>NW_028133135.1:0-340000 GCF_964374135.1 Grampus griseus
AGCGTACGGCTTAGGATTAGGGGATGGGTGAGTGTAAGGCTCCGGGGAAGGGTTAGGGTTAGGGTTCGGGCTAGGGTTAGTGTTAGGGGACGGGGACGGTTTAGGGTCCAGGTGAGGGTACGACAACGCTTTAGGGGGAGCGTACGTGTGAGGGCGCGGGTTAGTGTCAGCGTACGGCTTAGGATTAGGGGACGGGTGAGGGTCAGGCTTCGGGGAAGGGTTAGGTTTAGGGTTCGGGCTAGGGTTAGGGTAAGGGGACGGGGACGGTTTAGGGTCCAGCTGAGTGTACGACAACAATTTAGGGGGAGCGTACGTGTGAGGGCGCGGGTTAGTGTAAGCGTACGGGTTAGGATTAGGGGACGGGTGAGGGTCAGGCTTCGGGGAAGGGTTAGGGTTAGGGTTCGGGCTAGGGTTAGGGTTAGCGGACGGGGACGGTTTAGGGTCCAGGTGAGGGTACGACAACGCTTTAGGGGGAGCGTACGTGTGAGGGCGCGGGTTAGTGTCAGCGTACGGGTTAGGATTAGGGGACGGGTGAGGGTCAGGCTTCGGGGAAGGGTTAGGGTTAGGGTTCGGGCTAGGGTTAGGGTTAGGGGACGGGGACGGTTTAGGGTCCAGGTGAGGGTACGACCACGCTTTAGGGGGAGCGTACGTGTGAGGGCGCGGGTTAGTGTCAGCGTACGGCTTAGGATTAGGGGACGGGTGAGGGTCAGGCTTCGGGGAACGGTTAGGGTTAGGGTTCGGGCTAGGGTTAGGGTTAGGGGACGGGGACGGTTTAGGGTCCGGGTGAGGGTACGACAACGCTTTAGGGGGAGCGTACGTGTGAGGGCGCGGGTTAGTGTCAGCGTACGGATTAGGATTAGGGGACGGGTGAGGGTCAGGCTTCGGGGAAGGGTTAGGGTTAGGGTTCGGGCTAGGGTTAGGGTTAGGGGACGGGGACGGTTTAGGGTCCAGGTGAGGGTACGACAACGCTTTAGGGGGAGCGTACGTGTGAGGGCGCGGTTTATTGTCAGCGTACGGGTTAGGATTAGGGGACGGGTGAGGGTCAGGCTTCGGGGAAGGGTTAGGGTTAGGGTTCGGGCTAGGGTTAGCGTTAGGGGACGGGGACGGTTTAGGGTCCAGGTGAGGGTATGACCACGCTTTAGGGGGAGAGTACGTGTGAGGGCGCGGGTTAGTGTCAGCGTACGGGTTAGGATTAGGGGACGGGTGAGGGTCAGGCTTCGGGGAAGGGTTAGGGTTAGGGTTCGGGCTAGGGTTAGGGTTAGGGGACGGGGACGGTTTAGGGTCCAGGTGAGGGTACGACCACGGTTTAAGGGGAGCGTATGTGTGAGGGCGCGGGTTAGTGTCAGCGTACTTCTTAGGATTAGGGGACGGGTGAGGGTCAGGCTTCGGGGAAGGGTTAGGGTTCGGGTTCGGGCTAGGGTTAGGTTTAGGGGACGGGGACGGTTTAGGGTCCAGGTGAGGGTACGGCAACGCTTTAGGGGGAGCGTACGTGTGAGGGCGCGGGTTAGTGTCAGCGTACGGGTTAGGATTAGGGGACGGGTGAGGGTCAGGCTTCGGGGAAGGGTTAGGGTTAGGGTTCGGGCTAGGGTTAGGGTTAGGGGACGGGGACGGTTTAGGGTCCAGGTGAGGGTACGACAACGCTTTAGGGGGAGCGTACGTGTGAGGGCGCGGGTTAGTGTCAGCGTACGGGTTAGGATTAGGGGACGGGTGAGGGTCAGGCTTCTGGGAAGGGTTAGGGTTAGGGTTCGGGCTAGGGTTAGGGTTAGGGGACGGGGACGGTTTAGGGTCCAGGTGAGGGTACGACCACGCTTTAGGGGGAGCGTACGTGTGAGGGCGCGGGTTAGTGTCAGCGTACGGGTTAGGATTAGGGGACGGGTGAGGGTCAGGCTTCGGGAAAGGGTTAGGGTTAGGGTTCGGGCTAGGGTTAGGTTTAGGGGACGGGAACGGTTTAGGGTCCAGGTGAGTGTACGGCAACGCTTTAGGGGGAGCGTACGTGTGAGGGCGCGGGTTAGTGTCAGCGTACGGGTTAGGATTAGGGGACGGGTGAGGGTCAGGCTTCGGGGAAGGGTTAGGGTTAGGGTTCGGGCTAGGGTTAGGGTTAGGGGACGGGGACGGTTTAGGGTCCAGGTGAGGGTACGACCACGCTTTAGGGGGAGCGTACGTGTGAGGGCGCGGGTTAGTGTCAGCGTACGGCTTAGGATTAGGGGACGGGTGAGGGTCAGGCTTCGGGGAAGGGTTAGGGTTAGGGTTCGGGCTAGGGTTAGGGGACGGGGACGGGGACGGTTTAGGGTCTAGGTGAGGGTACGACAACGCTTTAGGGGGAGCGTACGTGTGAGGGCGCGGGTTAGTGTCAGCGTATGGGTTAGGATTAGGGGACGGGTGAGTGTCAGGCTTCGGGGAAGGGTTAGGGTTAGGGTTCGGGCTAGGGTTAGGGTTAGGGGACGGGGACGGTTTAGGGTCCAGGTGAGGGTACGACCACGCTTTAGGGGAAGCGTACGTGTGAGGGCGCGGGTTAGTGTCAGCGTACGGCTTAGGATTAGGGGACGGGTGAGGGTCAGGCATCGTGGAAGGGTTAGGGTTAGGGTTCGGGCTAGGGTTAATGTTAGGGGACGGGCACGGTTTAGGGTCCAGGTGAGGGTACGACAACGCTTTAGGGGGAGCGTACGTGTGAGGGCGCGGCTTAGTGTCAGCGTACGGCTTAGGATTAGGGGACGGGTGAGGGTCAGGTTTCGGGGAAGGGTTAGAGTTAGGGTTCGGGCTAGGGTTAGGGTTAGGGGACGGGGACGGTTTAGGGTCCAGGTGAGGGTACGACCACGCTTTAGGGGGAGCGTACGTGTGAGGGCGCGGGTTAGTGTCAGCGTACGGGTTAGGATTAGGGGACGGGTGAGGGTCAGGCTTCGGGGAAGGGTTAGGGTTAGGGTTCGGGCTAGGGTTAGGGTTAGGGGACGGGGACGGTTTAGGGTCCGGGTGAGGGTACGACAACGCTTTAGGGGGAGCGTACGTGTGAGGGCGCGGGTTAGTGTCAGCGTACGGGTTAGGATTAGGGGACGGGTGAGGGTCAGGCTTCGGGGAAGGGTTAGGGTTAGGGTTCGGGCTAGGGTTAGGGATAGGGGACGGGGACGGTTAAGGGTCCAGGTGAGGGTACGACAACGCTTTAGGGGGAGCGTACGTGTGAGGGCGCGGGTTATTGTCAGCGTACGGGTTAGGATTAGGGGACGGGTGAGGGTGAGGCTTCGGGGAAGGTTTAGTGTTAGGGTTCGGGCTAGGGTTAGCGTTAGGGGACGGGGACGGTTTAGGGACCAGGTGAGGGTATGACCACGCTTTAGGGGGAGCGTACGTGTGAGGGCGCGGGTTAGTGTCAGCGTACTTCTTAGGATTAGGGGACGGGTGAGGGTCAGGCTTCGGGGAAGGGTTAGGGTTAGGGTTCGGGCTAGGGTTAGGGGACGGGGACGGGGACGGTTTAGGGTCCAGGTGAGGGTACGACAACGCTTTAGGGGGAGCGTACGTGTGAGGGCGCAGGTTAGTGTCAGCGTACGGCTTAGGATTAGGGGACGTGTGAGGGTCAGGCTTCGGGGAAGTGTTAGGGTTAGGGTTCGGGCTAGGGTTAGGGTTAGGGGACGGGGACGGTTTAGGGTCCAGATGAGCGTACGACCACGCTTTAGGGGGAGCGTACGTGTGAGGGCGCAGGTTAGTGTCAGCGTACGGGTTAGGATTAGGGGACGGGTGAGGGTCAGGCTTCGGGGAAGGGTTAGGATTAGGGTTCGGGCTAGGGTTAGGGTTAGGGGACGGGGACGGTTTAGGGTCCAGGTGAGGGTACGACCACGCTTTAGGGGGAGCGTATGTGTGAGGGCACGGGTTAGTGTCAGCGTACGGGTTAGGATTAGGGGACGGGTGAGGGTCAGGCTTCGGGGAAGGGTTAGGGTTAGGGTTCGGGCTAGGGTTAGGGTTAGGGGACGGGGACGGTTTAGGGTCCAGGTGAGGGTACGACCACGCTTTAGGGGGAGCGTACGTGTGAGGGCGCGGGTTAGTGTCAGCGTACGGGTTAGGATTAGGGGACGGGTGAGGGTCAGGCTTCGGGGAAGGGTTAGGGTTAGGGTTCGGGCTAGGGTTAGGGTTAGGGGACGGGGACGGTTTAGGGTCCAGGTGAGGGTACGACCACGCTTTAGGGGGAGCGTACGTGTGAGGGCGCGGGTTAGTGTCAGCGTACGGGTTAGTATTAGGGGACGGGTGAGGGTCAGGCTTCGGGGAAGGGTTAGGGTTAGGGTTCGGGCTAGGGTTAGGGTTAGGGGACGGGGACGGTTTAGGGTCCAGGTGAGGGTACGACCACGCTTTATGGGGAGCGTACGTGTGAGGGCGCGGGTTAGTGTCAGCGTACGGGTTAGGATTAGGGGACGGGTGAGGGTCAGGCTTCGGGGAAGTGTTAGGGCTAGGGTTCGGGCTAGGGTTAGGGTTAGGGGACGGGGACGGTTTAGGGTCCAGGTGAGAGTACGACCACGCTTTAGGGGGAGCGTACGTGTGAGGGCGCGGGTTAGTGTAAGCGTACGGCTTAGGATTAGGGGACGGGTGGGTGTCAGGCTTCGGGGAAGGGTTAGGGTTAGGGTTCGGGCTAGGGTTAGGATTAGGGGACGGGGACGGTTTAGGGTCCAGGTGAGGGTATGACCACGCTTTAGGGGGAGCGTACGTGTGAGGGCGCGGGTTAGTGTCAGCGTACGGGTTAGGATTAGGGGACGGGTGAGGGTCAGGCTTCGGGGAAGCGTTAGGGTTAGGGTTCGGGCTAGGGTTACGGTTAGGGGACGGGGACGGTTTAGGGTCCAGGTGAGGGTACGACCACGCTTTAGGGGGATCGTACGTGTGAGGGCGCGGGTTAGTGTCAGCGTACGGGTTAGGATTAGGGGACGGGTGAGGGTCAGGCTTCGGGGAAGTGTTAGGGCTAGGGTTCGGGCTAGGGTTAGGGTTAGGGGACGGGGACGGTTTAGGGTCCAGGTGAGAGTACGACCACGCTTTAGGGGGAGCGTACGTGTGAGGGCGCGGGTTAGTGTAAGCGTACGGGTTAGGATTAGGGGACGCGTGAGGGTCAGGCTTCGGGGAAGGGTTAGGGTTAGGGTTCGGGCTAGGGTTAGGATTAGGGGACGGGGACGGTTTAGGGTCCAGGTGAGGGTACGACCACGCTGTAGGGGGAGCGTACGTGTGAGGGTGCGGGTTAGTGTCAGCGTACGGGTTAGGATTAGGGGACGGGTGAGGGTCAGGCTTCGGGGAAGGGTTAGGGTTAGGGTTCGGGCTAGGGTTACGGTTAGGGGACGGGGACGGTTTAGGGTCCAGGTGAGGGTACGACCACGCTTTAGGGGGATCGTACGTGTGAGGGCGCGGGTTAGTGTCAGCGTACGGTTTAGGATTATGGGACGGGTGAGGGTCAGGCTTCGGGGAAGGGTTAGGGTTAGGGTTCGGGCTAGGGTTAGGGTTAGGGGACGGGGACGGTTTAGGGTCCAGGTGAGGGTACGACCACGCTTTAGGGGGAGCGTACGTGTGAGGGCGCGGGTTAGTGTCAGCGTACGGGTTAGGATTAGGGGACGGGTGAGGGTCAGGCTTCGGGGAAGTGTTAGGGTTAGGGTTCGGGCTAGGGTTAGGGGACGGGGACGGGGACGGTTTAGGGTCCAGGTGAGGGTACGACAACACTTTAGGGGGAGCGTACGTGTGAGGGCGCGGGTTAGTGTCAGTGTACGGCTTAGGATTAGGGGACGGGTGAGGGTCAGGCTTCGGGGAAGGGTTAGGGTTAGGGTTCGGGCTAGGGTTAGGGTTAGGGGACGGGGACGGTTTAGGGTCCAGATGAGGGTACGACCACGCTTTAGGGGGAGTGTACGTGTGAGGGCGCAGGTTAGTGTCAGCGTACGGGTTAGGATTAGGGGACGGGTGAGGGTCAGGCTTCGGGGAAGGGTTAGGGTTCGGGTTCGGGCTAGGGTTAGGGTTAGGGGAACGGGACGGTTTAGGGTCCAGGTGAGTGTACGGCAACGCTTTAGGGGGAGCGTACGTGTGAGGGCGCGGGTTAGTGTCAGCGTACGGGTTAGGATTAGGGGACGGGTGAGGGTCAGGCTTCGGGGAAGGGTTAGGGTTAGGGTTCGGGCTAGGGTTAGGGTTAGGGGACGGGGAAGGTTTAGGGTCCAGGTGAGGGTACGACAACGATTTAGGGGGAGCGTACGTGTGAGGGTGCGGGTTAGTGTCAGCGTACGGGTTAGGATTAGGGGAAAGTGAGGGTCAGGCTTCGGGGAAGGGTTAGGGTTAGGGTTCGGGCTAGGGTTAGGGGACGGGGACGGGGACGGTTTAGGGTCCAGGTGAGGGTACGACAACGCTTTAGGGGGAGCGTACGTGTGAGGGCGCAGGTTAGTGTCAGCGTACGGGTTATGATTAGGGGACGGGTGAGGGTCAGGCTTCGGGGAAGGGTTAGGGTTAGGGTTCGGGCTAGGGTTAGGGTTAGGGGACGGGGACGGTTTAGGGTCCAGGTGAGGGTACGACCACGCTTTAGGGGAAGCGTACGTGTGAGGGCGCGGGTTAGTGTCAGCGTACGGCTTAGGATTAGGGGACGGGTGAGGGTCAGGCTTCGGGGAAGGGTTAGGGTTAGGGTTCGGGCTAGGGTTAGGGTTAGGGGACGGGGACGGTTTAGGGTCCAGGTGAGGGTTCGACAACACTTTAGGGGGATCGTACGTGTGAGGGCGCGGGTTAGTGTCAGCGTACGGCTTAGGATTAGGGGACGGGTGAGGGTCAGGCTTCGGGGAAGGGTTAGGGTTAGGGTTCGGGCTAGGTTTAGGGTTAGCGGACGGGGACGGTTTAGGGTCCAGTTGAGGGTACGACAACGATTTAGGGGGAGCGTACGTGTGAGGGCGCGGGTTAGTGTCAGCGTACGGCTTAGGATTAGGGGACGGGTGAGGGTCAGGCTTCGGGGAAGGGTTAGGGTTAGGGTTCGGGCTAGGGTTAGGGTTAGGGGACGGGGACGGTTTAGGGTCCAGGTGAGGGTACGACCACGCTTTAGGGGGAGCGTACGTGTGAGGGCGCGGGTTAGTGTCAGCGTACGGGTTAGTATTAGGGGACGGGTGAGGGTCAGGCTTCGGGGAAGGGTTAGGGTTAGGGTTCGGGCTAGGGTTAGGGTTAGGGGACGGGGACGGTTTAGGGTCCAGGTGAGGGTACGACCACGCTTTATGGGGAGCGTACGTGTGAGGGCGCGGGTTAGTGTCAGCGTACGGGTTAGGATTAGGGGACGGGTGAGGGTCAGGCTTCGGGGAAGTGTTAGGGCTAGGGTTCGGGCTAGGGTTAGGGTTAGGGGACGGGGACGGTTTAGGGTCCAGGTGAGAGTACGACCACGCTTTAGGGGGAGCGTACGTGTGAGGGCGCGGGTTAGTGTAAGCGTACGGGTTAGGATTAGGGGACGCGTGAGGGTCAGGCTTCGGGGAAGGGTTAGGGTTAGGGTTCGAGCTAGGGTTAGGATTAGGGGACGGGGACGGTTTAGGGTCCAGGTGAGGGTACGACCACGCTTTAGGGGGAGCGTACGTGTGAGGGTGCGGGTTAGTGTCAGCGTACGGGTTAGGATTAGGGGACGGGTGAGGGTCAGGCTTCGGGGAAGGGTTAGGGTTAGGGTTCGGGCTAGGGTTACGGTTAGGGGACGGGGACGGTTTAGGGTCCAGGTGAGGGTACGACCACGCTTTAGGGGGATCGTACGTGTGAGGGCGCGGGTTAGTGTCAGCGTACGGTTTAGGATTAGGGGACGGGTGAGGGTCAGGCTTCGGGGAAGGGTTAGGGTTAGGGTTCGGGCTAGGGTTAGGGTTAGGGGACGGGGACGGTTTAGGGTCCAGGTGAGGGTACGACCACGCTTTAGGGGGAGCGTACGTGTGAGGGCGTGGGTTAGTGTCAGCGTACGGGTTAGGATTAGGGGACGGGTGAGGGTCAGGCTTCGGGGAAGTGTTAGGGTTAGGGTTCGGGCTAGGGTTAGGGGACGGGGACGGGGACGGTTTAGGGTCCAGGTGAGGGTACGACAACACTTTAGGGGGAGCGTACGTGTGAGGGCGCGGGTTAGTGTCAGTGTACGGCTTAGGATTAGGGGACGGGTGAGGGTCAGGCTTCGGGGAAGGGTTAGGGTTAGGGTTCGGGCTAGGGTTAGGGTTAGGGGACGGTGACGGTTTAGGGTCCAGATGAGGGTACGACCACGCTTTAGGGGGAGCGTACGTGTGAGGGCGCAGGTTAGTGTCAGCGTACGGGTTAGGATTAGGGGACGGGTGAGGGTCAGGCTTCGGGGAAGTGTTAGGGTTCGGGTTCGGGCTAGGGTTAGGGTTAGGGGAACGGGACGGTTTAGGGTCCAGGTGAGTGTACGGCAACGCTTTAGGGGGAGCGTACGTGTGAGGGCGCGGGTTAGTGTCAGCGTACGGGTTAGGATTAGGGGACGGGTGAGGGTCAGGCTTCGGGGAAGGGTTAGGGTTAGGGTTCGGGTTAGGGTTAGGGGACGGGGAAGGTTTAGGGTCCAGGTGAGGGTACGACAACGATTTAGGGGGAGCGTACGTGTGAGGGCGCGGGTTAGTGTCAGCGTACGGGTTAGGATTAGGGGACGGGTGAGGGTCAGGCTTCGGGGAAGGGTTAGGGTTAGGGTTCGGGCTAGGGTTAGGGGACGGGGACGGGGACGGTTTAGGGTCCAGGTGAGGGTACGACAACGCTTTAGGGGGAGCGTACGTGTGAGGGCGCGGGTTAGTGTCAGCGTACGGGTTAGGATTAGGGGACGGGTGAGGGTCAGGCTTCGGGGAAGGGTTAGGGTTAGGGTTCGGGCTAGGGTTAGGGTTAGGGGACGGGGACGGTTTAGGGTCCAGGTGAGGGTACGACCACGCTTTAGGGGAAGCGTACGTGTGAGGGCGCGGGTTAGTGTCAGCGTACGGCTTAGGATTAGGGGACGGGTGAGGGTCAGGCTTCGGGGAAGGGTTAGGGTTAGGGTTCGGGCTAGGGTTAGGGTTAGGGGACGGGGACGGTTTAGGGTCCAGGTGAGGGTTCGACAACACTTTAGGGGGATCGTACGTGTGAGGGCGCGGGTTAGTGTCAGCGTACGGCTTAGGATTAGGGGACGGGTGAGGGTCAGGCTTCGGGGAAGGGTTAGGGTTAGGGTTCGGGCTAGGTTTAGGGTTAGCGGACGGGGACGGTTTAGGGTCCAGTTGAGGGTACGACAACGATTTAGGGGGAGCGTACGTGTGAGGGCGCGGGTTAGTGTCAGCGTACGGCTTAGGATTAGGGGACGGGTGAGGGTCAGGCTTCGGGGAAGGGTTAGGGTTAGGGTTCGGGCTAGGGTTAGGATTAGGGGACGGGGACGGTTTAGGGTCCAGGTGAGGGTACGACCACGCTTTAGGGGGAGCGTACGTGTGAGGGCGCGGGTTAGTGTCAGCGTACGGCTTAGGATTAGGGGACGGGTGAGGGTCAGGCTTCGGGGAAGGGTTAGGGTTAGGGTTCGGGCTAGGGTTAGGGTTAGGGGACGGGGACGGTTTAGGGTCCAGGAGAGGGTACGACCACGCTTTAGGGGGAGCATACATGTGAGGGCGCGGGTTAGTGTCAGCGTACGGTTTAGGATTAGGGGACGGGTGAGGGTCAGGCTTCGGGGAAGGGTTAGGGTTAGGGTTCGGGCTAGGGTTAGGGTTAGGGGACGGGGACGGTTTAGGGTTCAGGTGAGGGTACGACCACGCTTTAGGGGGAGCGTACGTGTGAGGGCGCGGGTTAGTGTCAGCGTACGGGTTAGGATTAGGGGACTGGTGAGGGTCAGGCTTCGGGGAAGTGTTAGGGTTAGGGTTCGGGCTAGGGTTAGGGGACGGGGACGGGGACGGTTTAGGGTCCAGGTGAGGGTACGACAACACTTTAGGGGGAGCGTACGTGTGAGGGCGCGGGTTAGTGTCAGTGTACGGCTTAGGATTAGGGGACGGGTGAGGGTCAGGCTTCGGGGAAGGGTTAGGGTTAGGGTTCGGGCTAGGGTTAGGGTTAGGGGACGGGGACGGTTTAGGGTCCAGGTGAGGGTACGACAACGCTTTAGGGGGAGCGTACGTGTGAGGGCGCGGGTTAGTGTCAGCGTACGGGTTAGGATTAGGGGACGGGTGAGGGTCAGGCTTCGGGGAAGGGTTAGGGTTAGGGTTCGGGCTAGGGTTAGGGGACGGGGACGGGGACGGTTTAGGGTCCAGGTGAGGGTACGACAACACTTTAGGGGGAGCGTACGTGTGAGGGCGCGGGTTAGTGTCAGTGTACGGCTTAGGATTAGGGGACGGGTGAGGGTCAGGCTTCGGGGAAGGGTTAGGGTTAGGGTTCGGGCTAGGGTTAGGGTTAGGGGACGGGGACGGTTTAGGGTCCAGATGAGGGTACGACCACGCTTTAGGGGGAGCGTACGTGTGAGGGCGCAGGTTAGTGTCAGCGTACGGGTTAGGATTAGGGGACGGGTGAGGGTCAGGCTTCGGGGAAGGGTTAGGGTTCGGGTTCGGGCTAGGGTTAGGGTTAGGGGACGGGGAAGGTTTAGGGTCCAGGTGAGGGTACGACAACGATTTAGGGGGAGCGTACGTGTGAGGGCGCGGGTTAGTGTCAGCGTACGGGTTAGGATTAGGGGACGGGTGAGGGTCAGGCTTCGGGGAAGGGTTAGGGTTAGGGTTCGGGCTAGGGTTAGGGGACGGGGACGGGGACGGTTTAGGGTCCAGGTGAGGGTACGACAACGCTTTAGGGGGAGCGTACGTGTGAGGGCGCGGGTTAGTGTCAGCGTACGGGTTAGGATTAGGGGACGGGTGAGGGTCAGGCTTCGGGGAAGGGTTAGGGTTAGGGTTCGGGCTAGGGTTAGGGTTAGGGGACGGGGACGGTTTAGGGTCCAGGTGAGGGTACGACCACGCTTTAGGGGAAGCGTACGTGTGAGGGCGCGGGTTAGTGTCAGCGTACGGCTTAGGATTAGGGGACGGGTGAGGGTCAGGCTTCGGGGAAGGGTTAGGGTTAGGGTTCGGGCTAGGGTTAGGGTTAGGGGACGGGGACGGTTTAGGGTCCAGGTGAGGGTACGACCACGCTTTAGGGGGAGCGTATGTGTGAGGGCGCGGGTTAGTGTCAGCGTACGGCTTAGGTTTAGGGGACGGGTGAGGGTCAGGCTTCGGGGAAGGGTTAGGGTTAGGGTTCGGGCTAGGGTTAGGGTTAGGGGACGGGGACGGTTTAGGGTCCAGGTGAGGGTACGACCACGCTTTAGGGGGAGCGTACGTGTGAGGGCGCGGGTTAGTGTCAGCGTAAGGTTTAGGATTAGGGGACGTGTGAGGGTCAGGCTTCGGGGAAGGGTTAGGGTTAGGGTTCGGGCTAGGGTTAGGGTTAGGGGATGGGGACGGTTTAGGGTCCAGGTGAGGGTACGACCACGCTTTAAGGGGAGCGTACGTGTGAGGGCGCGGGTTAGTGTCAGCGTACGGGTTAGGATTAGGGGACGGGTGAGGGTCAGGCTTCGGGGAAGGGTTAGGGTTAGGGTTCGGGCTAGGGTTAGGGTTAGGGGACGGGGACGGTTTAGGGTCCAGGTGAGGGTACGACCACGCTTTAGGGGGAGCGTACGTGTGAGGGCGCGGGTTAGTGTCAGCGTACGGGTTAGGATTAGGGGACGGGTGAGGGTCAGGCTTCGGGGAAGGGTTAGGGTTAGGGTTCGGGCTAGGGTTAGGGTTAGGGGACGGGGACGGTTTAGGGTCCAGGTGAGGGTACGACAACGCTTTAGGGGGAGCGTACGTGTGAGTGCGCGGGTTAGTGTCAGCGTACGGGTTAGGATTAGGGGACGGCTGAGGGTCAGGCTTCGGGGAAGGGTTAGGGTTAGGATTCGGTCTAGGGTTAGGGTTTGCGGACGGGGACGGTTTAGCGTCCAGGTGAGGGTACGACAACGCTTTAGGGGGAGCGTACGTGTGAGGGCGCGGGTTAGTGTCAGCGTACGGCTTAGGATTAGGGGACGGGTGAGGGTCAGGCTTCGGGGAAGGGTTAGGGTTAGGGTTCGGGCTAGGGTTAGGGTTAGGGGACGGGGACGGTTTAGGGTCCAGGTGAGGGTACGACAACGCTTTAGGGGGAGCGTACGTGTGAGGGCGCGGGTTAGTGTCAGCGTACGGGTTAGGATTAGGGGACGGGTGAGGGTCAGGCTTCGGGGAAGGGTTAGGGTTAGGATTCGGTCTAGGGTTAGGGTTTGCGGACGGGGACGGTTTAGCGTCCAGGTGAGGGTACGACAACGCTTTAGGGGGAGCGTACGTGTGAGGGCGCGGGTTAGTGTCAGCGTACGGGTTAGGATTAGGGGACGGGTGAGGGTCAGGCTTCGGGGAAGCGTTAGGGTTAGGGTTCGGGCTAGGGTTAGGGTTAGGGGACGGGGACGGTTTAGGGTCCAGGTGAGGGTACGACAACGCTTTAGGGG
Source organism: Grampus griseus (assembly GCF_964374135.1). Lineage (NCBI taxonomy): Eukaryota > Metazoa > Chordata > Mammalia > Artiodactyla > Delphinidae > Grampus > Grampus griseus. Next base: position 12,395 of record NW_028133135.1, read on the forward strand.
GAGCGTACGTGTGAGGACGCGGGTTAGTGTCAGCGTACGGCTTAGGATTAGGGGACGGGTGAGGGTCAGGCTTCGGGGAAGGGTTAGGGTTAGGGTTCGGGCTAGGGTTAGTGTTAGGGGACGGGGACGATTTAGGGTCCAGGTGAGGGTACGACAACGCTTTAGGGGGAGCGTACGTGTGAGGGCGCGGGTTAGTGTCAGCGTACGGCTTAGGATTAGGGGACGGGTGAGGGTCAGGCTTCGGGGAAGGGTTAGGGTTAGGGTTCGGGCTAGGGTTAGGGTTAGGGGACGGGGACGGTTTAGGGTCCAGGTGAGGGTACGACAACGCTTTAGGGGGAGCGTACGAGTGAGGGCGCGGGTTAGTGTAAGCGTACGGGTTAGGATTAGGGGACGGGTGAGGGTCAGGCTTCGGGGAAGGGTTAGGGTTAGGTTTCGGGCTAGGATTAGTGTTAGCGGACGGGGACGGTTTAGGGTACAGGAGAGGGTACGACCACGCTTTAGGGGGAGCGTACGTGTGAGGGCGCGGGTTAGTGTCAGCGTACGGCTTAGGATTAGGGGACGGGTGAGGGTCAGGCTTCGGGGAAGGGTTAGGGTTAGGGTTCGGGCTAGGGTTAGGGTTAGGTGACGGGGACTTTTTAGGGTCCAGGTGAGGGTACGACAACGCTTTCGGGGGAGCGTACGTGTGAGGGCGCGGGTTAGTGTCAGCGTACGGCTTAGGATTAGGGGACGGGTGAGGGTCAGGCTTCGGGGAAGGGTTAGGGTTAGGGTTCGGGCTAGGGTTAGGGTTAGGGGACGGGGACGGTTTAGGGTCCAGGTGAGGGTACGACCACGCTTTAGGGGGAGCGTACGTGTGAGGGCGCGGGTTAGTGTCAGCGTACGGCTTAGGATTAGGGGACGGGTGAGGGTCAGGCTTCGGGGAAGGGTTAGGGTTAGGGTTCGGGCTAGGGTTAGGGTTAGGGGACGGGGACGGTTTAGGGTCCAGGTGAGGGTACGACCACGCTTTAGGGGGAGCGTACGTGTGAGGGCGCGGGTTAGTGTCAGCGTACGGGTTAGGATTAGGGGACGGGTGAGGGTCAGGCTTCGAGGAAGTGTTAGGGTTAGGGTTCGGGCTAGGGTTAGGGGACGGGGACGGGGACGGTTTAGGGTCCAGGTGAGGGTACGACAACGCTTTAGGGGCAGCGTACGTGTGAGGGCGCGGGTTAGTGTCAGCGTACGGGTTAGGATTAGGGGACGGGTGAGTGTCAGGCTTCGGGGAAAGGTTAGGGTTAGGGTTCGGGCTAGGGTTAGGGGACGGGGACGGGGACGGTTTAGGGTCCAGGTGAGGGTACGACCACGCTTTAGGGGGAGCGTACGTGTGAGGGCGCGGGTTAGTGTCAGCGTACGGCTTAGGATTAGGGGACGGGTGAGGGTCAGGCTTCGGGGAAGGGTTAGGGTTAGGGTTCGGACTAGGGTTAGGGTTGGGGACGGGGACGGATTAGGGTCCAGGTGAGGGTTCGACAACACTTTAGGGGGAGCGTACGTGTGAGGGCGCGGGTTAGTGTCAGCGTACGGGTTAGGATTAGGGGACGGGTGAGGGTCAGGCTTCGGGGAAGGTTTAGGGTTAGGGTTCGGGCTAGGGTTAGGGTTAGGGGACGGGGACGGTTTAGGGTCCAGGTGAGGGTACGACCACGCTTTAGGGGGAGAGTACGTGTGAGGGCGCGGGTTAGTGTCAGCGTACGGGTTAGGATTAGGGGACGGGTGAGGGTCAGGCTTCGGGGAAGGGTTAGGGTTAGGGTTCGGGCTAGGGTTAGGGTTAGGGGACAGGGACGGTTTAGGGTCCAGGTGAGGGTACGACCACGCTTTAGGGGGAGCGTAGGTGTGAGAGCGCGGGTTAGGGTCAGCGTACGGGTTAGGATTAGGGGACGGGTGAGGGTCAGGCTTCGGGGAAGGGATAGGGTTAGGGTTCGGGCTAGGGTTAGGGTTAGGGGACGGGGACGGTTTAGGGTTCAGGTGAGGGTACGACCACGCTTTAGGGGGAGCGTACGTGTGAGGGCGCGGGTTAGTGTCAGCGTACGGCTTAGGATTAGGGGACGGGTGAGGGTCATGCTTTGGGGAAGGGTTAGGGTTAGGGTTCGGGCTAGGGTTAGGGTTAGGGGACGGGGACGGTTTAGGGTCCAGGTGAGGGTACGACCACGCTTTAGGGGGAGCGTACGTGTGAGGGCGCGGGTTAGTGTCAGCGTACGGGTTAGGATTAGGGGACGGGTGAGGGTCAGGCTTCGGGGAAGGGTTAGGGTTAGGGTTCGGGCTAGGGTTAGGGTTAGGGGACGGGGACGGTTTAGGGTCCAGGTGAGGGTACGACCACGCTTTAGGGGGAGCGTACGTGTGAGGGCGCGGGGTAGTGTCAGCGTATGGCTTAGGATTAGGGGACGGGTGAGGGTCAGGCTTCGGGGAAGGGTTAGGGTTAGGGTTCGGGCTAGGGTAAGGGTTAGGGGACGGGGACGGTTTAGGGTCCAGGTGAGGGTACGACAACGCTTTAGGGGGAGCGTACGTGTGAGGGCGCGGGTTAGTGTCAGCGTACGGCTTAGGATTAGGGGACGGGTGAGGGTCAGGCTTCGGGGAAGGGTTAGGGTTAGGGTTCGGACTAGGGTTAGGGTTAGGGGACGGGAACGGTTTAGTGTCCAGGTGAGGGTACGACCACGCTTTAGGGGGAGCGTACGTGTGAGGGCGCGGGTTAGTGTCAGCGTACGGGTTAGGATTAGGGGACGGGTGAGGGTCAGGCTTCGGGGAATGGTTAGGGTTAGGGTTCGGGCTAGGGTTAGGGTTAGGGGACGGGGACGGTTTAGGGTCCAGGTGAGGGTACGACCACGCTTTAGGGGGAGCGTACGTGTGAGGGCGCGGGTTAGTGTCAGCGTACGGGTTAGGATTAGGGGACGGGTGAGGGTCAGGCTTCGGGGAAGGGTTAGGGTTAGGGTTCGGGCTAGGGTTAGGGTTAGGGGACGGGGACGGTTTAGGGTCCAGGTGAGGGTACGACCACGCTTTAGGGGGAGCGTACGTGTGAGGGCGCGGGTTAGTGTCAGCGTACGGGTTAGGATTAGGGGACGGGTGAGGGTCAGGCTTCGGGGAAGGGTTAGGGTTAGGGTTCGGGCTAGGGTTAGGGTTAGGGGACGGGGACGGTTTAGGGTCCAGGTGAGGGAACGACCACGCTTTAGGGGGAGCGTACGTGTGAGGGCGCGGGTTAGTGTCAGCGTACGGGTTAGGATTAGGGGACGGGTGAGGGTCAGGCTTCGGGGAAGGGTTAGGGTTAGGGTTCGGGCTAGGGTTAGGGTTAGGGGACGGGGACGGTTTAGGGTCCAGGTGAGGGTACGACCACGCTTTAGGGGGAGCGTACGTGTGAGGGCGCGGGTTAGTGTCAGCGTACGGGTTAGGATTAGGGGACGCGTGAGGGTCAGGCTTCGGGGAAGGGTTAGGGTTAGGGTTCGGGCTAGGGTTAGGGTTAGGGGACGGGGACGGTTTAGGGTCCAGGTGAGGGTACGACCACGCTTTAGGGGGAGCGTACGTGTGAGGGCGCAGGTTAGTGTCAGCGTACGGGTTAGGATTAGGGGACGGGTGAGGGTCAGGCTTCGGGGAAGTGTTAGGGTTAGGGGTCGGGCTAGGGTTAGGGCTAGGGGACGGGGACGGTTTAGGGTCCAGGTGAGGGTACGACCACGCTTTAGGGGGAGCATACGTGTGAGGGCGCGGGTTAGTGTCAGCGTACGGGTTAGGATTAGGGGACGCGTGAGGGTCATGCTTCGGGGAAGGTTTAGGGTTAGGGTTCAGGCTAGGGTTAGGGTTAGGGGACGGGGACGGTTTAGGGTCCAGGTGAGGGTACGACCACGCTTTAGGGGGAGCGTACGTGTGAGGGCGCGGGTTAGTGTCAGCGTACGGGTTAGGATTAGGGGACGGGTGAGGGTCAGGCTTCGGGGAAGGGTTAGGGTTAGGGTTCGGGCTAGGGTTAGGGTTAGGGGACGGGGACGGTTTAGGGTCCAGGTGAGGGTACGACCATGCTTTAGGGGGAGCGTACGTGTGAGGGCGCGGGTTAGTGTCAGCGTACGGCTTAGGATTAGGGGACGGGTGAGGGTCAGGCTTCGGGGAAGGGTTAGGGTTAGGGTTCGGGCTAGGGTTAGGGTTAGGGGACGGGGACGGTTTAGGGTCCAGGTGAGGGTACGACCACGCTTTAGGGGGAGCGTACGTGTGAGGGCGCGGGTTAGTGTCAGCGTACGGCTTAGGATTAGGGGACGGGTGAGGGTCAGGCTTCGGGGAAGGGTTAGGGTTAGGGTTCGGGCTAGGGTTAGGGTTAGGGGACGGGGACGGTTTAGGGTCCAGGTGAGGGTACGACCACGCTTTAGGGGGAGCGTACATGTGAGGGCGCGGGTTAGTGTCAGCGTACGGGTTAGGATTAGGGGACGGGTGAGGGTCAGGCTTCGGGGAAGGGTTAGGGTTAGGGTTCGGGCTAGGGTTAGGGTTAGGGGACGGGGACGGTTTAGGGTCCAGGTGAGGGTACGACCACGCTTTAGGGGGAGCGTACATGTGAGGGCGCGGGTTAGTGTCAGCGTACGGGTTAGGATTAGGGGACGGGTGAGGGTCAGGCTTCGGGAAAGGGTTAGGGTTAGGGTTCGGGCTAGGGTTAGGGTTAGGGGACGGGGACGGTTTAGGGTCCAGGTGAGGGTACGACCACGCTTTAGGGGGAGCGTACGTGTGAGGGCGCGGGTTAGTGTCAGCGTACGGCTTAGGATTAGGGGACGGGTGAGGGTCAGGCTTCGGGGAAGGGTTAGGGTTAGGGTTCGGGCTAGGGTTAGGGTTAGGGGACGGGGACGGTTTAGGGTCCAGGTGAGGGTATGACCACGCTTTAGGGGGAGCGTACGTGTGAGGGCGCGGGTTAGTGTCAGCGTACGGGTTAGGATTAGGGGACGGGTGAGGGTCAGGCTTCGGGGAAGGTTTAGGGTTAGGGTTCGGGCTAGGGTTAGGGTTAGGGGACGGGGACGGTTTAGGGTCCAGGTGAGGGTACGACCACGCTTTAGGGGGAGCGTACGTGTGAGGGCGCGGGTTAGTGTCCGCGTACGGGTTAGGATTAGGGGACGGGTGAGGGTCAGGCTTCGGGGAAGGGTTAGGGTTAGGGTTCGGGCTAGGGTTAGGGTTAGGGGACGGGGACGGTTTAGGGTCCAGGTGAGGGTACGACAACGCTTTAGGGGGAGCGTACGTGTGAGGGCGCGGGTTAGTGTCAGCGTACGGGTTAGGATTAGGGGACGGCTGAGGGTCAGGCTTCGGGGAAGGGTTAGGGTTAGGATTCGGTCTAGGGTTAGGGTTTGCGGACGGGGACGGTTTAGCGTCCAGGTGAGGGTACGACAACGCTTTAGGGGGAGCGTACGTGTGAGGGCGCGGGTTAGTGTCAGCGTACGGGTTAGGATTAGGGGACGGGTGAGGGTCAGGCTTCGGGGAAGCGTTAGGGTTAGGGTTCGGGCTAGGGTTAGGGTTAGGGGACGGGGACGGTTTAGGGTCCAGGTGAGGGTACGACAACGCTTTAGGGGGAGCGTACGTGTGAGGACGCGGGTTAGTGTCAGCGTACGGCTTAGGATTAGGGGACGGGTGAGGGTCAGGCTTCGGGGAAGGGTTAGGGTTAGGGTTCGGGCTAGGGTTAGGGTTAGGGGACGGGGACGATTTAGGGTCCAGGTGAGGGTACGACAACGCTTTAGGGGGAGCGTACGTGTGAGGGCGCGGGTTAGTGTCAGCGTACGGCTTAGGATTAGGGGACGGGTGAGGGTCAGGCTTCGGGGAAGGGTTAGGGTTAGGGTTCGGGCTAGGGTTAGGGTTAGGGGACGGGGACGGTTTAGGGTTCAGGTGAGGGTACGACAACGCTTTAGGGGGAGCGTACGAGTGAGGGCGCGGGTTAGTGTAAGCGTACGGGTTAGGATTAGGGGACGGGTGAGGGTCAGGCTTCGGGGAAGGGTTAGGGTTAGGTTTCGGGCTAGGATTAGTGTTAGCGGACGGGGACGGTTTAGGGTACAGGTGAGGGTACGACCACGCTTTAGGGGGAGCGTACGTGTGAGGGCGCGGGTTAGTGTCAGCGTACGGCTTAGGATTAGGGGACGGGTGAGGGTCAGGCTTCGGGGAAGGGTTAAGGTTAGGGTTCGGGCTAGGGTTAGGGTTAGGTGACGGGGACTTTTTAGGGTCCAGGTGAGGGTACGACAACGCTTTAGGGGGAGCGTACGTGTGAGGGCGCGGGTTAGTGTCAGCGTACGGCTTAGGATTAGGGGACGGGTGAGGGTCAGGCTTCGGGGAAGGGTTAGGGTTAGGGTTCGGGCTAGGGTTAGGTTTAGGGGACGGGGACGGTTTAGGGTCCAGGTGAGGGTACGACCACGCTTTAGGGGGAGCGTACGTGTGAGGGCGCGGGTTAGTGTCAGCGTACGGCTTAGGATTAGGGGACGGGTGAGGGTCAGGCTTCGGGGAAGGGTTAGGGTTACGGTTCGGGCTAGAGTTAGGGTTAGGGGACGGGGACGGTTTAGGGTCCAGGTGAGGGTACGACCACGCTTTAGGGGGAGCGTACGTGTGAGGGCGCGGGTTAGTGTCAGCGTACGGGTTAGGATTAGGGGACGGGTGAGGGTCAGGCTTCGGGGAAGTGTTAGGGTTAGGGTTCGGGCTAGGGTTAGGGGACGGGGACGGGGACGGTTTAGGGTCCAGGTGAGGGTACGACAACGCTTTAGGGGGAGCGTACGTGTGAGGGCGCGGGTTAGTGTCAGCGTACGGGTTAGGATTAGGGGACGGGTGAGTGTCAGGCTTCGGGGAAAGGTTAGGGTTAGTGTTCGGGCTAGGGTTAGGGGACGGGGACGGGGACGGTTTAGGGTCCAGGTGAGGGTACGACCACGCTTTAGGGGGAGCGTACGTGTGAGGGCGCGGGTTAGTGTCAGCGTACGGCTTAGGATTAGGGGACGGGTGAGGGTCAGGCTTCGGGGAAGGGTTAGGGTTAGGGTTCGGACTAGGGTTAGGGTTGGGGACGGGGACGGATTAGGGTCCAGGTGAGTGTTCGACAACACTTTAGGGGGAGCGTACGTGTGAGGGCGCGGGTTAGTGTAAGCGTACGGGTTAGGATTAGGGGACGGGTGAGGGTCAGGCTTCGGGGAAGGTTTAGGGTTAGGGTTCGGGCTAGGGTTAGGGTTAGCGGACGGGGACGGTTTAGGGTCCAGGTGAGGGTACGACCACGCTTTAGGGGGAGAGTACGTGTGAGGGCGCGGGTTAGTGTCAGCGTACGGGTTAGGATTAGGGGATGGGTGAGGGTCAGGCTTCGGGGAAGGGTTAGGGTTCGGGTTCGGGCTAGGGTTAGGGTTAGGGGACAGGGACGGTTTAGGGTCTAGGTGAGGGTACGACCACGCTTTAGGGGGAGCGTACGTGTGAGGGCGCGGGTTAGGGTCAGCGTACGGGTTAGGATTAGGGGACGGGTGAGGGTCAGGCTTCGGGGAAGGGTTAGGGTTCGGGTTCGGGCTAGGGTTAGGGTTAGGGGACGGGGACGGTTTAGGGTCCAGGTGAGGGTACGACCACGCTTTAGGGGGAGCGTACGTGTGAGGGCGCGGGTTCGTGTCAGCGTACGGGTTAGGATTAGGGGACGGGTGAGGGTCAGGCTTCGGGGAAGGGTTAGGGTTAGGGTTCGGGCTAGGGTTAGGGTTAGGGGATAGGGACGGTTTAGGGTCCAGGTGAGGGTACGACCACGCTTTAGGGGGAGCGTACGTGTGAGGGCGCGGGTTAGTGTCAGCGTACGGGTTAGGATTAGGGGATGGGTGAGGGTCAGGCTTCGGGGAAGTGTTAGGGTTAGGGTTCGGGCTAGGGTTAGGGTTAGGGGACGGGGACGGTTTAGGGCCCAGGTGAGGGTACGACCACGCTTTAGGGGGAGCGTACGTGTGAGGGCGCGGGTTAGTGTAAGCGTACGGGTTAGGATTAAGGGATGTGTGAGTGTCAGGCTTCGGGGAAGGGTTAGGGTTAGGGTTCGGGCTGGGGTTAGGATTAGGGGACGGGGACGGTTTAGGGTCCAGGTGAGGGTACGACCACGCTTTAGGGGGAGCGTAGGTGTGAGAGCGCGGGTTAGTGTCAGCGTACGGGTTAGGATTAGAGGACGGGTGAGGGTCAGGCTTCGGGGAAGGGATAGGGTTAGGGTTCGGGCTAGGGTTAGGGTTAGGGGACGGGGACGGTTTAGGGTCCAGGTGAGGGTACGACCACGCTTTAGGGGGAGCGTACGTGTGAGGGCGCGGGTTAGTGTCAGCGTACGGCTTAGGATTAGGGGACGGGTGAGGGTCAGGCTTCGGGGAAGTGTTAGGGTTAGGGTTCGGGCTAGGGTTAGGTTTAGGGGACCGGGACGGTTTAGGGTCCAGGTGAGGGTACGACCACGCTTTAGGGGGAACGTACGTGTGAGGGCGCGGGTTAGTGTCAGCGTACGGGTTAGGATTAGGGGACGGGTGAGGGTCAGGCTTCGGGGAAGGGTTAGGGTTAGGGTTCGGGCTAGGGTTACGGTTAGGGGACGGGGATGGTTTAGGGTCCAGGTGAGGGTACGACCACGCTTTAGGGGGAGCGTACGTGTGAGGGCGCGGGTTAGTGTCAGCGTACGGTTTAGGATTAGGGGACGGGTGAGGGTCAGGCTTCGGGGAAGGGTTAGGGTTAGGGTTCGGGCTAGGGTTAGGGGACGGGGACGGTTTAGGGTCCACGTGAGGCTACGACCACGCTTTAGGGGGAGCGTACGTGTGAGGGCCCGGGTTAGTGTCAGCGTACGGGTTACGATTAGGGGACGGGTGAGGGTCAGGCTTCGGGGAAGAGTTAGGATTAGGGTTCGGGCTAGGGTTAGGGTTAGGGGACGGGGACGGTTTAGGGTCCAGGTGAGGGTACGACCACGCTTTAGGGGGAGCGTACGTGTGAGTGCGCGGGTTAGTGTCAGCGTACGGGTTACGATTAGGGGACGGGTGAGGGTCAGGCTTCGGGGAAGGGTTAGGGTTAGGGTTCGGGCTAGGGTTAGGATTAGGGGACGGGGACGGTTTAGGGTCCAGGTGAGGGTACGACCACGCTTTAGGGGGAGCGTACGTGTGAGGGCGCGGGTTAGTGTCAGCGTACGGCTTAGGATTAGGGGACGGGTGAGGGTCAGGCTTCGGGGAAGGGTTAGGGTTAGGGTTCGGGCTAGGGTTAGGGTTAGGGGACGGGGACGGTTTAGGGTCCAGGTGAGGGTACGACCACGCTTTAGGGGGAGCGTACGTGTGAGGGCGCGGGTTAGTGTCACCGTACGGGTTAGGATTAGGGGACGGGTGAGGGTCATGCTTCGGGGAAGGGTTAGGGTTAGGGTTCGGGCTAGGGTTAGGGTTAGGGGACGGGGACGGTTTAGGGTCCAGGTGAGGGTACGACCACGCTTTAGGGGGAGCGTACGTGTGAGGGCGCGGGTTAGTGTCAGCGTACGGGTTAGGATTAGGGGACGGGTGAGGGTCAGGCTTCGGGGAAGGGTTAGGGTTAGGGTTCGGGCTAGGGTTAGGGTTAGGGGACGGGGACGGTTTAGGGTCCAGGTGAGGGTACGACCACGCTTTAGGTGGAGCGTACGTGTGAGGGCGCGGGGTAGTGTCAGCGTACGGCTTAGGATTAGGGGACGGGTGAGGGTCAGGCTTCGGGGAAGGGTTAGGGTTAGGGTTCGGGCTAGGGTAAGGGTTAGGGGACGGGGACGGTTTAGGGTCCAGGTGAGGGTACGACAACGCTTTAGGGGGAGCGTACATGTGAGGGCGCGGGTTAGTGTCAGCGTACGGCTTAGGATTAGGGGACGGGTGAGGGTCAGGCTTCGGGGAAGGGTTAGGGTTAGGGTTCGGACTAGGGTTAGGGTTAGGGGACGGGAACGGTTTAGGGTCCAGGTGAGGGTACGACCACGCTTTAGGGGGAGCGTACGTGTGAGGGCGCGGGTTAGTGTCAGCGTACGGGTTAGGATTAGGGGACGGGTGAGGGTCAGGCTTCGGGGAAGGGTTAGGGTTAGGGTTCGGGCTAGGGTTAGGGTTAGGGGACGGAGACGGTTTAGGGTCCAGGTGAGGGTACGACCACGCTTTAGGGGGAGCGTACGTGTGAGGGCGCGGGTTAGTGTCAGCGTACGGGTTAGGATTAGGGGACGGGTGAGGGTCAGGCTTCGGGGAAGGGTTAGGGTTAGGGTTCGGGCTAGGGTTAGGGTTAGGGGACGGGGACGGTTTAGGGTCCAGGTGAGGGTACGACCACGCTTTAGGGGGAGCGTACGTGTGAGGGCGCGGGTTAGTGTCAGCGTACGGGTTAGGATTAGGGGACGGGTGAGGGTCAGGCTTCGGGGAAGGGTTAGGGTTAGGGTTCGTGCTAGGGTTAGGGTTAGGGGACGGGGACGGTTTAGGGTCCAGGTGAGGGTACGACCACGCTTTAGGGGGAGCGTACGTGTGAGGGCGCGGGTTAGTGTCAGCGTACGGGTTAGGATTAGGGGACGGGTGAGGGTCAGGCTTCGGGGAAGGGTTAGGGTTAGGGTTCGGGCTAGGGTTAGGGTTAGGGGACGGGGACGGTTTAGGGTCCAGGTGAGGGTACGACCACGCTTTAGGGGGAGCGTACGTGTGAGGGCGCGGGTTAGTGTCAGCGTACGGGTTAGGATTAGGGGACGGGTGAGGGTCAGGCTTCGGGGAAGGGTTAGGGTTAGGGTTCGGGCTAGGGTTAGGGTTAGGGGACGGGGACGGTTTAGGGTCCAGGTGAGGGTACGACCACGCTTTAGGGGGAGCGTACGTGTGAGGGCGCGGGTTAGTGTCAGCGTACGGGTTAGGATTAGGGGACGGGTGAGGGTCAGGCTTCGGGGAAGGGTTAGGGTTAGGGGTCGGGCTAGGGTTAGGGCTAGGGGACGGGGACGGTTTAGGGTCCAGGTGAGGGTACGACCACGCTTTAGGGGGAGCATACGTGTGAGGGCGCGGGTTAGTGTCAGCGTACGGGTTAGGATTAGGGGACGCGTGAGGGTCATGCTTCGGGGAAGGGTTAGGGTTAGGTTTCAGGCTAGGGTTAGGGTTAGGGGACGGGGACGGTTTAGGGTCCAGGTGAGGGTACGACCACGCTTTAGGGGGAGCGTACGTGTGAGGGCGCGGGTTAGTGTCAGCGTACGGGTTAGGATTAGGGGACGGGTGAGGGTCAGGCTTCGGGGAAGGGTTAGGGTTAGGGTTCGGGCTAGGGTTAGGGTTAGGGGACGGGGACGGTTTAGGGTCCAGGTGAGGGTACGACCATGCTTTAGGGGGAGCGTACGTGTGAGGGCGCGGGTTAGTGTCAGCGTACGGCTTAGGATTAGGGGACGGGTGAGGGTCAGGCTTCGGGGAAGGGTTAGGGTTAGGGTTCGGGCTAGGGTTAGGGTTAGGGGACGGGGACGGTTTAGGGTCCAGGTGAGGGTACGACCACGCTTTAGGGGGAGCGTACGTGTGAGGGCGCGGGTTAGTGTCAGCGTACGGCTTAGGATTAGGGGACGGGTGAGGGTCAGGCTTCGGGGAAGGGTTAGGGTTAGGGTTCGGGCTAGGGTTAGGGTTAGGGGACGGGGACGGTTTAGGGTCCAGGTGAGGGTACGACCACGCTTTAGGGGGAGCGTACATGTGAGGGCGCGGGTTAGTGTCAGCGTACGGGTTAGGATTAGGGGACGGGTGAGGGTCAGGCTTCGGGGAAGGGTTAGGGTTAGGGTTCGGGCTAGGGTTAGGGTTAGGGGACGGGGACGGTTTAGGGTCCAGGTGAGGGTACGACCACGCTTTAGGGGGAGCGTACGTGTGAGGGCGCGGGTTAGTGTCAGCGTACGGGTTAGGATTAGGGGACGGGTGAGGGTCAGGTTTCGGGGAAGGGTTAGGGTTAGGGTTCGGGCTAGGGTTAGGGTTAGGGGACGGGGACGGTTTAGGGTCCAGGTGAGGGTACGACCACGCTTTAGGGGGAGCGAACGTGTGAGGGCGCGGGTTAGTGTCAGCGTACGGCTTAGGATTAGGGGACGGGTGAGGGTCAGGCTTCGGGGAAGGGTTAGGGTTAGGGTTCGGGCTAGGGTTAGGGTTAGGGGACGGGGACGGTTTAGGGTCCAGGTGAGGGTATGACCACGCTTTAGGGGGAGCGTACGTGTGAGGGCGCGGGTTAGTGTCAGCGTACGGGTTAGGATTAGGGGACAGGTGAGGGTCAGGCTTCGGGGAAGGTTTAGGGTTAGGGTTCGGGCTAGGGTTAGGGTTAGGGGACGGGGACGGTTTAGGGTCCAGGTGAGGGTACGACCACGCTTTAGGGGGAGCGTACGTGTGAGGGCGCGGGTTAGTGTCAGCGTACGGGTTAGGATTAGGGGACGCGTGAGGGTCAGGCTTCGGGGAAGGGTTAGGGTTAGGGTTCGGGCTAGGGTTAGGGTTAGGGGACGGGGACGGTTTAGGGTCCAGGTGAGGGTACGACCACGCTTTAGGGGGAGCGTACGTGTGAGGGCGCGGGTTAGTGTCAGTGTACGGCTTAGGATTAGGGGACGGGTGAGGGTCAGGCTTCGGGGAAGTGTTAGGGTTAGGGTTCGGGCTAGGGTTAGGGTTAGGGGACGGGGACGGTTTAGGGTCCAGGTGAGGGTACGACCACGCTTTAGGGGGAGCGTACGTGTGAGGGTGCGGGTTAGTGTCAGCGTACGGGTTAGGATTAGGGGACGGGTGAGGGTCAGGCTTCGGGGAAGGTTTAGGGTTAGGGTTCGGGCTAGGGTTAGGGTTAGGGGACGGGGATGGTTTAGGGTCCAGGTGAGGGTACGACCACGCTTTAGGGGGAGCGTACGTGTCAGGGCGCGGGTTAGTGTCCGCGTACGGGTTAGGATTAGGGGACGGGTGAGGGTCAGGCTTCGGGGAAGGGTTAGGGTTAGGGTTCGGGCTAGGGTTAGGGTTAGGGGACGGGGACGGTTTAGGGTCCAGGTGAGGGTACGACCACGCTTTAGGGGGAGCGTACGTGTGAGGGCGCGGGTTAGTGTCAGCGTACGGGTTAGGATTAGGGGACGGGTGAGGGTCAGGCTTCGGGGAAGTGTTAGGGTTAGGGTTCGGGCTAGGGTTAGGGTTAGGGGACGGGGACGGTTTAGGGTGCAGGTGAGGGTACGACCACGCTTTATGGGGAGCGTACGTGTGAGGGCGCGGGTTAGTGTCAGCGTACGGGTTAGGATTAGGGGACGGGTGAGGGTCAGGCTTCGGGGAAGGGTTAGGGTTAGGGTTCGGGCTAGGGTTAGGGTTAGGGGACGGGGACGGTTTAGGGTCCAGGTGAGGGTACGACCACGCTTTAGGGGGAGCGTACGTGTGAGGGCGCGGGGTAGTGTCAGCGTACGGCTTAGGATTAGGGGACGGGTGAGGGTCACGCTTCGGGGAAGGGTTAGGGTTAGGGTTCGGGCTAGGGTAAGGGTTAGGGGACGGGGACGGTTTAGGGTCCAGGTGAGGGTACGACAACGCTTTAGGGGGAGCGTACGTGTGAGGGCGCGGGTTAGTGTCAGCGTACGGCTTAGGATTAGGGGACGGGTGAGGGTCAGGCTTCGGGGAAGGGTTAGGGTTAGGGTTCGGACTAGGGTTAGGGTTAGGGGACGGGAACGGTTTAGGGTCCAGGTGAGGGTACGACCACGCTTTAGGGGGAGCGTACGTGTGAGGGCGCGGGTTAGTGTCAGCGTACGGGTTAGGATTAGGGGACGGGTGAGGGTCAGGCTTCGGGGAAGGGTTAGGTTTAGGGTTCGGGCTAGGGTTAGGGTTAGGGGACGGGGACGGTTTAGGGTCCAGGTGAGGGTACGACCACGCTTTAGGGGGAGCGTACGTGTGAGGGCGCGGGTTAGTGTCAGCGTACGGGTTAGGATTAGGGGACGGGTGAGGGTCAGGCTTCGGGGAAGGGTTAGGGTTAGGGTTCGGGCTAGGGTTAGGGTTAGGGGACGGGGACGGTTTAGGGTCCAGGTGAGGGTACGACCACGCTTTAGGGGGAGCGTACGTGTGAGGGCGCGGGTTAGTGTCAGCGTACGGGTTAGGATTAGGGGACGGGTGAGGGTCAGGCTTCGGGGAAGGGTTAGGGTTAGGGTTCGGGCTAGGGTTAGGGTTAGGGGACGGGGACGGTTTAGGGTCCAGGTGAGGGTACGACCACGCTTTAGGGGGAGCGTACGTGTGAGGGCGCGGGTTAGTGTCAGCGTACGGGTTAGGATTAGGGGACGGGTGAGGGTCAGGCTTCGGGGAAGGGTTAGGGTTAGGGTTCGGGCTAGGGTTAGGGTTAGGGGACGGGGACGGTTTAGGGTCCAGGTGAGGGTACGACCACGCTTTAGGGGGAGCGTACGTGTGAGGGCGCGGGTTAGTGTCAGCGTACGGGTTAGGATTAGGGGACGGGTGAGGGTCAGGCTTCGGGGAAGGGTTAGGGTTAGGGTTCGGGCTAGGGTTAGGGTTAGGGGACGGGGACGGTTTAGGGTCCAGGTGAGGGTACGACCACGCTTTAGGGGGAGCGTACGTGTGAGGGCGCGGGTTAGTGTCAGCGTACGGGTTAGGATTAGGGGACGGGTGAGGGTCAGGCTTCGGGGAAGGGTTAGGGTTAGGGTTCGGGCTAGGGTTAGGGTTAGGGGACGGGGACGGTTTAGGGTCCAGGTGAGGGAAAGACCACGCTTTAGGGGGAGCGTACGTGTGAGGGCGCGGGTTAGTGTCAGCGTACGGGTTAGGATTAGGGGACGGGTGAGGGTCAGGCTTCGGGGAAGGGTTAGGGTTAGGGTTCGGGCTAGGGTTAGGGTTAGGGGACGGGGACGGTTTAGGGTCCAGGTGAGGGTACGACCACGCTTTAGGGGGAGCGTACGTGTGAGGGCGCGGGTTAGTGTCAGCGTACGGGTTAGGATTAGGGGACGGGTGAGGGTCAGGCTTCGGGGAAGGGTTAGGGTTAGGGTTCGGGCTAGGGTTAGGGTTAGGGGACGGGGACGGTTTAGGGTCCAGGTGAGGGTACGACCACGCTTTAGGGGGAGCGTACGTGTGAGGGCGCGGGTTAGTGTCAGCGTACGGGTTAGGATTAGGGGACGGGTGAGGGTCAGGCTTCGGGGAAGGGTTAGGGTTAGGGGTCGGGCTAGGGTTAGGGCTAGGGGACGGGGACGGTTTAGGGTCCAGGTGAGGGTACGACCACGCTTTAGGGGGAGCATACGTGTGAGGGCGCGGGTTAGTGTCAGCGTACGGGTTAGGATTAGGGGACGCGTGAGGGTCATGCTTCAGGGAAGGGTTAGGGTTAGGGTTCAGGCTAGGGTTAGGGTTAGGGGACGGGGACGGTTTAGGGTCCAGGTGAGGGTACGACCACGCTTTAGGGGGAGCGTACCTGTGAGGGCGCGGGTTAGTGTCAGCGTACGGGTTAGGATTAGGGGACGGGTGAGGGTCAGGCTTCGGGGAAGGGTTAGGGTTAGGGTTCGGGCTAGGGTTAGGGTTAGGGGACGGGGACGGTTTAGGGTCCAGGTGAGGGTACGACCATGCTTTAGGGGGAGCGTACGTGTGAGGGCGCGGGTTAGTGTCAGCGTACGGCTTAGGATTAGGGGACGGGTGAGGGTCAGGCTTCGGGGAAGGGTTAGGGTTAGGGTTCGGGCTAGGGTTAGGGTTAGGGGACGGGGACGGTTTAGGTTCCAGGTGAGGGTACGACCACGCTTTAGGGGGAGCGTACGTGTGAGGGCGCGGGTTAGTGTCAGCGTACGGCTTAGGATTAGGGGACGGGTGAGGGTCAGGCTTCGGGGAAGGGTTAGGGTTAGGGTTCGGGCTAGGGTTAGGGTTAGGGGACGGGGACGGTTTAGGGTCCAGGTGAGGGTACGACCACGCTTTAGGGGGAGCGTACATGTGAGGGCGCGGGTTAGTGTCAGCGTACGGGTTAGGATTAGGGGACGGGTGAGGGTCAGGCTTCGGGGAAGGGTTAGGGTTAGGGTTCGGGCTAGGGTTAGGGTTAGGGGACGGGGACGGTTTAGGGTCCAGGTGAGGGTACGACCACGCTTTAGGGGGAGCGTACGTGTCAGGGCGCGGGTTAGTGTCCGCGTACGGGTTAGGATTAGGGGACGGGTGAGGGTCAGGCTTCGGGGAAGGGTTAGGGTTAGGGTTCGGGCTAGGGTTAGGGTTAGGGGACGGGGACGGTTTAGGGTCCAGGTGAGGGTACGACAACGCTTTAGGGGGAGCGTACGTGTGAGGGCGCGGGTTAGTGTCAGCGTACGGGTTAGGATTAGGGGACGGGTGAGGGTCAGGCTTCGGGGAAGGGTTAGGGTTAGGATTCGGTCTAGGGTTAGGGTTTGCGGACGGGGACGGTTTAGCGTCCAGGTGAGGGTACGACAACGCTTTAGGGGGAGCGTACGTGTGAGGGCGCGGGTTAGTGTCAGCGTACGGGTTAGGATTAGGGGACGGGTGAGGGTCAGGCTTCGGGGAAGCGTTAGGGTTAGGGTTCGGGCTAGGGTTAGGGTTAGGGGACGGGGACGGTTTAGGGTCCAGGTGAGGGTACGACAACGCTTTAGGGGGAGCGTACGTGTGAGGACGCGGGTTAGTGTCAGCGTACGGCTTAGGATTAGGGGACGGGTGAGGGTCAGGCTTCGGGGAAGGGTTAGTGTTAGGGTTCGGGCTAGGGTTAGGGTTAGGGGACGGGGACGATTTAGGGTCCAGGTGAGGGTACGACAACGCTTTAGGGGGAGCGTACGTGTGAGGGCGCGGGTTAGTGTCAGCGTACGGCTTAGGATTAGGGGACGGGTGAGGGTCAGGCTTCGGGGAAGGGTTAGGGTTAGGTTTCGGGCTAGGATTAGTGTTAGCGGACGGGGACGGTTTAGGGTACAGGTGAGGGTACGACCACGCTTTAGGGGGAGCGTACGTGTGAGGGCGCGGGTTAGTGTCAGCGTACGGCTTAGGATTAGGGGACGGGTGAGGGTCAGGCTTCGGGGAAGGGTTAGGGTTAGGGTTCGGGCTAGGGTTAGGGTTAGGGGACGGGGACTTTTTAGGGTCCAGGTGAGGGTACGACCACGCTTTAGGGGGAGCGTACGTGTGAGGGCGCGGGTTAGTGTCAGCGTACGGCTTAGGATTAGGGGACGGGTGAGGGTCAGGCTTCGGGGAAGGGTTAGGGTTAGGGTTCGGGCTAGGGTTAGGTTTAGGGGACGGGGACGGTTTAGGGTCCAGGTGAGGGTACGACCACGCTTTAGGGGGAGCGTACGTGTGAGGGCGCGGGTTAGTGTCAGCGTACGGCTTAGGATTAGGGGACGGGTGAGGGTCAGGCTTCGGGGAAGGGTTAGGGTTAGGGTTCGGGCTAGGGTTAGGGTTAGGGGACGGGGACGGTTTAGGGTCCAGGTGAGGGTACGACCACGCTTTAGGGGGAGCGTACGTGTGAGGGCGCGGGTTAGTGTCAGCGTACGGGTTAGGATTAGGGGACGGGTGAGGGTCAGGCTTCGGGGAAGTGTTAGGGTTAGGGTTCGGGCTAGGGTTAGGGGACGGGGACGGGGACGGTTTAGGGTCCAGGTGAGGGTACGACCACGCTTTAGGGGGAGCGTACGTGTGAGGGCGCGGGTTAGTGTCAGCGTACGGGTTAGGATTAGGGGACGGGTGAGTGTCAGGCTTCGGGGAAAGGTTAGGGTTAGTGTTCGGGCTAGGGTTAGGGGACGGGGACGGGGACGGTTTAGGGTCCAGGTGAGGGTACGACCACGCTTTAGGGGGAGCGTACGTGTGAGGGCGCGGGTTAGTGTCAGCGTACGGCTTAGGATTAGGGGACGGGTGAGGGTCAGGCTTCGGGGAAGGGTTAGGGTTAGGGTTCGGACTAGGGTTAGGGTTGGGGACGGGGACGGATTAGGGTCCAGGTGAGGGTTCGACAACACTTTAGGGGGAGCGTACGTGTGAGGGCGCGGGTTAGTGTAAGCGTACGGGTTAGGATTAGGGGACGGGTGAGGGTCAGGCTTCGGGGAAGGTTTAGGGTTAGGGTTCGGGCTAGGGTTAGGGTTAGCGGACGGGGACGGTTTAGGGTCCAGGTGAGGGTACGACCACGCTTTAGGGGGAGAGTACGTGTGAGGGCGCGGGTTAGTGTCAGCGTACGGGTTAGGATTAGGGGACGGGTGAGGGTCAGGCTTCGGGGAAGGGTTAGGGTTCGGGTTCGGGCTAGGGTTAGGGTTAGGGGACAGGGACGGTTTAGGGTCCAGGTGAGGGTACGACCACGCTTTAGGGGGAGCGTACGTGTGAGGGCGCGGGTTAGGGTCAGCGTACGGGTTAGGATTAGGGGACGGGTGAGGGTCAGGCTTCGGGGAAGGGTTAGGGTACGGGTTCGGGCTAGGGTTAGGGTTAGGGGACGGGGACGGTTTAGGGTCCAGGTGAGGGTACGACCACGCTTTAGGGGGAGCGTACGTGTGAGGGCGCGGGTTCGTGTCAGCGTACGGGTTAGGATTAGGGGACGGGTGAGGGTCAGGCTTCGGGGAAGTGTTAGGGTTAGGGTTCGGGCTAGGGTTAGGGTTAGGGGACAGGGACGGTTTAGGGTCCAGGTGAGGGTACGACCACGCTTTAGGGGGAGCGTACGTGTGAGGGCGCGGGTTAGTGTCAGCGTACGGGTTAGGATTAGGGGACGGGTGAGGGTCAGGCTTCGGGGAAGTGTTAGGGTTAGGGTTCGGGCTAGGGTTAGGGTTAGGGGATGGGGACGGTTTAGGGTCCAGGTGAGGGTACGACCACGCTTTAGGGGGAGCGTACGTGTGAGGGCGCGGGTTAGTGTAAGCGTACGGGTTAGGATTAAGGGATGTGTGAGTGTCAGGCTTCGGGGAAGGGTTAGGGTTAGGGTTCGGGCTGGGGTTAGGATTAGGGGACGGGGACGGTTTAGGGTCCAGGTGAGGGTACGACCACGCTTTAGGGGGAGCGTAGGTGTGAGAGCGCGGGTTAGTGTCAGCGTACGGGTTAGGATTAGAGGACGGGTGAGGGTCAGGCTTCGGGGAAGGGATAGGGTTAGGGTTCGGGCTAGGGTTAGGGTTAGGGGACGGGGACGGTTTAGGGTCCAGGTGAGGGTACGACCACGCTTTAGGGGGAGCGTACGTGTGAGGGCGCGGGTTAGTGTCAGCGTACGGCTTAGGATTAGGGGACGGGTGAGGGTCAGGCTTCGGGGAAGGGTTAGGGTTAGGGTTCGGGCTAGGGTTAGGTTTAGGGGACCGGGACGGTTTAGGGTCCAGGTGAGGGTACGACCACGCTTTAGGGGGAACGTACGTGTGAGGGCGCGGGTTAGTGTCAGCGTACGGGTTAGGATTAGGGGACGGGTGAGGGTCAGGCTTCGGGGAAGGGTTAGGGTTAGGGTTCGGGCTAGGGTTACGGTTAGGGGACGGGGATGGTTTAGGGTCCAGGTGAGGGTACGACCACGCTTTAGGGGGAGCGTACGTGTGAGGGCGCGGGTTAGTGTCAGCGTACGGTTTAGGATTAGGGGACGGGTGAGGGTCAGGCTTCGGGGAAGGGTTAGGGTTAGGGTTCGGGCTAGGGTTAGGGGACGGGGACGGTTTAGGGTCCACGTGAGGCTACGACCACGCTTTAGGGGGAGCGTACGTGTGAGGGCCCGGGTTAGTGTCAGCGTACGGGTTACGATTAGGGGACGGGTGAGGGTCAGGCTTCGGGGAAGAGTTAGGATTAGGGTTCGGGCTAGGGTTAGGGTTAGGGGACGGGGACGGTTTAGGGTCCAGGTGAGGGTACGACCACGCTTTAGGGGGAGCGTACGTGTGAGTGCGCGGGTTAGTGTCAGCGTACGGGTTACGATTAGGGGACGGGTGAGGGTCAGGCTTCGGGGAAGGGTTAGGGTTAGGGTTCGGGCTAGGGTTAGGATTAGGGGACGGGGACGGTTTAGGGTCCAGGTGAGGGTACGACCACGCTTTAGGGGGAGCGTACGTGTGAGGGCGCGGGTTAGTGTCAGCGTACGGCTTAGGATTAGGGGACGGGTGAGGGTCAGGCTTCGGGGAAGGGTTAGGGTTAGGGTTCGGGCTAGGGTTAGGGTTAGGGGACGGGGACGGTTTAGGGTCCAGGTGAGGGTACGACCACGCTTTAGGGGGAGCGTACGTGTGAGGGCGCGGGTTAGTGTCACCGTACGGGTTAGGATTAGGGGACGGGTGAGGGTCATGCTTCGGGGAAGGGTTAGGGTTAGGGTTCGGGCTAGGGTTAGGGTTAGGGGACGGGGACGGTTTAGGGTCCAGGTGAGGGTACGACCACGCTTTAGGGGGAGCGTACGTGTGAGGGCGCGGGTTAGTGTCAGCGTACGGGTTAGGATTAGGGGACGGGTGAGGGTCAGGCTTCGGGGAAGGGTTAGGGTTAGGGTTCGGGCTAGGGTTAGGGTTAGGGGACGGGGACGGTTTAGGGTCCAGGTGAGGGTACGACCACGCTTTAGGGGGAGCGTACGTGTGAGGGCGCGGGGTAGTGTCAGCGTACGGGTTAGGATTAGGGGACGGGTGAGGGTCAGGCTTCGGGGAAGGGTTAGGGTTAGGGTTCGGGCTAGGGTTAGGTTTAGGGGACGGGGACGGTTTAGGGTCCAGGTGAGGGAACGACCACGCTTTAGGGGGAGCGTACGTGTGAGGGCGCGGGTTAGTGTCAGCGTACGGGTTAGGATTAGGGGACGGGTGAGGGTCATGCTTCGGGGAAGGGTTAGGGTTAGGGTTCGGGCTAGGGTTAGGGTTAGGGGACGGGGACGGTTTAGGGTCCAGGTGAGGGTACGACCACGCTTTAGGGGGAGCGTACGTGTGAGGGCGCGGGTTAGTGTCAGCGTACGGGTTAGGATTAGGGGACGGGTGAGGGTCAGGCTTCGGGGAAGGGTTAGGGTTAGGGTTCGGGCTAGGGTTAGGGTTAGGGGACGGGGACGGTTTAGGGTCCAGATGAGGGTACGACCACGCTTTAGGGGGAGCGTACGTGTGAGGGCGCGGGTTAGTGTCAGCGTACGGGTTAGGATTAGGGGACGGGTGAGGGTCAGGCTTCGGGGAAGGGTTAGGGTTAGGGTTCGGGCTAGGGTTAGGGTTAGGGGACGGGGACGGTTTAGGGTCCAGGTGAGGGAACGACCACGCTTTAGGGGGAGCGTACGTGTGAGGGCGCGGGTTAGTGTCAGCGTACGGGTTAGGATTAGGGGACGGGTGAGGGTCAGGCTTCGGGGAAGGGTTAGGGTTAGGGTTCGGGCTAGGGTTAGGGTTAGGGGACGGGGACGGTTTAGGGTCCAGGTGAGGGTACGACCACGCTTTAGGGGGAGCGTACGTGTGAGGGCGCGGGTTAGTGTCAGCGTACGGGTTAGGATTAGGGGACGGGTGAGGGTCAGGCTTCGGGGAAGGGTTAGGGTTAGGGTTCGGGCTAGGGTTAGGGTTAGGGGACGGGGACGGTTTAGGGTCCAGGTGAGGGTACGACCACGCTTTAGGGGGAGCGTACGTGTGAGGGCGCGGGTTAGTGTAAGCGTACGGGTTAGGATTAAGGGATGTGTGAGTGTCAGGCTTCGGGGAAGGGTTAGGGTTAGGGTTCGGGCTGGGGTTAGGATTAGGGGACGGGGACGGTTTAGGGTCCAGGTGAGGGTACGACCACGCTTTAGGGGGAGCGTAGGTGTGAGAGCGCGGGTTAGTGTCAGCGTACGGGTTAGGATTAGAGGACGGGTGAGGGTCAGGCTTCGGGGAAGGGATAGGGTTAGGGTTCGGGCTAGGGTTAGGGTTAGGGGACGGGGACGGTTTAGGGTCCAGGTGAGGGTACGACCACGCTTTAGGGGGAGCGTACGTGTGAGGGCGCGGGTTAGTGTCAGCGTACGGCTTAGGATTAGGGGACGGGTGAGGGTCAGGCTTCGGGGAAGGGTTAGGGTTAGGGTTCGGGCTAGGGTTAGGTTTAGGGGACCGGGACGGTTTAGGGTCCAGGTGAGGGTACGACCACGCTTTAGGGGGAACGTACGTGTGAGGGCGCGGGTTAGTGTCAGCGTACGGGTTAGGATTAGGGGACGGGTGAGGGTCAGGCTTCGGGGAAGGGTTAGGGTTAGGGTTCGGGCTAGGGTTACGGTTAGGGGACGGGGATGGTTTAGGGTCCAGGTGAGGGTACGACCACGCTTTAGGGGGAGCGTACGTGTGAGGGCGCGGGTTAGTGTCAGCGTACGGTTTAGGATTAGGGGACGGGTGAGGGTCAGGCTTCGGGGAAGGGTTAGGGTTAGGGTTCGGGCTAGGGTTAGGGGACGGGGACGGTTTAGGGTCCACGTGAGGCTACGACCACGCTTTAGGGGGAGCGTACGTGTGAGGGCCCGGGTTAGTGTCAGCGTACGGGTTACGATTAGGGGACGGGTGAGGGTCAGGCTTCGGGGAAGAGTTAGGATTAGGGTTCGGGCTAGGGTTAGGGTTAGGGGACGGGGACGGTTTAGGGTCCAGGTGAGGGTACGACCACGCTTTAGGGGGAGCGTACGTGTGAGTGCGCGGGTTAGTGTCAGCGTACGGGTTACGATTAGGGGACGGGTGAGGGTCAGGCTTCGGGGAAGGGTTAGGGTTAGGGTTCGGGCTAGGGTTAGGATTAGGGGACGGGGACGGTTTAGGGTCCAGGTGAGGGTACGACCACGCTTTAGGGGGAGCGTACGTGTGAGGGCGCGGGTTAGTGTCAGCGTACGGCTTAGGATTAGGGGACGGGTGAGGGTCAGGCTTCGGGGAAGGGTTAGGGTTAGGGTTCGGGCTAGGGTTAGGGTTAGGGGACGGGGACGGTTTAGGGTCCAGGTGAGGGTACGACCACGCTTTAGGGGGAGCGTACGTGTGAGGGCGCGGGTTAGTGTCACCGTACGGGTTAGGATTAGGGGACGGGTGAGGGTCATGCTTCGGGGAAGGGTTAGGGTTAGGGTTCGGGCTAGGGTTAGGGTTAGGGGACGGGGACGGTTTAGGGTCCAGGTGAGGGTACGACCACGCTTTAGGGGGAGCGTACGTGTGAGGGCGCGGGTTAGTGTCAGCGTACGGGTTAGGATTAGGGGACGGGTGAGGGTCAGGCTTCGGGGAAGGGTTAGGGTTAGGGTTCGGGCTAGGGTTAGGGTTAGGGGACGGGGACGGTTTAGGGTCCAGGTGAGGGTACGACCACGCTTTAGGGGGAGCGTACGTGTGAGGGCGCGGGGTAGTGTCAGCGTACGGGTTAGGATTAGGGGACGGGTGAGGGTCAGGCTTCGGGGAAGGGTTAGGGTTAGGGTTCGGGCTAGGGTTAGGTTTAGGGGACGGGGACGGTTTAGGGTCCAGGTGAGGGAACGACCACGCTTTAGGGGGAGCGTACGTGTGAGGGCGCGGGTTAGTGTCAGCGTACGGGTTAGGATTAGGGGACGGGTGAGGGTCATGCTTCGGGGAAGGGTTAGGGTTAGGGTTCGGGCTAGGGTTAGGGTTAGGGGACGGGGACGGTTTAGGGTCCAGGTGAGGGTACGACCACGCTTTAGGGGGAGCGTACGTGTGAGGGCGCGGGTTAGTGTCAGCGTACGGGTTAGGATTAGGGGACGGGTGAGGGTCAGGCTTCGGGGAAGGGTTAGGGTTAGGGTTCGGGCTAGGGTTAGGGTTAGGGGACGGGGACGGTTTAGGGTCCAGATGAGGGTACGACCACGCTTTAGGGGGAGCGTACGTGTGAGGGCGCGGGTTAGTGTCAGCGTACGGGTTAGGATTAGGGGACGGGTGAGGGTCATGCTTCGGGGAAGGGTTAGGGTTAGGGTTCGGGCTAGGGTTAGGGTTAGGGGACGGGGACGGTTTAGGGTCCAGGTGAGGGAACGACCACGCTTTAGGGGGAGCGTACGTGTGAGGGCGCGGGTTAGTGTCAGCGTACGGGTTAGGATTAGGGGACGGGTGAGGGTCAGGCTTCGGGGAAGGGTTAGGGTTAGGGTTCGGGCTAGGGTTAGGGTTAGGGGACGGGGACGGTTTAGGGTCCAGGTGAGGGTACGACCACGCTTTAGGGGGAGCGTACGTGTGAGGGCGCGGGTTAGTGTCAGCGTACGGGTTAGGATTAGGGGACGGGTGAGGGTCAGGCTTCGGGGAAGGGTTAGGGTTAGGGTTCGGGCTAGGGTTAGGGTTAGGGGACGGGGACGGTTTAGGGTCCAGGTGAGGGTACGACCACGCTTTAGGGGGAGCGTACGTGTGAGGGCGCGGGTTAGTGTCAGCGTACGGGTTAGGATTAGGGGACGGGTGAGGGTCAGGCTTCGGGGAAGGGTTAGGGTTAGGGGTCGGGCTAGGGTTAGGGCTAGGGGACGGGGACGGTTTAGGGTCCAGGTGAGGGTACGACCACGCTTTAGGGGGAGCATACGTGTGAGGGCGCGGGTTAGTGTCAGCGTACGGGTTAGGATTAGGGGACGCGTGAGGGTCATGCTTCGGGGAAGGGTTAGGGTTAGGGTTCAGGCTAGGGTTAGGGTTAGGGGACGGGGACGGTTTAGGGTCCAGGTGAGGGTACGACCACGCTTTAGGGGGAGCGTACGTGTGAGGGCGCGGGTTAGTGTCAGCGTACGGGTTAGGATTAGGGGACGGGTGAGGGTCAGGCTTCGGGGAAGGGTTAGGGTTAGGGTTCGGGCTAGGGTTAGGGTTAGGGGACGGGGACGGTTTAGGGTCCAGGTGAGGGTACGACCATGCTTTAGGGGGAGCGTACGTGTGAGGGCGCGGGTTAGTGTCAGCGTACGGCTTAGGATTAGGGGACGGGTGAGGGTCAGGCTTCGGGGAAGGGTTAGGGTTAGGGTTCGGGCTAGGGTTAGGGTTAGGGGACGGGGACGGTTTAGGGTCCAGGTGAGGGTACGACCACGCTTTAGGGGGAGCGTACGTGTGAGGGCGCGGGTTAGTGTCAGCGTACGGCTTAGGATTAGGGGACGGGTGAGGGTCAGGCTTCGGGGAAGGGTTAGGGTTAGGGTTCGGGCTAGGGTTAGGGTTAGGGGACGGGGACGGTTTAGGGTCCAGGTGAGGGTACGACCACGCTTTAGGGGGAGCGTACATGTGAGGGCGCGGGTTAGTGTCAGCGTACGGGTTAGGATTAGGGGACGGGTGAGGGTCAGGCTTCGGGGAAGGGTTAGGGTTAGGGTTCGGGCTAGGGTTAGGGTTAGGGGACGGGGACGGTTTAGGGTCCAGGTGAGGGTACGACCACGCTTTAGGGGGAGCGTACGTGTGAGGGCGCGGGTTAGTGTCAGCGTACGGGTTAGGATTAGGGGACGGGTGAGGGTCAGGCTTCGGGAAAGGGTTAGGGTTAGGGTTCGGGCTAGGGTTAGGGTTAGGGGACGGGGACGGTTTAGGGTCCAGGTGAGGGTACGACCACGCTTTAGGGGGAGCGTACGTGTGAGGGCGCGGGTTAGTGTCAGCGTACGGCTTAGGATTAGGGGACGGGTGAGGGTCAGGCTTCGGGGAAGGGTTAGGGTTAGGGTTCGGGCTAGGGTTAGGGTTAGGGGACGGGGACGGTTTAGGGTCCAGGTGAGGGTATGACCACGCTTTAGGGGGAGCGTACGTGTGAGGGCGCGGGTTAGTGTCAGCGTACGGGTTAGGATTAGGGGACGGGTGAGGGTCAGGCTTCGGGGAAGGTTTAGGGTTAGGGTTCGGGCTAGGGTTAGGGTTAGGGGACGGGGACGGTTTAGGGTCCAGGTGAGGGTACGACCACGCTTTAGGGGGAGCGTACGTGTCAGGGCGCGGGTTAGTGTCCGCGTACGGGTTAGGATTAGGGGACGGGTGAGGGTCAGGCTTCGGGGAAGGGTTAGGGTTAGGGTTCGGGCTAGGGTTAGCGTTAGGGGACGGGGACGGTTTAGGGTCCAGGTGAGGGTACGACAACGCTTTAGGGGGAGCGTACGTGTGAGGGCGCGGGTTAGTGTCAGCGTACGGGTTAGGATTAGGGGACGGCTGAGGGTCAGGCTTCGGGGAAGGGTTAGGGTTAGGATTCGGTCTAGGGTTAGGGTTTGCGGACGGGGACGGTTTAGCGTCCAGGTGAGGGTACGACAACGCTTTAGGGGGAGCGTACGTGTGAGGGCGCGGGTTAGTGTCAGCGTACGGGTTAGGATTAGGGGACGGGTGAGGGTCAGGCTTCGGGGAAGCGTTAGGGTTAGGGTTCGGGCTAGGGTTAGGGTTAGGGGACGGGGACGGTTTAGGGTCCAGGTGAGGGTACGACAACGCTTTAGGGGGAGCGTACGTGTGAGGACGCGGGTTAGTGTCAGCGTACGGCTTAGGATTAGGGGACGGGTGAGGGTCAGGCTTCGGGGAAGGGTTAGGGTTAGGGTTCGGGCTAGGGTTAGGGTTAGGGGACGGGGACGATTTAGGGTCCAGGTGAGGGTACGACAACGCTTTAGGGGGAGCGTACGTGTGAGGGCGCGGGTTAGTGTCAGCGTACGGCTTAGGATTAGGGGACGGGTGAGGGTCAGGCTTCGGGGAAGGGTTAGGGTTAGGGTTCGGGCTAGGGTTAGGGTTAGGGGACGGGGACGGTTTAGGGTTCAGGTGAGGGTACGACAACGCTTTAGGGGGAGCGTACGAGTGAGGGCGCGGGTTACTGTAAGCGTACGGGTTAGGATTAGGGGACGGGTGAGGGTCAGGCTTCGGGGAAGGGTTAGGGTTAGGTTTCGGGCTAGGATTAGTGTTAGCGGACGGGGACGGTTTAGGGTACAGGTGAGGGTACGACCATGCTTTAGGGGGAGCGTACGTGTGAGGGCGCGGGTTAGTGTCAGCGTACGGCTTAGGATTAGGGGACGGGTGAGGGTCAGGCTTCGGGGAAGGGTTAGGGTTAGGGTTCGGGCTAGGGTTAGGGTTAGGGGACGGGGACTTTTTAGGGTCCAGGTGAGGGTACGACAACGCTTTAGGGGGAGCGTACGTGTGAGGGCGCGGGTTAGTGTCAGCGTACGGCTTAGGATTAGGGGACGGGTGAGGGTCAGGCTTCGGGGAAGGGTTAGGGTTAGGGTTCGGGCTAGGGTTAGGTTTAGGGGACGGGGACGGTTTAGGGTCCAGGTGAGGGTACGACCACGCTTTAGGGGGAGCGTACGTGTGAGGGCGCGGGTTAGTGTCAGCGTACGGCTTAGGATTAGGGGACGGGTGAGGGTCAGGCTTCGGGGAAGGGTTAGGGTTAGGGTTCGGGCTAGGGTTAGGGTTAGGGGACGGGGACGGTTTAGGGTCCAGGTGAGGGTACGACCACGCTTTAGGGGGAGCGTACGTGTGAGGGCGCGGGTTAGTGTCAGCGTACGGGTTAGGATTAGGGGACGGGTGAGGGTCAGGCTTCGGGGAAGTGTTAGGGTTAGGGTTCGGGCTAGGGTTAGGGGACGGGGACGGGGACGGTTTAGGGTCCAGGTGAGGGTACGACAACGCTTTAGGGGGAGCGTACGTGTGAGGGCGCGGGTTAGTGTCAGCGTACGGGTTAGGATTAGGGGACGGGTGAGTGTCAGGCTTCGGGGAAAGGTTAGGGTTAGTGTTCGGGCTAGGGTTAGGGGACGGGGACGGGGACGGTTTAGGGTCCAGGTGAGGGTACGACCACGCTTTAGGGGGAGCGTACGTGTGAGGGCGCGGGTTAGTGTCAGCGTACGGCTTAGGATTAGGGGACGGGTGAGGGTCAGGCTTCGGGGAAGGGTTAGGGTTAGGGTTCGGACTAGGGTTAGGGTTGGGGACGGGGACGGATTAGGGTCCAGGTGAGGGTTCGACAACACTTTAGGGGGAGCGTACGTGTGAGGGCGCGGGTTAGTGTAAGCGTACGGGTTAGGATTAGGGGACGGGTGAGGGTCAGGCTTCGGGGAAGGTTTAGGGTTAGGGTTCGGGCTAGGGTTAGGGTTAGCGGACGGGGACGGTTTAGGGTCCAGGTGAGGGTACGACCACGCTTTAGGGGGAGAGTACGTGTGAGGGCGCGGGTTAGTGTCAGCGTACGGGTTAGGATTAGGGGACGGGTGAGGGTCAGGCTTCGGGGAAGGGTTAGGGTTCGGGTTCGGGCTAGGGTTAGGGTTAGGGGACAGGGACGGTTTAGGGTCCAGGTGAGGGTACGACCACGCTTTAGGGGGAGCGTACGTGTGAGGGCGCGGGTTAGGGTCAGCGTACGGGTTAGGATTAGGGGACGGGTGAGGGTCAGGCTTCGGGGAAGGGTTAGGGTTCGGGTTCGGGCTAGGGTTAGGGTTAGGGGACGGGGACGGTTTAGGGTCCAGGTGAGGGTACGACCACGCTTTAGGGGGAGCGTACGTGTGAGGGCGCGGGTTCGTGTCAGCGTACGGGTTAGGATTAGGGGACGGGTGAGGGTCAGGCTTCGGGGAAGGGTTAGGGTTAGGGTTCGGGCTAGGGTTAGGTTTAGGGGACAGGGACGGTTTAGGGTCCAGGTGAGGGTACGACCACGCTTTAGGGGGAGCGTACGTGTGAGGGCGCGGGTTAGTGTCAGCGTACGGGTTAGGATTAGGGGACGTGTGAGGGTCAGGCTTCGGGGAAGTGTTAGGGTTAAGGTTCGGGCTAGGGTTAGGGTTAGGGGACGGGGACGGTTTAGGGTCCAGGTGAGGGTACGACCACGCTTTAGGGGGAGCGTACGTGTGAGGGCGCGGGTTAGTGTAAGCGTACGGGTTAGGATTAAGGGATGTGTGAGTGTCAGGCTTCGGGGAAGGGTTAGGGTTAGGGTTCGGGCTGGGGTTAGGATTAGGGGACGGGGACGGTTTAGGGTCCAGGTGAGGGTACGACCACGCTTTAGGGGGAGCGTAGGTGTGAGAGCGTGGGTTAGTGTCAGCGTACGGGTTAGGATTAGAGGACGGGTGAGGGTCAGGCTTCGGGGAAGGGATAGGGTTAGGGTTCGGGCTAGGGTTAGGGTTAGGGGACGGGGACGGTTTAGGGTCCAGGTGAGGGTACGACCACGCTTTAGGGGGAGCGTACGTGTGAGGGCGCGGGTTAGTGTCAGCGTACGGCTTAGGATTAGGGGACGGGTGAGGGTCAGGCTTCGGGGAAGGGTTAGGGTTAGGGTTCGGGCTAGGGTTAGGTTTAGGGGACCGGGACGGTTTAGGGTCCAGGTGAGGGTACGACCACGCTTTAGGGGGAACGTACGTGTGAGGGCGCGGGTTAGTGTCAGCGTACGGGTTAGGATTAGGGGACGGGTGAGGGTCAGGCTTCGGGGAAGGGTTAGGGTTAGGGTTCGGGCTAGGGTTACGGTTAGGGGACGGGGATGGTTTAGGGTCCAGGTGAGGGTACGACCACGCTTTAGGGGGAGCGTACGTGTGAGGGCGCGGGTTAGTGTCAGCGTACGGTTTAGGATTAGGGGACGGGTGAGGGTCAGGCTTCGGGGAAGGGTTAGGGTTAGGGTTCGGGCTAGGGTTAGGGGACGGGGACGGTTTAGGGTCCACGTGAGGCTACGACCACGCTTTAGGGGGAGCGTACGTGTGAGGGCCCGGGTTAGTGTCAGCGTACGGGTTACGATTAGGGGACGGGTGAGGGTCAGGCTTCGGGGAAGAGTTAGGATTAGGGTTCGGGCTAGGGTTAGGGTTAGGGGACGGGGACGGTTTAGGGTCCAGGTGAGGGTACGACCACGCTTTAGGGGGAGCGTACGTGTGAGTGCGCGGGTTAGTGTCAGCGTACGGGTTACGATTAGGGGACGGGTGAGGGTCAGGCTTCGGGGAAGGGTTAGGGTTAGGGTTCGGGCTAGGGTTAGGATTAGGGGACGGGGACGGTTTAGGGTCCAGGTGAGGGTACGACCACGCTTTAGGGGGAGCGTACGTGTGAGGGCGCGGGTTAGTGTCAGCGTACGGCTTAGGATTAGGGGACGGGTGAGGGTCAGGCTTCGGGGAAGGGTTAGGGTTAGGGTTCGGGCTAGGGTTAGGGTTAGGGGACGGGGACGGTTTAGGGTCCAGGTGAGGGTACGACCACGCTTTAGGGGGAGCGTACGTGTGAGGGCGCGGGTTAGTGTCACCGTACGGGTTAGGATTAGGGGACGGGTGAGGGTCATGCTTCGGGGAAGGGTTAGGGTTAGGGTTCGGGCTAGGGTTAGGGTTAGGGGACGGGGACGGTTTAGGGTCCAGGTGAGGGTACGACCACGCTTTAGGGGGAGCGTACGTGTGAGGGCGCGGGTTAGTGTCCGCGTACGGGTTAGGATTAGGGGACGGGTGAGGGTCAGGCTTCGGGGAAGGGTTAGGGTTAGGGTTCGGGCTAGGGTTAGGGTTAGGGGACGGGGACGGTTTAGGGTCCAGGTGAGGGTACGACCACGCTTTAGGGGGAGCGTACGTGTGAGGGCGCGGGGTAGTGTCAGCGTACGGCTTAGGATTAGGGGACGGGTGAGGGTCAGGCTTCGGGGAAGGGTTAGGGTTAGGGTTCGGGCTAGGGTAAGGGTTAGGGGACGGGGACGGTTTAGGGTCCAGGTGAGGGTACGACAACGCTTTAGGGGGAGCGTACGTGTGAGGGCGCGGGTTAGTGTCAGCGTACGGCTTAGGATTAGGGGACGGGTGAGGGTCAGGCTTCGGGGAAGGGTTAGGGTTAGGGTTCGGACTAGGGTTAGGGTTAGGGGACGGGAACGGTTTAGGGTCCAGGTGAGGGTACGACCACGCTTTAGGGGGAGCGTACGTGTGAGGGCGCGGGTTAGTGTCAGCGTACGGGTTAGGATTAGGGGACGGGTGAGGGTCAGGCTTCGGGGAAGGGTTAGGGTTAGGGTTCGGGCTAGGGTTAGGGTTAGGGGACGGAGACGGTTTAGGGTCCAGGTGAGGGTACGACCACGCTTTAGGGGGAGCGTACGTGTGAGGGCGCGGGTTAGTGTCAGCGTACGGGTTAGGATTAGGGGACGGGTGAGGGTCAGGCTTCGGGGAAGGGTTAGGGTTAGGGTTCGGGCTAGGGTTAGGGTTAGGGGACGGGGACGGTTTAGGGTCCAGGTGAGGGTACGACCACGCTTTAGGGGGAGCGTACGTGTGAGGGCGCGGGTTAGTGTCAGCGTACGGGTTAGGATTAGGGGACGGGTGAGGGTCAGGCTTCGGGGAAGGGTTAGGGTTAGGGTTCGTGCTAGGGTTAGGGTTAGGGGACGGGGACGGTTTAGGGTCCAGGTGAGGGTACGACCACGCTTTAGGGGGAGCGTACGTGTGAGGGCGCGGGTTAGTGTCAGCGTACGGGTTAGGATTAGGGGACGGGTGAGGGTCAGGCTTCGGGGAAGGGTTAGGGTTAGGGTTCGGGCTAGGGTTAGGGTTAGGGGACGGGGACGGTTTAGGGTCCAGGTGAGGGTACGACCACGCTTTAGGGGGAGCGTACGTGTGAGGGCGCGGGTTAGTGTCAGCGTACGGGTTAGGATTAGGGGACGGGTGAGGGTCAGGCTTCGGGGAAGGGTTAGGGTTAGGGTTCGGGCTAGGGTTAGGGTTAGGGGACGGGGACGGTTTAGGGTCCAGGTGAGGGTACGACCACGCTTTAGGGGGAGCGTACGTGTGAGGGCGCGGGTTAGTGTCAGCGTACGGGTTAGGATTAGGGGACGGGTGAGGGTCAGGCTTCGGGGAAGGGTTAGGGTTAGGGGTCGGGCTAGGGTTAGGGCTAGGGGACGGGGACGGTTTAGGGTCCAGGTGAGGGTACGACCACGCTTTAGGGGGAGCATACGTGTGAGGGCGCGGGTTAGTGTCAGCGTACGGGTTAGGATTAGGGGACGCGTGAGGGTCATGCTTCGGGGAAGGGTTAGGGTTAGGTTTCAGGCTAGGGTTAGGGTTAGGGGACGGGGACGGTTTAGGGTCCAGGTGAGGGTACGACCACGCTTTAGGGGGAGCGTACGTGTGAGGGCGCGGGTTAGTGTCAGCGTACGGGTTAGGATTAGGGGACGGGTGAGGGTCAGGCTTCGGGGAAGGGTTAGGGTTAGGGTTCGGGCTAGGGTTAGGGTTAGGGGACGGGGACGGTTTAGGGTCCAGGTGAGGGTACGACCATGCTTTAGGGGGAGCGTACGTGTGAGGGCGCGGGTTAGTGTCAGCGTACGGCTTAGGATTAGGGGACGGGTGAGGGTCAGGCTTCGGGGAAGGGTTAGGGTTAGGGTTCGGGCTAGGGTTAGGGTTAGGGGACGGGGACGGTTTAGAGTCCAGGTGAGGGTACGACCACGCTTTAGGGGGAGCGTACGTGTGAGGGCGCGGGTTAGTGTCAGCGTACGGCTTAGGATTAGGGGACGGGTGAGGGTCAGGCTTCGGGGAAGGGTTAGGGTTAGGGTTCGGGCTAGGGTTAGGGTTAGGGGACGGGGACGGTTTAGGGTCCAGGTGAGGGTACGACCACGCTTTAGGGGGAGCGTACATGTGAGGGCGCGGGTTAGTGTCAGCGTACGGGTTAGGATTAGGGGACGGGTGAGGGTCAGGCTTCGGGGAAGGGTTAGGGTTAGGGTTCGGGCTAGGGTTAGGGTTAGGGGACGGGGACGATTTAGGGTCCAGGTGAGGGTACGACCACGCTTTAGGGGGAGCGTACGTGTGAGGGCGCGGGTTAGTGTCAGCGTACGGGTTAGGATTAGGGGACGGGTGAGGGTCAGGTTTCGGGGAAGGGTTAGGGTTAGGGTTCGGGCTAGGGTTAGGGTTAGGGGACGGGGACGGTTTAGGGTCCAGGTGAGGGTACGACCACGCTTTAGGGGGAGCGAACGTGTGAGGGCGCGGGTTAGTGTCAGCGTACGGCTTAGGATTAGGGGACGGGTGAGGGTCAGGCTTCGGGGAAGGGTTAGGGTTAGGGTTCGGGCTAGGGTTAGGGTTAGGGGACGGGGACGGTTTAGGGTCCAGGTGAGGGTATGACCACGCTTTAGGGGGAGCGTACGTGTGAGGGCGCGGGTTAGTGTCAGCGTACGGGTTAGGATTAGGGGACGGGTGAGGGTCAGGCTTCGGGGAAGGTTTAGGGTTAGGGTTCGGGCTAGGGTTAGGGTTAGGGGACGGGGACGGTTTAGGGTCCAGGTGAGGGTACGACCACGCTTTAGGGGGAGCGTACGTGTGAGGGCGCGGGTTAGTGTCAGCGTACGGGTTAGGATTAGGGGACGCGTGAGGGTCAGGCTTCGGGGAAGGGTTAGGGTTAGGGTTCGGGCTAGGGTTAGGGTTAGGGGACGGGGACGGTTTAGGGTCCAGGTGAGGGTACGACCACGCTTTAGGGGGAGCGTACGTGTGAGGGCGCGGGTTAGTGTCAGTGTACGGCTTAGGATTAGGGGACGGGTGAGGGTCAGGCTTCGGGGAAGTGTTAGGGTTAGGGTTCGGGCTAGGGTTAGGGTTAGGGGACGGGGACGGTTTAGGGTCCAGGTGAGGGTACGACCACGCTTTAGGGGGAGCGTACGTGTGAGGGTGCGGGTTAGTGTCAGCGTACGGGTTAGGATTAGGGGACGGGTGAGGGTCAGGCTTCGGGGAAGGGTTAGGGTTAGGGTTCGGGCTAGGGTTAGGGTTAGGGGACGGGGATGGTTTAGGGTCCAGGTGAGGGTACGACCACGCTTTAGGGGGAGCGTACGTGTCAGGGCGCGGGTTAGTGTCCGCGTACGGGTTAGGATTAGGGGACGGGTGAGGGTCAGGCTTCGGGGAAGGGTTAGGGTTAGGGTTCGGGCTAGGGTTAGGGTTAGGGGACGGGGACGGTTTAGGGTCCAGGTGAGGGTACGACCACGCTTTAGGGGGAGCGTACGTGTGAGGGCGCGGGTTAGTGTCAGCGTACGGGTTAGGATTAGGGGACGGGTGAGGGTCAGGCTTCGGGGAAGGGTTAGGGTTAGGGTTCGGGCTAGGGTTAGGGTTAGGGGACGGGGACGGTTTAGGGTCCAGGTGAGGGTACGACCACGCTTTAGGGGGAGCGTACGTGTGAGGGCGCGGGTTAGTGTCAGCGTACGGGTTAGGATTAGGGGACGGGTGAGGGTCAGGCTTCGGGGAAGGGTTAGGGTTAGGGTTCGGGCTAGGGTTAGGGGACGGGGACGGTTTAGGGTCCACGTGAGGCTACGACCACGCTTTAGGGGGAGCGTACGTGTGAGGGCCCGGGTTAGTGTCAGCGTACGGGTTACGATTAGGGGACGGGTGAGGGTCAGGCTTCGGGGAAGAGTTAGGATTAGGGTTCGGGCTAGGGTTAGGGTTAGGGGACGGGGACGGTTTAGGGTCCAGGTGAGGGTACGACCACGCTTTAGGGGGAGCGTACGTGTGAGTGCGCGGGTTAGTGTCAGCGTACGGGTTACGATTAGGGGACGGGTGAGGGTCAGGCTTCGGGGAAGGGTTAGGGTTAGGGTTCGGGCTAGGGTTAGGATTAGGGGACGGGGACGGTTTAGGGTCCAGGTGAGGGTACGACCACGCTTTAGGGGGAGCGTACGTGTGAGGGCGCGGGTTAGTGTCAGCGTACGGCTTAGGATTAGGGGACGGGTGAGGGTCAGGCTTCGGGGAAGAGTTAGGGTTAGGGTTCGGGCTAGGGTTAGGGTTAGGGGACGGGGACGGTTTAGGGTCCAGGTGAGGGTACGACCACGCTTTAGGGGGAGCGTACGTGTGAGGGCGCGGGTTAGTGTCACCGTACGGGTTAGGATTAGGGGACGGGTGAGGGTCATGCTTCGGGGAAGTGTTAGGGTTAGGGTTCGGGCTAGGGTTAGGGTTAGGGGACGGGGACGGTTTAGGGTCCAGGTGAGGGTACGACCACGCTTTAGGGGGAGCGTACGTGTGAGGGCGCGGGTTAGTGTCCGCGTACGGGTTAGGATTAGGGGACGGGTGAGGGTCAGGCTTCGGGGAAGGGTTAGGGTTAGGGTTCGGGCTAGGGTTAGGGTTAGGGGACGGGGACGGTTTAGGGTCCAGGTGAGGGTACGACCACGCTTTAGGGGGAGCGTACGTGTGAGGGCGCGGGGTAGTGTCAGCGTACGGCTTAGGATTAGGGGACGGGTGAGGGTCAGGCTTCGGGGAAGGGTTAGGGTTAGGGTTCGGGCTAGGGTAAGGGTTAGGGGACGGGGACGGTTTAGGGTCCAGGTGAGGGTACGACAACGCTTTAGGGGGAGCGTACGTGTGAGGGCGCGGGTTAGTGTCAGCGTACGGGTTAGGATTAGGGGACGGGTGAGGGTCAGGCTTCGGGGAAGGGTTAGGGTTAGGGTTCGGACTAGGGTTAGGGTTAGGGGACGGGGACGGTTTAGGGTCCAGGTGAGGGTACGACCACGCTTTAGGGGGAGCGTACGTGTGAGGGCGCGGGTTAGTGTCAGCGTACGGGTTAGGATTAGGGGACGGGTGAGGGTCAGGCTTCGGGGAAGGGTTAGGGTTAGGGTTCGTGCTAGGGTTAGGGTTAGGGGACGGGGACGGTTTAGGGTCCAGGTGAGGGTACGACCACGCTTTAGGGGGAGCGTACGTGTGAGGGCGCGGGTTAGTGTCAGCGTACGGGTTAGGATTAGGGGACGGGTGAGGGTCAGGCTTCGGGGAAGGGTTAGGGTTAGGGTTCGGGCTAGGGTTAGGGTTAGGGGACGGGGACGGTTTAGGGTCCAGGTGAGGGTACGACCACGCTTTAGGGGGAGCGTACGTGTGAGGGCGCGGGTTAGTGTCAGCGTACGGGTTAGGATTAGGGGACGGGTGAGGGTCAGGCTTCGGGGAAGGGTTAGGGTTAGGGTTCGGGCTAGGGTTAGGGTTAGGGGACGGGGACGGTTTAGGGT
Organism: Grampus griseus; assembly: GCF_964374135.1. Lineage (NCBI taxonomy): Eukaryota > Metazoa > Chordata > Mammalia > Artiodactyla > Delphinidae > Grampus > Grampus griseus. Next base: position 47,779 of record NW_028133135.1, read on the forward strand.
CCAGGTGAGGGTACGACCACGCTTTAGGGGGAGCGTACGTGTGAGGGCGCGGGTTAGTGTCAGCGTACGGGTTAGGATTAGGGGACGGGTGAGGGTCAGGCTTCGGGGAAGGGTTAGGGTTAGGGGTCGGGCTAGGGTTAGGGCTAGGGGACGGGGACGGTTTAGGGTCCAGGTGAGGGTACGACCACGCTTTAGGGGGAGCATACGTGTGAGGGCGCGGGTTAGTGTCAGCGTACGGGTTAGGATTAGGGGACGCGTGAGGGTCATGCTTCGGGGAAGGGTTAGGGTTAGGTTTCAGGCTAGGGTTAGGGTTAGGGGACGGGGACAGTTTAGGGTCCAGGTGAGGGTACGACCACGCTTTAGGGGGAGCGTACGTGTGAGGGCGCGGGTTAGTGTCAGCGTACGGGTTAGGATTAGGGGACGGGTGAGGGTCAGGCTTCGGGGAAGGGTTAGGGTTAGGGTTCAGGCTAGGGTTAGGGTTAGGGGACGGGGACGGTTTAGGGTCCAGGTGAGGGTACGACCATGCTTTAGGGGGAGCGTACGTGTGAGGGCGCGGGTTAGTGTCAGCGTACGGCTTAGGATTAGGGGACGGGTGAGGGTCAGGCTTCGGGGAAGGGTTAGGGTTAGGGTTCGGGCTAGGGTTAGGGTTAGGGGACGGGGACGGTTTAGGGTCCAGGTGAGGGTACGACCACGCTTTAGGGGGAGCGTACGTGTGAGGGCGCGGGTTAGTGTCAGCGTACGGCTTAGGATTAGGGGACGGGTGAGGGTCAGGCTTCGGGGAAGGGTTAGGGTTAGGGTTCGGGCTAGGGTTAGGGTTAGGGGACGGGGACGGTTTAGGGTCCAGGTGAGGGTACGACCACGCTTTAGGGGGAGCGTACATGTGAGGGCGCGGGTTAGTGTCAGCGTACGGGTTAGGATTAGGGGACGGGTGAGGGTCAGGCTTCGGGGAAGGGTTAGGGTTAGGGTTCGGGCTAGGGTTAGGGTTAGGGGACGGGGACGGTTTAGGGTCCAGGTGAGGGTACGACCACGCTTTAGGGGGAGCGTACGTGTGAGGGCGCGGGTTAGTGTCAGCGTACGGGTTAGGATTAGGGGACGGGTGAGGGTCAGGTTTCGGGGAAGGGTTAGGGTTAGGGTTCGGTCTAGGGTTAGGGTTAGGGGACGGGGACGGTTTAGGGTCCAGGTGAGGGTACGACCACGCTTTAGGGGGAGCGAACGTGTGAGGGCGCGGGTTAGTGTCAGCGTACGGCTTAGGATTAGGGGACGGGTGAGGGTCAGGCTTCGGGGAAGGGTTAGGGTTAGGGTTCGGGCTAGGGTTAGGGTTAGGGGACGGGGACGGTTTAGGGTCCAGGTGAGGGTATGACCACGCTTTAGGGGGAGCGTACGTGTGAGGGCGCGGGTTAGTGTCAGCGTACGGGTTAGGATTAGGGGACAGGTGAGGGTCAGGCTTCGGGGAAGGTTTAGGGTTAGGGTTCGGGCTAGGGTTAGGGTTAGGGGACGGGGACGGTTTAGGGTCCAGGTGAGGGTACGACCACGCTTTAGGGGGAGCGTACGTGTGAGGGCGCGGGTTAGTGTCAGCGTACGGGTTAGGATTAGGGGACGCGTGAGGGTCAGGCTTCGGGGAAGGGTTAGGGTTAGGGTTCGGGCTAGGGTTAGGGTTAGGGGACGGGGACGGTTTAGGGTCCACGTGAGGGTACGACCACGCTTTAGGGGGAGCGTACGTGTGAGGGCGCGGGTTAGTGTCAGTGTACGGCTTAGGATTAGGGGACGGGTGAGGGTCAGGCTTCGGGGAAGTGTTAGGGTTAGGGTTCGGGCTAGGGTTAGGGTTAGGGGACGGGGACGGTTTAGGGTCCAGGTGAGGGTACGACCACGCTTTAGGGGGAGCGTACGTGTGAGGGTGCGGGTTAGTGTCAGCGTACGGGTTAGGATTAGGGGACGGGTGAGGGTCAGGCTTCGGGGAAGGGTTAGGGTTAGGGTTCGGGCTAGGGTTAGGGTTAGGGGACGGGGATGGTTTAGGGTCCAGGTGAGGGTACGACCACGCTTTAGGGGGAGCGTACGTGTCAGGGCGCGGGTTAGTGTCCGCGTACGGGTTAGGATTAGGGGACGGGTGAGGGTCAGGCTTCGGGGAAGGGTTAGGGTTAGGGTTCGGGCTAGGGTTAGGGTTAGGGGACGGGGACGGTTTAGGGTCCAGGTGAGGGTACGACCACGCTTTAGGGGGAGCGTACGTGTGAGGGCGCGGGTTAGTGTCAGCGTACGGGTTAGGATTAGGGGACGGGTGAGGGTCAGGCTTCGGGGAAGGGTTAGGGTTAGGGTTCGGGCTAGGGTTAGGGTTAGGGGACGGGGACGGTTTAGGGTCCAGGTGAGGGTACGACCACGCTTTAGGGGGAGCGTACGTGTGAGGGCGCGGGTTAGTGTCAGCGTACGGGTTAGGATTAGGGGACGGGTGAGGGTCAGGCTTCGGGGAAGGGTTAGGGTTAGGGTTCGGGCTAGGGTTAGGGTTAGGGGACGGGGACGGTTTAGGGTCCAGGTGAGGGTACGACCACGCTTTAGGGGGAGCGTACGTGTGAGGGCGCGGGGTAGTGTCAGCGTACGGCTTAGGATTAGGGGACGGGTGAGGGTCAGGCTTCGGGGAAGGGTTAGGGTTAGGGTTCGGGCTAGGGTAAGGGTTAGGGGACGGGGACGGTTTAGGGTCCAGGTGAGGGTACGACAACGCTTTAGGGGGAGCGTACGTGTGAGGGCGCGGGTTAGTGTCAGCGTACGGCTTAGGATTAGGGGACGGGTGAGGGTCAGGCTTCGGGGAAGGGTTAGGGTTAGGGTTCGGACTAGGGTTAGGGTTAGGGGACGGGAACGGTTTAGGGTCCAGGTGAGGGTACGACCACGCTTTAGGGGGAGCGTACGTGTGAGGGCGCAGGTTAGTGTCAGCGTACGGGTTAGGATTAGGGGACGGGTGAGGGTCAGGCTTCGGGGAAGGGTTAGGGTTAGGGTTCGGGCTAGGGTTAGGGTTAGGGGACGGGGACGGTTTAGGGTCCAGGTGAGGGTACGACCACGCTTTAGGGGGAGCGTACGTGTGAGGGCGCGGGTTAGTGTCAGCGTACGGGTTAGGATTAGGGGACGGGTGAGGGTCAGGCTTCGGGGAAGGGTTAGGGTTAGGGTTCGGGCTAGGGTTAGGGTTAGGGGACGGGGACGGTTTAGGGTCCAGGTGAGGGTACGACCACGCTTTAGGGGGAGCGTACGTGTGAGGGCGCGGGTTAGTGTCAGCGTACGGGTTAGGATTAGGGGACGGGTGAGGGTCAGGCTTCGGGGAAGGGTTAGGGTTAGGGTTCGGGCTAGGGTTAGGGTTAGGGGACGAGGACGGTTTAGGGTCCAGGTGAGGGTACGACCACGCTTTAGGGGGAGCGTACGTGTGAGGGCGCGGGTTACTGTCAGCGTACGGGTTAGGATTAGGGGACGGGTGAGGGTCAGGCTTCGGGGAAGGGTTAGGGTTAGGGTTCGGGCTAGGGTTAGGGTTAGGGGACGGGGACGGTTTAGGGTCCAGGTGAGGGTACGACCACGCTTTAGGGGGAGCGTACGTGTGAGGGCGCGGGTTAGTGTCAGCGTACGGGTTAGTATTAGGGGACGGGTGAGGGTCAGGCTTCGGGGAAGTGTTAGGGTTAGGGTTCGGGCTAGGGTTAGGTTAGGGGACGGGGACGGTTTAGGGTCCAGGTGAGGGTACGACCACGCTTTAGGGGGAGCGTACGTGTGAGGGCGCGGGTTAGTGTCAGCGTACGGCTTAGGATTAGGGGACGGGTGAGGGTCAGGCTTCGGGGAAGGGTTAGGGTTAGGGTTCGGACTAGGGTTAGGGTTAGGGGACGGGAACGGTTTAGGGTCCAGGTGAGGGTACGACCACGCTTTAGGGGGAGCGTACGTGTGAGGGCGCGGGTTAGTGTCAGCGTACGGGTTAGGATTAGGGGACGGGTGAGGGTCAGGCTTCGGGGAAGGGTTAGGGTTAGGGTTCGGGCTAGGGTTAGGGTTAGGGGACGGGGACGGTTTAGGGTCCAGGTGAGGGTACGACCACGCTTTAGGGGGAGCGTACGTGTGAGGGCGCGGGTTAGTGTCAGCGTACGGGTTAGGATTAGGGGACGGGTGAGGGTCAGGCTTCGGGGAAGGGTTAGGGTTAGGGTTCGGGCTAGGGTTAGGGTTAGGGGACGGGGACGGTTTAGGGTCCAGGTGAGGGTACGACCACGCTTTAGGGGGAGCGTACGTGTGAGGGCGCGGGTTAGTGTCAGCGTACGGGTTAGGATTAGGGGACGGGTGAGGGTCAGGCTTCGGGGAAGGGTTAGGGTTAGGGTTCGGGCTAGGGTTAGGGTTAGGGGACGGGGACGGTTTAGGGTCCAGGTGAGGGTACGACCACGCTTTAGGGGGAGCGTACGTGTGAGGGCGCGGGTTACTGTCAGCGTACGGGTTAGGATTAGGGGACGGGTGAGGGTCAGGCTTCGGGGAAGGGTTAGGGTTAGGGTTCGGGCTAGGGTTAGGGTTAGGGGACGGGGACGGTTTAGGGTCCAGGTGAGGGTACGACCACGCTTTAGGGGGAGCGTACGTGTGAGGGCGCGGGTTAGTGTCAGCGTACGGGTTAGGATTAGGGGACGGGTGAGGGTCAGGCTTCGGGGAAGGGTTAGGGTTAGGGTTCGGGCTAGGGTTAGGTTAGGGGACGGGGACGGTTTAGGGTCCAGGTGAGGGTACGACCACGCTTTAGGGGGAGCGTACGTGTGAGGGCGCGGGTTAGTGTCAGCGTACGGGTTAGGATTAGGGGACGGGTGAGGGTCAGGCTTCGGGGAAGGGTTAGGGTTAGGGGTCGGGCTAGGGTTAGGGCTAGGGGACGGGGACGGTTTAGGGTCCAGGTGAGGGTACGACCACGCTTTAGGGGGAGCATACGTGTGAGGGCGCGGGTTAGTGTCAGCGTACGGGTTAGGATTCGGGGACGCGTGAGGGTCATGCTTCGGGGAAGGGTTAGGGTTAGGGTTCGGGCTAGGGTTAGGGTTAGGGGACGGGGACGGTTTAGGGTCCAGGTGAGGGTACGACCACGCTTTAGGGGGAGCGTACGTGTGAGGGCGCGGGTTAGTGTCAGCGTACGGGTTAGGATTAGGGGACGGGTGAGGGTCAGGCTTCGGGGAAGGGTTAGGGTTAGGGTTCGGGCTAGGGTTAGGGTTAGGGGACGGGGACGGTTTAGGGTCCAGGTGAGGGTACGACCACGCTTTAGGGGGAGCGTACGTGTGAGGGCGCGGGTTAGTGTCAGCGTACGGGTTAGGATTAGGGGACGGGTGAGGGTCAGGCTTCGGGGAAGGGTTAGGGTTAGGGTTCGGGCTAGGGTTAGGGTTAGGGGACGGGGACGGTTTAGGGTCCAGGTGAGGGTACGACCACGCTTTAGGGGGAGCGTACGTGTGAGGGCGCGGGGTAGTGTCAGCGTACGGCTTAGGATTAGGGGACGGGTGAGTGTCAGGCTTCGGGGAAGGGTTAGGGTTAGGGTTCGGGCTAGGGTAAGGGTTAGGGGACGGGGACGGTTTAGGGTCCAGGTGAGGGTACGACAACGCTTTAGGGGGAGCGTACGTGTGAGGGCGCGGTTTAGTGTCAGCGTACGGCTTAGGATTAGGGGACGGGTGAGGGTCAGGCTTCGGGGAAGGGTTAGGGTTAGGGTTCGGACTAGGGTTAGGGTTAGGGGACGGGAACGGTTTAGGGTCCAGGTGAGGGTACGACCACGCTTTAGGGGGAGCGTACGTGTGAGGGCGCGGGTTAGTGTCAGCGTACGGGTTAGGATTAGGGGACGGGTGAGGGTCAGGCTTCGGGGAAGGGTTAGGGTTAGGATTCGGGCTAGGGTTAGGGTTAGGGGACGGGGACGGTTTAGGGTCCAGGTGAGGGTACGACCACGCTTTAGGGGGAGCGTACGTGTGAGGGCGCGGGTTAGTGTCAGCGTACGGGTTAGGATTAGGGGACGGGTGAGGGTCAGGCTTCGGGGAAGGGTTAGGGTTAGGGTTCGGGCTAGGGTTAGGGTTAGGGGACGGGGACGGTTTAGGGTCCAGGTGAGGGTACGACCACGCTTTAGGGGGAGCGTACGTGTGAGGGCGCGGGTTAGTGTCAGCGTACGGGTTAGGATTAGGGGACGGGTGAGGGTCAGGCTTCGGGGAAGGGTTAGGGTTACGGTTCGGGCTAGGGTTAGGGTTAGGGGACGGGGACGGTTTAGGGTCCAGGTGAGGGTACGACCACGCTTTAGGGGGAGCGTACGTGTGAGGGCGCGGGTTACTGTCAGCGTACGGGTTAGGATTAGGGGACGGGTGAGGGTCAGGCTTCGGGGAAGGGTTAGGGTTAGGGTTCGGGCTAGGGTTAGGGTTAGGGGACGGGGACGGTTTAGGGTCCAGGTGAGGGTACGACCACGCTTTAGGGGGAGCGTACGTGTGAGGGCGCGGGTTAGTGTCAGCGTACGGCTTAGGATTAGGGGACGGGTGAGGGTCAGGCTTCGGGGAAGGGTTAGGGTTAGGGTTCGGGCTAGGGTTAGGGTTAGGGGACGGGGACGGTTTAGGGTCCAGGTGAGGGTATGACCATGCTTTAGGGGGAGCGTACGTGTGAGGGCGCGGGTTAGTGTCAGCGTACGGGTTAGGATTAGGGGATGGGTGAGGGTCAGGCTTCGGGGAAGGTTTAGGGTTAGGGTTCGGGCTAGGGTTAGGGTTAGGGGACGGGGACGGTTTAGGGTCCAGGTGAGGGTACGACCACGCTTTAGGGGGAGCGTACGTGTCAGGGCGCGGGTTAGTGTCCGCGTACGGGTTAGGATTAGGGGACGGGTGAGGGTCAGGCTTCGGGGAAGGGTTAGGGTTAGGGTTCGGGCTAGGGTTAGGGTTAGGGGACGGGGACGGTTTAGGATCCAGGTGAGGGTACGACCACGCTTTAGGGGGAGCGTACGTGTGAGGGCGCGGGTTAGTGTCATCGTACGGGTTAGGATTAGGGGACGGGTGAGGGTCAGGCTTCGGGGAAGGGTTAGGGTTAGGGTTCGGGCTAGGGTTAGGGTTAGGGGACGGGGACGGTTTAGGGTCCAGGTGAGGGTACGACCACGCTTTAGGGGGAGCGTACGTGTGAGGGCGCGGGTTAGTGTCAGCGTACGGGTTAGGATTAGGGGACGGGTGAGGGTCAGGCTTCGGGGAAGGGTTAGGGTTAGGGTTTGGGCTAGGGTTAGGGTTAGGGGACGGGGACGGTTTAGGGTCCAGGTGAGGGTACGACCACGCTTTAGGGGGAGCGTACGTGTGAGGGCGCGTGTTAGTGTCCGCGTACGGCTTAGGATTAGGGGACGGGTGAGGGTCAGGCTTCGGGGAAGGGTTAGGGTTATGGTTCGGGCTAGGGTTAGGGATAGGGTACGGGGACGGTTTAGGGTCCAGATGAGGGTACGACCACGCTTTAGGGGGAGCATACGTGTGAGGGCGCGGGTTAGTGTCAGCGTACGGGTTAGGATTAGGGGACGGGTGAGGGTCAGGCTTCGGGGAAGGGTTAGGGTTAGGGTTCGGGCTAGGGTTAGGGTTCGGGCTAGGGTTAGGGTTAGGGGACGGGGACGGTTTAGGGTCCAGGTGAGGGTACGACCACGCTTTAGGGGGAGCGTACGTGTGAGGGCGCGGGTTAGTGTCAGCGTACGGGTTAGGATTAGGGGACGGTGAGGGTCAGGCGTCGGGGAAGGGTTAGGGTTAGGGTTCGGGCTAGGGTTAGGGTTAGGGGACGGGGACGGTTTAGGGTCCAGGTGAGGGTACGACCACGCTTTAGGGGGAGCGTACGTGTGAGGGCACGGGTTAGTGTCAGCGTACGGCTTAGGATTAGGGGACGGGTGAGGGTCAGGCTTCGGGGAAGTGTTAGGGTTAGGGTTCGGTCTAAGGTTAGTGTTAGGGGACGGGGACGGTTTAGGGTCCAGGTGAGGGTACGACCACGCTTTAGGGGCAGCGTACGTGTGAGGGCGCGGGTTAGTGTCAGCGTACGGGTTAGGATTAGGGGACGGGTGAGGGTCAGGCTTCGGGGAAGGGTTAGGGTTAGGGTTCGGGCTAGGGTTAGGGTTAGGGGACGGGGACGGTTTAGGGTCCAGGTGAGGGTACGACCACGCTTTAGGGGGAGCGTACGTGTGAGGGCGCGGGTTAGTGTCAGCGTACGGGTTAGGATTAGGGGACGGGTGAGGGTCAGGCTTCGGGGAAGGGTTAGGGTTAGGGTTCGGGCTAGGGTTAGGGTTAGGGGACGGGGACGGTTTAGGGTCCAGGTGAGGGTACGACCACGCTTTAGGGGGAGCGTACGTGTGAGGGCGCGGGTTAGTGTCAGCGTACGGGTTAGGATTAGGGGACGGGTGAGGGTCAGGCTTCGGGGAAGGGTTAGGGTTAGGGTTCGGGCTAGGGTTAGGGTTAGGGGACGGGGACGGTTTAGGGTCCAGGTGAGGGTACGACCATGCTTTAGGGGGAGCGTACGTGTGAGGGCGCGGGTTAGTGTCAGCGTACGGGTTAGGATTAGGGGACGGGTGAGGGTCAGACTTCGGGGAAGGGTTAGGGTTAGGGTTCGGGCTAGGGTTAGGGTTAGGGGACGGGGACGGTTTAGGGTCCAGGTGAGGGTACGACCACGCTTTAGGGGGAGCGTACGTGTGAGGGCGCGGGTTAGTGTCAGTGTACGGCTTAGGATTAGGGGACGGGTGAGGGTCAGGCTTCGGGGAAGTGTTAGGGTTAGGGTTCGGGCTAGGGTTAGGGTTAGGGGACGGGGACGGTTTAGGGTCCAGGTGAGGGTACGACCACGCTTTATGGGGAGCGTACGTGTGAGGGCGCGGGTTAGTGTCAGCGTACGGCTTAGGATTAGGGGACGGGTGAGGGTCAGGCTTCGGGGAAGGGTTAGGGTTAGGGTTCGGGCTAGGGTTAGGGTTAGGGGACGGGGACGGTTTAGGGTCCAGGTGACGGTATGACCACGCTTTAGGGGGAGCGTACGTGTCAGGGCGCGGGTTAGTGTCCGCGTACGGGTTAGGATTAGGGGACGGGTGAGGGTCAGGCTTCGGGGAAGGGTTAGGGTTAGGGTTCGGGCTAGGGTTAGGGTTAGGGGACGGGGACGGTTTAGGGTCCAGGTGAGGGTACGACCATGCTTTAGGGGGAGCGTACGTGTGAGGGCGCGGGTTAGTGTCAGCGTACGGGTTAGGATTAGGGGACGCGTGAGGGTCAGGCTTCGGGGAAGGGTTAGGGTTAGGGTTCGGGCTAGGGTTAGGGTTAGGGGACGGGGACGGTTTAGGGTCCAGGTGAGGGTACGACCACGCTTTAGGGGGAGCGTACGTGTGAGGGCGCGGGTTAGTGTCAGTGTACGGCTTAGGATTAGGGGACGGGTGAGGGTCAGGCTTCGGGGAAGTGTTAGGGTTAGGGTTCGGGCTAGGGTTAGGGTTAGGGGACGGGGACGGTTTAGGGTCCAGGTGAGGGTACGACCACGCTTTAGGGGGAGCGTACGTGTGAGGGCGCGGGTTAGTGTCAGCGTACGGCTTAGGATTAGGGGACGGGTGAGGGTCAGGCTTCGGGGAAGGGTTAGGGTTAGGGTTCGGGCTAGGGTTAGGGTTAGGGGACGGGGACGGTTTAGGGTCCAGGTGAGGGTACGACCACGCTTTAGGGGGAGCGTACGTGTGAGGGCGCGGGTTAGTGTCAGCGTACGGGTTAGGATTAGGGGACGGGTGAGGGTCAGGCTTCGGGGAAGGTTTAGGGTTAGGGTTCGGGCTAGGCTTAGGGTTAGGGGACGGAGACGGTTTAAGGTCCAGGTGAGGGTACGACCACGCTTTAGGGGGAGCGTACGTGTGAGGGCGCGGGTTAGTGTCAGCGTATGGCTTAGGATTAGGGGACGGGTGAGGGTCAGGCTTCGGGGAAGGGTTAGTGTTAGGGTTCGGGCTAGGGTTAGGGTTAGGGGACGGGGACGGTTTAGGGTCCAGGTGAGGGTACGACCACGCTTTAGGGGGAGCGTACGTGTGAGGGCACGGGTTAGTGTCAGCGTACGGCTTAGGATTAGGGGACGGGTGAGGGTCAGGCTTCGGGGAAGGGTTAGGGTTAGGGTTCGGGCTAGGGTTAGTGTTAGGGGACGGGGACGGTTTAGGGTCCAGGTGAGGGTACGACCACGCTTTAGGGGCAGCGTACGTGTGAGGGCGCGGGTTAGTGTCAGCGTACGGGTTAGGATTAGGGGACGGGTGAGGGTCAGGCTTCGGGGAAGGGTTAGGGTTAGGGTTCGGGCTAGGGTTAGGGTTAGGGGACGGGGACGGTTTAGGGTCCAGGTGAGGGTACGACCACGCTTTAGGGGGAGCGTACGTGTGAGGGCGCGGGTTAGTGTCAGCGTACGGGTTATGATTAGGGGACGGGTGAGGGTCAGGCTTCGGGGAAGGGTTATGGTTAGGGTTCGGGCTAGGGTTAGGGTTAGGGGACGGGGACGGTTTAGGGTCCAGGTGAGGGTACGACCACGCTTTAGGGGGAGCGTACGTGTGAGGGCGCGGGTTAGTGTCAGCGTACGGGTTAGGATTAGGGGACGGGTGAGGGTCAGGCTTCGGGGAAGGGTTAGGGTTAGGGTTCGGGCTAGGGTTAGGGTTAGGGGACGGGGACGGTTTAGGGTCCAGGTGAGGGTACGACCATGCTTTAGGGGGAGCGTACGTGTGAGGGCGCGGGTTAGTGTCAGCGTACGGGTTAGGATTAGGGGACGGGTGAGGGTCAGGCTTCGGGGAAGGGTTAGGGTTAGGGTTCGGGCTAGGGTTAGGGTTAGGGGACGGGGACTGTTTAGGGTCCAGGTGAGGGTACGACCACGCTTTAGGGGGAGCGTACGTGTGAGGGCGCGGGTTAGTGTCAGTGTACGGCTTAGGATTAGGGGACGGGTGAGGGTCAGGCTTCGGGGAAGTGTTAGGGTTAGGGTTCGGGCTAGGGTTAGGGTTAGGGGACGGGGACGGTTTAGGGTCCAGGTGAGGGTACGACCACGCTTTAGGGGGAGCGTACGTGTGAGGACGCGGGTTAGTGTCAGCGTACGACTTAGGATTAGGGGACGGGTGAGGGTCAGGCTTCGGGGAAGGGTTATGGTTAGGGTTCGGGCTAGGGTTAGGGTTAGGGGACGGGGACGGTTTAGAGTCCAGGTGAGGGTACGACCACGCTTTAGGGGGAGCGTACGTGTCAGGGCGCGTGTTAGTGTCCACGTACGGGTTAGGATTAGGGGACGGGTGAGGGTCAGGCTTCGGGGAAGGGTTAGGGTTAGGGTTCGGGCTAGGGTTAGGGTTAGGGGACGGGGACGGTTTAGGGTCCAGGTGAGGGTACGACCATGCTTTAGGGGGAGCGTACGTGTGAGGGCGCGGGTTAGTGTCAGCGTACGGGTTAGGATTAGGGGACGCGTGAGGGTCAGGCTTCGGGGAAGGGTTAGGGTTAGGGTTCGGGCTAGGGTTAGGGTTAGGGGACGGGGACGGTTTAGGGTCCAGGTGAGGGTACGACCACGCTTTAGGGGGAGCGTACGTGTGAGGGCGCGGGTTAGTGTCAGTGTACGGCTTAGGATTAGGGGACGGGTGAGGGTCAGGCTTCGGGGAAGTGTTAGGGTTAGGGTTCGGGCTAGGGTTAGGGTTAGGGGACGGGGACGGTTTAGGGTCCAGGTGAGGGTACGACCACGCTTTAGGGGGAGCGTACGTGTGAGGGCGCGGGTTAGTGTCAGCGTACGGCTTAGGATTAGGGGCCGCGTGAGGGTCAGCCTTCGGGGAAGGGCTAGGGTTAGGGTTCGGGCTAGGGTTAGGGTTCGGGCTAGGGTTAGGGTTAGGGGACGGGGACGGTATAGGGTCCAGGTGAGGGTACGACCACGCTTTAGGGGGAGCGTACGTGTGAGGGCGCGGGTTAGTGTCAGCGTACGGGTTAGGATTAGGGGACGGGTGAGGGTCAGGCTTCGGGGAAGGGTTAGGGTTAGGGTTCGGGCTAGGCTTAGGGTTAGGGGACGGGGACGGTTTAAGGTCCAGGTGAGGGTACGACCACGCTTTAGGGGGAGCGTACGTGTGAGGGCGCGGGTTAGTGTCAGCGTACGGCTTAGGATTAGGGGACGGGTGAGGGTCAGGCTTCGGGGAAGTGTTAGGGTTAGGGTTCGGGCTAGGGTTAGTGTTAGGGGACGGGGACGGTTTAGGGTCCAGGTGAGGGTACGACCACGCTTTAGGGGGAGCGTACGTGTGAGGGCGCGGGTTAGTGTCAGCGTACGGGTTAGGATTAGGGGACGGGTGAGGGTCAGGCTTCGGGGAAGGGTTAGGGTTAGGGTTCGGGCTAGGGTTAGGGTTAGGGGACGGGGACGGTTTAGGGTCCAGGTGAGGGTACGACCACGCTTTAGGGGGAGCGTACGTGTGAGGGCGCGGGTTAGTGTCAGCGTACGGGTTAGGATTAGGGGACGGGTGAGGGTCAGGCTTCGGGGAAGGGTTAGGGTTAGGGTTCGGGCTAGGGTTAGGGTTAGGGGACGGGGACGGTTTAGGGTCCAGGTGAGGGTACGACCACGCTTTAGGGGGAGCGTACGTGTGAGGGCGCGGGTTAGTGTCAGCGTACGGGTTAGGATTAGGGGACGGGTGAGGGTCAGGCTTCGGGGAAGGGTTAGGGTTAGGGTTCGGGCTAGGGTTAGGGTTAGGGGACGGGGACGGTTTAGGGTCCAGGTGAGGGTACGACCACGCTTTAGGGGGAGCGTACGTGTGAGGGCGCGGGTTAGTGTCATCGTACGGGTTAGGATTAGGGGACGGGTGAGGGTCAGGCTTCGGGGAAGTGTTAGGGTTAGGGTTCGGGCTAGGGTTAGGGTTAGGGGACGGGGACGGTTTAGGGTCCAGGTGAGGGTACGACCACGCTTTAGGGGGAGCGTACGTGTGAGGGCGCGGGTTAGTGTCAGCGTACGGGTTAGGATTAGGGGACGGGTGAGGGTCAGGCTTCGGGGAAGTGTTAGGGTTAGGGTTCGGGCTAGGGTTAGGGTTAGGGGACGGGGACGGTTTAGGGTCCAGGTGAGGGTACGACCACGCTTTAGGGGGAGCGTACGTGTGAGGGCGCGGGTTAGTGTCAGCGTACGGGTTAGGATTAGGGGACGGGTGAGGGTCAGGCTTCGGGGAAGGGTTAGGGTTAGGGTTCGGGCTAGGGTTAGGGTTAGGGGACGGGGACGGTTTAGGGTCCAGGTGAGGGTACGACCATGCTTTAGGGGGAGCGTACGTGTGAGGGCGCGGGTTAGTGTCAGCGTACGGGTTAGGATTAGGGGACGGGTGAGGGTCAGGCTTCGGGGAAGGGTTAGGGTTAGGGTTCGGGCTAGGGTTAGGGTTAGGGGACGGGGACGGTTTAGGGTCCAGGTGAGGGTACGACCACGCTTTAGGGGGAGCGTACGTGTGAGGGCGCGGGTTAGTGTCAGTGTACGGCTTAGGATTAGGGGACGGGTGAGGGTCAGGCTTCGGGGAAGTGTTAGGGTTAGGGTTCGGGCTAGGGTTAGGGTTAGGGGACGGGGACGGTTTAGGGTCCAGGTGAGGGTACGACCAAGCTTTTGGGGGAGCGTACGTGTGAGGGCGCGGGTTAGTGTCAGCGTACGGCTTAGGATTAGGGGACGGGTGAGGGTCAGGCTTCGGGGAAGGGTTAGGGTTAGGGTTCGGGCTAGGGTTAGGGTTAGGGGACGGGGACGGTTTAGGGTCCAGGTGAGGGTACGACCACGCTTTAGGGGGAGCGTACGTGTCAGGGCGCGGGTTAGTGTCCGCGTACGGGTTAGGATTAGGGGATGAGTGAGGGTCAGGCTTCGGGGAAGGGTTAGGGTTAGGGTTCGGGCTAGGGTTAGGGTTAGGGGACGGGGACGGTTTAGGGTCCAGGTGAGGGTACGACCATGCTTTAGGGGGAGCGTACGTGTGAGGGCGCGGGTTAGTGTCAGCGTACGGGTTAGGATTAGGGGACGCGTGAGGGTCAGGCTTCGGGGAAGGGTTAGGGTTAGGGTTCGGGCTAGGGTTAGTGTTAGGGGACGGGGACGGTTTAGGGTCCAGGTGAGGGTACGACCATGCTTTAGGGGGAGCGTACGTGTGAGGGCGCGGGTTAGTGTCAGTGTACGGCTTAGGATTAGGGGACGGGTGAGGGTCAGGCTTCGGGGAAGTGTTAGGGTTAGGGTTCGGGCTAGGGTTAGGGTTAGGGGACGGGGACGGTTTAGGGTCCAGGTGAGGGTACGACCACGCTTTAGGGGGAGCGTACGTGTGAGGACGCGGGTTAGTGTCAGCGTACGACTTAGGATTAGGGGACGGGTGAGGGTCAGGCTTCGGGGAAGGGTTAGGGTTAGGGTTCGGGCTAGGGTTAGGGTTAGGGGACGGGGACGGTTTAGAGTCCAGGTGAGGGTACGACCACGCTTTAGGGGGAGCGTACGTGTCAGGGCGCGTGTTAGTGTCCACGTACGGGTTAGGATTAGGGGACGGGTGAGGGTCAGGCTTCGGGGAAGGGTTAGGGTTAGGGTTCGGGCTAGGGTTAGGGTTAGGGGACGGGGACGGTTTAGGGTCCAGGTGAGGGTACGACCATGCTTTAGGGGGAGCGTACGTGTGAGGGCGCGGGTTAGTGTCAGCGTACGGGTTAGGATTAGGGGACGCGTGAGGGTCAGGCTTCGGGGAAGGGTTAGGGTTAGGGTTCGGGCTAGGGTTAGGGTTAGGGGACGGGGACGGTTTAGGGTCCAGGTGAGGGTACGACCACGCTTTAGGGGGAGCGTACGTGTGAGGGCGCGGGTTAGTGTCAGTGTACGGCTTAGGATTAGGGGACGGGTGAGGGTCAGGCTTCGGGGAAGTGTTAGGGTTAGGGTTCGGGCTAGGGTTAGGGTTAGGGGACGGGGACGGTTTAGGGTCCAGGTGAGGGTACGACCACGCTTTAGGGGGAGCGTACGTGTGAGGGCGCGGGTTAGTGTCAGCGTACGGCTTAGGATTAGGGGCCGCGTGAGGGTCAGCCTTCGGGGAAGGGCTAGGGTTAGGGTTCGGGCTAGGGTTAGGGTTCGGGCTAGGGTTAGGGTTAGGGGACGGGGACGGTATAGGGTCCAGGTGAGGGTACGACCACGCTTTAGGGGGAGCGTACGTGTGAGGGCGCGGGTTAGTGTCAGCGTACGGGTTAGGATTAGGGGACGGGTGAGGGTCAGGCTTCGGGGAAGGGTTAGGGTTAGGGTTCGGGCTAGGCTTAGGGTTAGGGGACGGGGACGGTTTAAGGTCCAGGTGAGGGTACGACCACGCTTTAGGGGGAGCGTACGTGTGAGGGCGCGGGTTAGTGTCAGCGTACGGCTTAGGATTAGGGGACGGGTGAGGGTCAGGCTTCGGGGAAGGGTTAGGGTTAGGGTTCGGGCTAGGGTTAGTGTTAGGGGACGGGGACGGTTTAGGGTCCAGGTGAGGGTACGACCACGCTTTAGGGGGAGCGTACGTGTGAGGGCGCGGGTTAGTGTCAGCGTACGGGTTAGGATTAGGGGACGGGTGAGGGTCAGGCTTCGGGGAAGGGTTAGGGTTAGGGTTCGGGCTAGGGTTAGGGTTAGGGGACGGGGACGGTTTAGGGTCCAGGTGAGGGTACGACCACGCTTTAGGGGGAGCGTACGTGTGAGGGCGCGGGTTAGTGTCAGCGTACGGGTTAGGATTAGGGGACGGGTGAGGGTCAGGCTTCGGGGAAGGGTTAGGGTTAGGGTTCGGGCTAGGGTTAGGGTTAGGGGACGGGGACGGTTTAGGGTCCAGGTGAGGGTACGACCACGCTTTAGGGGGAGCGTACGTGTGAGGGCGCGGGTTAGTGTCAGCGTACGGGTTAGGATTAGGGGACGGGTGAGGGTCAGGCTTCGGGGAAGGGTTAGGGTTAGGGTTCGGGCTAGGGTTAGGGTTAGGGGACAGGGACGGTTTAGGGTCCAGGTGAGGGTACGACCACGCTTTAGGGGGAGCGTACGTGTGAGGGCGCGGGTTAGTGTCATCGTACGGGTTAGGATTAGGGGACGGGTGAGGGTCAGGCTTCGGGGAAGTGTTAGGGTTAGGGTTCGGGCTAGGGTTAGGGTTAGGGGACGGGGACGGTTTAGGGTCCAGGTGAGGGTACGACCACGCTTTAGGGGGAGCGTACGTGTGAGGGCGCGGGTTAGTGTCAGCGTACGGGTTAGGATTAGGGGACGGGTGAGGGTCAGGCTTCGGGGAAGTGTTAGGGTTAGGGTTCGGGCTAGGGTTAGGGTTAGGGGACGGGGACGGTTTAGGGTCCAGGTGAGGGTACGACCACGCTTTAGGGGGAGCGTACGTGTGAGGGCGCGGGTTAGTGTCAGCGTACGGGTTAGGATTAGGGGACGGGTGAGGGTCAGGCTTCGGGGAAGGGTTAGGGTTAGGGTTCGGGCTAGGGTTAGGGTTAGGGGACGGGGACGGTTTAGGGTCCAGGTGAGGGTACGACCATGCTTTAGGGGGAGCGTACGTGTGAGGGCGCGGGTTAGTGTCAGCGTACGGGTTAGGATTAGGGGACGGGTGAGGGTCAGGCTTCGGGGAAGGGTTAGGGTTAGGGTTCGGGCTAGGGTTAGGGTTAGGGGACGGGGACGGTTTAGGGTCCAGGTGAGGGTACGACCACGCTTTAGGGGGAGCGTACGTGTGAGGGCGCGGGTTAGTGTCAGTGTACGGCTTAGGATTAGGGGACGGGTGAGGGTCAGGCTTCGGGGAAGTGTTAGGGTTAGGGTTCGGGCTAGGGTTAGGGTTAGGGGACGGGGACGGTTTAGGGTCCAGGTGAGGGTACGACCACGCTTTTGGGGGAGCGTACGTGTGAGGGCGCGGGTTAGTGTCAGCGTACGGCTTAGGATTAGGGGACGGGTGAGGGTCAAGCTTCGGGGAAGGGTTAGGGTTAGGGTTCGGGCTAGGGTTAGGGTTAGGGGACGGGGACGGTTTAGGGTCCAGGTGAGGGTACGACCACGCTTTAGGGGGAGCGTACGTGTCAGGGCGCGGGTTAGTGTCCGCGTACGGGTTAGGATTATGGGATGGGTGAGGGTCAGGCTTCGGGGAAGGGTTAGGGTTAGGGTTCGGGCTAGGGTTAGGGTTAGGGGACGGGGACGGTTTAGGGTCCAGGTGAGGGTACGACCATGCTTTAGGGGGAGCGTACGTGTGAGGGCGCGGGTTAGTGTCAGCGTACGGGTTAGGATTAGGGGACGCGTGAGGGTCAGGCTTCGGGGAAGGGTTAGGGTTAGGGTTCGGGCTAGGGTTAGGGTTAGGGGACGGGGACGGTTTAGGGTCCAGGTGAGGGTACGACCAAGCTTTTGGGGGAGCGTACGTGTGAGGGCGCGGGTTAGTGTCAGCGTACGGCTTAGGATTAGGGGACGGGTGAGGGTCAGGCTTCGGGGAAGTGTTAGGGTTAGGGTTCGGGCTAGGGTTAGGGTTAGGGGACGGGGACGGTTTAGGGTCCAGGTGAGGGTACGACCACGCTTTAGGGGGAGCGTACGTGTGAGGGCGCGGGTTAGTGTCAGCGTACGGTTTAGGATTAGGGGACGGGTGAGGGTCAGGCTTCGGGGAAGGGTTAGGGTTAGGGTTCGGGCTAGGGTTAGGGTTAGGGGACGGGGACGGTTTAGGGTCCAGGTGAGGGTACGACCACGCTTTAGGGGGAGCGTACGTGTGAGGGCGCGGGTTAGTGTCAGCGTACGGGTTAGGATTAGGGGACGGGTGAGGGTCAGGCTTCGGGGAAGGGTTAGGGTTAGGGTTCGGGCTAGGGTTAGGGTTAGGGGACGGGGACGGTTTAGGGTCCAGGTGAGGGTACGACCACGCTTTAGGGGGAGCGTACGTGTGAGGGCGCGAGTTAGTGTCCGCGTACGGCTTAGGATTAGGGGACGGGTGAGGGTCAGGCTTCGGGGAAGGGTTAGGGTTAGGGTTCGGGCTAGGGTTAGGGTTAGGGGACGGGGACAGTTTAGGGTCCAGGTGAGGGTACGACCACGCTTTACGGGGAGCGTACGTGTGAGGGCGCGGGTTAGTGTCAGCGTACGGCTTAGGATTAGGGGCCGCGTGAGGGTCAGCCTTCGGGGAAGGGCTAGGGTTAGGGTTCGGGCTAGGGTTAGGGTTAGGGGACGGGGACGGTTTAGGGTCCAGGTGAGGGTACGACCACGCTTTAGGGGGAGCGTACGTGTGAGGGCGCGGGTTAGTGTCAGCGTACGGGTTAGGATTAGGGGACGGGTGAGGGTCAGGCTTCGGGGAAGGGTTAGGGTTAGGGTTCGGGCTAGGTTTAGGGTTAGGGGACGGGGAGGGTTTAGGGTCCAGGTGAGGGTACGACCACGCTTTAGGGGGAGCGTACGTGTGAGGTCGCGGGTTAGTGTCAGCGTACGGGTTAGGATTAGGGGACGGGTGAGGGTCAGGCTTCGGGGAAGGGTTAGGGTTAGGGTTCGGGCTAGGGTTAGGGTTAGGGGACGGGGATGGTTTAGGGTCCAGGTGAGGGTACGACCACGCTTTAGGGGGAGCGTACGTGTGAGGGCGCGGGTTAGTGTCAGCGTACGGCTTAGGATTAGGGGACGGGTGAGGGTCAGGCTTCGGGGAAGGGTTAGGGTTAGGGTTCGGGCTAGGGTTAGGGTTAGGGGACGGGAACGGTTTAGGGTCCAGGTGAGGGTACGACCACGCTTTAGGGGGAGCGTACGTGTGAGGGCGCGGGTTAGTGTCAGCGTACGGGTTAGATTAGGGGACGGGTGAGGGTCAGGCTTCGGGGAAGGGTTAGGGTTAGGGTTTGGGCTAGGGTTAGGGTTAGGGGACGGGGACGGTTTAGGGTCCAGGTGAGGGTACGACCACGCTTTAGGGGGAGCGTACGTGTGAGGGCGCGTGTTAGTGTCCGCGTACGGCTTAGGATTAGGGGACGGGTGAGGGTCAGGCTTCGGGGAAGGGTTAGGGTTATGGTTCGGGCTAGGGTTAGGGATAGGGTACGGGGACGGTTTAGGGTCCAGGTGAGGGTACGACCACGCTTTAGGGGGAGCATACGTGTGAGGGCGCGGGTTAGTGTCAGCGTACGGGTTAGGATTAGGGGACGGGTGAGGGTCAGGCTTCGGGGAAGGGTTAGGGTTAGGGTTCGGGCTAGGGTTAGGGTTCGGGCTAGGGTTAGGGTTAGGGGACGGGGACGGTTTAGGTTCCAGGTGAGGGTACGACCACGCTTTAGGGGGAGCGTACGTGTGAGGGCGCGGGTTAGTGTCAGCGTACGGGTTAGGATTAGGGGACGGGTGAGGGTCAGGCTTCGGGGAAGGGTTAGGGTTAGGGTTCGGGCTAGGGTTAGGGTTAGGGGACGGGGACGGTTTAGGGTCCAGGTGAGGGTACGACCACGCTTTAGGGGGAGCGTACGTGTGAGGGCGCGGGTTAGTGTCAGCGTACGGGTTAGGATTAGGGGACGGGTGAGGGTCAGGCTTCGGGGAAGGGTTAGGCTTAGGGTTCGGGCTAGGGTTAGGGTTAGGGGACGGGGACGGTTTAGGGTCCAGGTGAGGGTACGACCACGCTTTAGGGGGAGCGTACGTGTGAGGGCGCGGGTTAGTGTCAGCGTACGGGTTAGGATTAGGGGACGCGTGAGGGTCAGGCTTCGGGGAAGGGTTAGGGTTAGGGTTCGGGCTAGGGTTAGGGTTAGGGGACGGGGACGGTTTAGGGTCCAGGTGAGGGTACGACCACGCTTTAGGGGGAGGGTACGTGTGAGGGCGCGGGTTAGTGTCATCGTACGGGTTAGGATTAGGGGACGGGTGAGGGTCAGGCTTCGGGGAAGTGTTAGGGTTAGGGTTCGGGCTAGGGTTAGGGTTAGGGGACGGGGACGGTTTAGGGTCCAGGTGAGGGTACGACCACGCTTTAGGGGGAGCGTACGTGTGAGGGCGCGGGTTAGTGTCAGCGTACGGCTTAGGATTAGGGGACGGGTGAGGGTCAGGCTTCGGGGAAGGGTTAGGGTTAGGGTTCGGGCTAGGGTTAGGGTTAGGGGACGGGGACGGTTTAGGGTCCAGGTGAGGGTACGACCACGCTTTAAGGGGAGCGTACGTGTCAGGGCGCGGGTTAGTGTCCGCGTACAGGTTAGGATTAGGGGACGGGTGAGGGTCCGGCTTCGGGGAAGGGTTAGGGTTAGGGTTCGGCCTAGGGTTAGGGTTAGGGGACGGGGACGGTTTAGGGTCCAGGTGAGGGTACGACCATGCTTTAGGGGGAGCGTACGTGTGAGGGCGCGGGTTAGTGTCAGCGTACGGGTTAGGATTAGGGGACGCGTGAGGGTCAGGCTTCGGGGAAGGGTTAGGGTTAGGGTTCGGGCTAGGGTTAGGGTTAGGGGACGGGGACGGTTTAGGGTCCAGGTGAGGGTACGACCACGCTTTAGGGGGAGCGTACGTGTGAGGGCGCGGGTTAGTGTCAGTGTACGGCTTAGGATTAGGGGACGGGTGAGGGTCAGGCTTCGGGGAAGGGTTAGGGTTAGGGTTCGGGCTAGGGTTAGGGTTAGGGGACGGGGACGGTTTAGGGTCCAGGTGAGGGTACGACCACGCTTTAGGGGGAGCGTACGTGTGAGGGCGCGGGTTAGTGTCAGCGTACGGGTTAGGATTAGGGGACGGGTGAGGGTCAGGCTTCGGGGAAGGGTTAGGGTTAGGGTTCGGGCTAGGGTTAGGGTTAGGGGACGGGGACGGTTTAGGGTCCAGGTGAGGATACGACCACGCTTTAGGGGGAGCGTACCTGTGAGGGCGCGAGTTAGTGTCCGCGTACGGCTTAGGATTAGGGGACGGGTGAGGGTCAGGCTTCGGGGAAGGGTTAGGGTTAGGGTTCGGGCTAGGGTTAGGGTTAGGGGACGGGGACGGTTTAGGGTCCAGGTGAGGGTACGACCACGCTTTAGGGGGAGCGTACGTGTGAGGGCGCGGGTTAGTGTCAGCGTACGGCTTAGGATTAGGGGCCGCGTGAGGGTCAGCCTTCGGGGAAGGGCTAGGGTTAGGGTTCGGGCTAGGGTTAGGGTTAGGGGACGGGGACGGTTTAGGGTCCAGGTGAGGGTACGACCACGCTTTAGGGGGAGCGTACGTGTGAGGGCGCGGGTTAGTGTCAGCGTACGGGTTAGGATTAGGGGACGGGTGAGGGTCAGGCTTCGGGGAAGGGTTAGGGTTAGGGTTCGGGCTAGGTTTAGGGTTAGGGGACGGGGAGGGTTTAGGGTCCAGGTGAGGGTACGACCACGCTTTAGGGGGAGCGTACGTGTGAGGGCGGGGGTTAGTGTCAGCGTACGGGTTAGGATTAGGGGACGGGTGAGGGTCAGGCTTCGGGGAAGGGTTAGGGTTAGGGTTCGGGCTAGGGTTAGGGTTAGGGGACGGGGATGGTTTAGGGTCCAGGTGAGGGTACGACCACGCTTTAGGGGGAGCGTACGTGTGAGGGCGCGGGTTAGTGTCAGCGTACGGCTTAGGATTAGGGGACGGGTGAGGGTCAGGCTTCGGGGAAGGGTTAGGGTTAGGGTTCGGGCTAGGGTTAGGGTTAGGGGACGGGAACGGTTTAGGGTCCAGGTGAGGGTACGACCACGCTTTAGGGGGAGCGTACGTGTGAGGGCGCGGGTTAGTGTCAGCGTACGGGTTAGGATTAGGGGACGGGTGAGGGTCAGGCTTCGGGGAAGCTTTAGGGTTAGGGTTTGGGCTAGGGTTAGGGTTAGGGGACGGGGACGGTTTAGGGTCCAGGTGAGGGTACGACCACGCTTTAGGGGGAGCGTACGTGTGAGGGCGCGGGTTAGTGTCCGCGTACGGCTTAGGATTAGGGGACGGGTGAGGGTCAGGCTTCGGGGAAGTGTTAGGGTTATGGTTCGGGCTAGGGTTAGGGATAGGGTACGGGGACGGTTTAGGGTCCAGGTGAGGGTACGACCACGCTTTAGGGGGAGCATACGTGTGAGGGCGCGGGTTAGTGTCAGCGTACGGGTTAGGATTAGGGGACGGGTGAGGGTCAGGCTTCGGGGAAGGGTTAGGGTTAGGGTTCGGGCTAGGGTTAGGGTTCGGGCTAGGGTTAGGGTTAGGGGACGGGGACGGTTTAGGGTCCAGGTGAGGGTACGACCACGCTTTATGGGGAGCGTACGTGTGAGGGCGCGGGTTAGTGTCAGCGTACGGGTTAGGATTAGGGGACGGGTGAGGGTCAGGCTTCGGGGAAGGGTTAGGGTTAGGGTTCGGGCTAGGGTTAGGGTTAGGGGACGGGAACGGTTTAGGGTCCAGGTGAGGGTACGACCACGCTTTAGGGGGAGGGTACGTGTGAGGGCGCGGGTTAGTGTCATCGTACGGGTTAGGATTAGGGGACGTGTGAGGGTCAGGCTTCGGGGAAGTGTTAGGGTTAGGGTTCGGGCTAGGGTTAGGGTTAGGGGACGGGGACGGTTTAGGGTCCAGGTGAGGGTACGACCACGCTTTAGGGGGAGCGTACGTGTGAGGGCGCGGGTTAGTTTCAGCGTACGGGTTAGGATTAGGGGACGGGTGAGGGTCAGGCTTCGGGGAAGGGTTAGGGTTAGGGTTCGGGCTAGGGTTAGGGTTAGGGGACGGGGACGGTTTAGGGTCCAGGTGAGGGTACGACCATGCTTTAGGGGGAGCGTACGTGTGAGGGCGCGGGTTAGTGTCAGCGTACGGTTTAGGATTAGGGGACGGGTGAGGGTCAGGCTTCGGGGAAGGGTTAGGGTTAGGGTTCGGGCTAGGGTTAGGGTTAGGGGACGGGGACGGTTTAGGGTCCAGGTGAGGGTACGACCACGCTTTAGGGGGAGCGTACGTGTGAGGGCGTGGGTTAGTGTCAGTGTACGGCTTAGGATTAGGGGACGGGTGAGGGTCAGGCTTCGGGGAAGTGTTAGGGTTAGGGTTCGGGCTAGGGTTAGGGTTAGGGGACGGGGACGGTTTAGGGTCCAGGTGAGGGTACGACCACGCTTTAGGGGGAGCGTACGTGTGAGGGCGCGGGTTAGTGTCAGCGTACGGCTTAGGATTAGGGGACGGGTGAGGGTCAGGCTTCGGGGAAGGGTTAGGGTTAGGGTTCGGGCTAGGGTTAGGGTTAGGGGACGGGGACGGTTTAGGGTCCAGGTGAGGGTACGACCACGCTTTAGGGGGAGCGTACGTGTCAGGGCGCGGGTTAGTGTCCGCGTACGGGTTAGGATTAGGGGACGGGTGAGGGTCAGGCTTCGGGGAAGGGTTAGGGTTAGGGTTCGGCCTAGGGTTAGGGTTAGGGGACGGGGACGGTTTAGGGTCCAGGTGAGGGTACGACCATGCTTTAGGGGGAGCGTACGTGTGAGGGCGCGGGTTAGTGTCAGCGTACGGGTTAGGATTAGGGGACGGGTGAGGGTCAGGCTTCGGGGAAGGGTTAGGCTTAGGGTTCGGGCTAGGGTTAGGGTTAGGGGACGGGGACGGTTTAGGGTCCAGGTGAGGGTACGACCACGCTTTAGGGGGAGCGTACGTGTGAGGGCGCGGGTTAGTGTCAGCGTACGGGTTAGGATTAGGGGACGGGTGAGGGTCAGGCTTCGGGGAAGGGTTAGGGTTAGGGTTCGGGCTAGGGTTAGGGTTAGGGGACGGGGACGGTTTAGGGTCCAGGTGAGGGTACGACCACGCTTTAGGGGGAGGGTACGTGTGAGGGCGCGGGTTAGTGTCATCGTACGGGTTAGGATTAGGGGACGTGTGAGGGTCAGGCTTCGGGGAAGTGTTAGGGTTAGGGTTCGGGCTAGGGTTAGGGTTAGGGGACGGGGACGGTTTAGGGTCCAGGTGAGGGTACGACCACGCTTTAGGGGGAGCGTACGTGTGAGGGCGCGGGTTAGTTTCAGCGTACGGGTTAGGATTAGGGGACGGGTGAGGGTCAGGCTTCGGGGAAGGGTTAGGGTCAGGGTTCGGGCTAGGGTTAGGGTTTGGGGACGGGGACGGTTTAGGGTCCAGGTGAGGGTACGACCATGCTTTAGGGGGAGCGTACGTGTGAGGGCGCGGGTTAGTGTCAGCGTACGGGTTAGGATTAGGGGACGGGTGAGGGTCAGGCTTCGGGGAAGGGTTAGGGTTAGGGTTCGGGCTAGGGTTAGGGTTAGGGGACGGGGACGGTTTAGGGTCCAGGTGAGGGTACGACCACGCTTTAGGGGGAGCGTACGTGTGAGGGCGCGGGTTAGTGTCAGTGTACGGCTTAGGATTAGGGGACGGGTGAGGGTCAGGCTTCGGGGAAGTGTTAGGGTTAGGGTTCGGGCTAGGGTTAGGGTTAGGGGACGGGGACGGTTTAGGGTCCAGGTGAGGGTACGACCACGCTTTAGGGGGAGCGTACGTGTGAGGGCGCGGGTTAGTGTCAGCGTACGGCTTAGGATTAGGGGACGTGTGAGGGTCAGGCTTCAGGGAAGGGTTAGGGTTAGGGTTCGGGCTAGGGTTAGGGTTAGGGGACGGGGACGGTTTAGGGTCCAGGTGAGGGTACGACCACGCTTTAGGGGGAGCGTACGTGTCAGGGCGCGGGTTAGTGTCCGCGTACGGGTTAGGATTAGGGGACGGGTGAGGGTCAGGCTTCGGGGAAGGGTTAGGGTTAGGGTTCGGCCTAGGGTTAGGGTTAGGGGACGGGGACGGTTTAGGGTCCAGGTGAGGGTACGACCATGCTTTAGGGGGAGCGTACGTGTGAGGGCGCGGGTTAGTGTCAGCGTACGGGTTAGGATTAGGGGACGCGTGAGGGTCAGGCTTCGGGGAAGGGTTAGGGTTAGGGTTCGGGCTAGGGTTAGGGTTAGGGGACGGGGACGGTTTAGGGTCCAGGTGAGGGTACGACCACGCTTTAGGGGGAGCGTACGTGTGAGGGCGCGGGTTAGTGTCAGTGTACGGCTTAGGATTAGGGGACGGGTAAGGGTCAGGCTTCGGGGAAGTGTTAGGGTTAGGGTTCGGGCTAGGGTTAGGGTTAGGGGACGGGGACGGTTTAGGGTCCAGGTGAGGGTACGACCACGCTTTAGGGGGAGCGTACGTGTGAGGGCGCGGGTTAGTGTCAGCGTACGGGTTAGGATTAGGGGACGGGTGAGGGTCAGGCTTCGGGGAAGGGTTAGGGTTAGGGTTCGGGCTAGGGTTAGGGTTAGGGGACGGGGACGGTTTAGGGTCCAGGTGAGGGTACGACCACGCTTTAGGGGGAGCGTACGTGTGAGGGCGCGGGTTAGTGTCAGCGTACGGGTTAGGATTAGGGGACGGGTGAGGGTCAGGCTTCGGGGAAGGGTTAGGGTTAGGGTTCGGGCTAGGGTTAGGGTTAGGGGACGGGGACGGTTTAGGGTCCAGGTGAGGGTACGACCACGCTTTAGGGGGAGCGTACGTGTGAGGGCGCGGGTTAGTGTCAGCGTACGGGTTAGGATTAGGGGACGGGTGAGGGTCAGGCTTCGGGGAAGGGTTAGGGTTAGGGTTCGGGCTAGGGTTAGGGTTAGGGGACGGGGACGGTTTAGGGTCCAGGTGAGGGTACGACCACGCTTTAGGGGGAGCGTACGTGTCAGGGCGCGGGTTAGTGTCATCGTACGGGTTAGGATTAGGGGACGGGTGAGGGTCAGGCTTCGGGGAAGTGTTAGGGTTAGGGTTCGGGCTAGGGTTAGGGTTAGGGGACGGGGACGGTTTAGGGTCCAGGTGAGGGTACGACCACGCTTTAGGGGGAGCGTACGTGTGAGGGCGCGGGTTAGTGTCAGCGTACGGGTTAGGATTAGGGGACGGGTGAGGGTCAGGCTTCTGGGAAGTGTTAGGGTTAGGGTTCGGGCTAGGGTTAGGGTTAGGGGACGGGGACGGTTTAGGGTCCAGGTGAGGGTACGACCACGCTTTAGGGGGAGCGTACGTGTGAGGGCGCGGGTTAGTGTCAGCGTACGGGTTAGGATTAGGGGACGGGTGAGGGTCAGGCTTCGGGGAAGGGTTAGGGTTAGGGTTCGGGCTAGGGTTAGGGTTCGGGCTAGGGTTAGGGTTAGGGGACGGGGACGGTTTAGGGTCCAGGTGAGGGTACGACCACGCTTTAGGGGGAGCGTACGTGTGAGGGCGCGGGTTAGTGTCAGCGTACGGGTTAGGATTAGGGGACGGGTGAGGGTCAGGCTTCGGGGAAGGGTTAGGGTTAGGGTTCGGGCTAGGCTTAGGGTTAGGGGACGGGGACGGTTTAAGGTCCAGGTGAGGGTACGACCACGCTTTAGGGGGATCGTACGTGTGAGGGCGCGGGTTAGTGTCAGCGTACGGCTTAGGATTAGGGGACGGGTGAGGGTCAGGCTTCGGGGAAGGGTTAGGGTTAGGGTTCGGGCTAGGGTTAGGGTTAGGGGACGGGGACGGTTTAGGGTCCAGGTGAGGGTACAACCACGCTTTAGGGGGAGCGTACGTGTGAGGGCACGGGTTAGTGTCAGCGTACGGGTTAGGATTAGGGGACGGGTGAGGGTCAGGCTTCGGGGAAGTGTTAGGGTTAGGGTTCGGGCTAGGGTTAGGGTTAGGGGACGGGGACGGTTTAGGGTCCAGGTGAGGGTACGACCACGCTTTAGGGGGAGCGTACGTGTGAGGGCGCGGGTTAGTGTCAGCGTACGGGTTAGGATTAGGGGACGGGTGAGGGTCAGGCTTCGGGGAAGTGTTAGGTTTAGGGTTCGGGCTAGGGTTAGGGTTAGGGGACGGGGACGGTTTAGGGTCCAGGTGAGGGTACGACCACGCTTTAGGGGGAGCGTACGTGTGAGGGCGCGGGTTAGTGTCAGCGTACGGGTTAGGATTAGGGGACGGGTGAGGGTCAGGCTTCGGGGAAGGGTTAGGGTTAGGGTTCGGGCTAGGGTTAGGGTTCGGGCTAGGGTTAGGGTTAGGGGACGGGGACGGTTTAGGGTCCAGGTGAGGGTACGACCACGCTTTAGGGGGAGCGTACGTGTGAGGGCGCGGGTTAGTGTCAGCGTACGGGTTAGGATTAGGGGACGGGTGAGGGTCAGGCTTCGGGGAAGGGTTAGGGTTAGGGTTCGGGCTAGGGTTAGGGTTAGGGGACGGGGACGGTTTAGGGTCCAGGTGAGGGTACGAGCACGCTTTAGGGGGAGCGTACGTGTGAGGGCGCGGGTTAGTGTCAGCGTACGGCTTAGGATTAGGGGACGGGTGAGGGTCAGGCTTCGGGGAAGTGTTAGGGTTAGGGTTCGGGCTAGGGTTAGGGTTAGGGGACGGGGACGGTTTAGGGTCCAGGTGAGGGTACGACCACGCTTTAGGGGGAGCGTACGTGTGAGGGCGCGGGTTAGTGTCAGCGTACGGGTTAGGATTAGGGGACGGGTGAGGGTCAGGCTTCGGGGAAGGGTTAGGGTTAGGGTTCGGGCTAGGGTTAGGGTTAGGGGATGGGGACGGTTTAGGGTCCAGATGAGGGTACGACCATGCTTTAGGGGGAGCGTACGTGTGAGGGCGCGGGTTAGTGTCAGCGTACGGGTTAGGATTAGGGGACGGGTGAGGGTCAGGCTTCGGGGAAGGGTTAGGGTTAGGGTTCGGGCTAGGGTTAGGGTTAGGGGACGGGGACGGTTTAGGGTCCAGGTGAGGGTACGACCACGCTTTAGGGGGAGCGTACGTGTGAGGGCGCGGGTTAGTGTCAGCGTACGGCTTAGGATTAGGGGACGGGTGAGGGTCAGGCATCGGGGAAGGGTTAGGGTTAGGGTTCGGGCTAGGGTTAGGGTTAGGGGACGGGGACGGTTTAGGGTCCAGGTGAGGGTATGACCACGCTTTAGGGGGAGCGTACGTGTGAGGGCGCGGGTTAGTGTCCGCGTACGGGTTAGGATTAGGGGACGGGTGAGGGTCAGGCTTCGGGGAAGGGTTAGGGTTAGGGTTCGGGCTAGGGTTAGGGTTAGGGGACGGGGACAGTTTAGGGTCCAGGTGAGGGTACGACCACGCTTTAGGGGGAGCGTACGTGTGAGGGCGCGGGTTAGTGTCAGCGTACGGGTTAGGATTAGGGGACGGGTGAGGGTCAGGCTTCGGGGAAGGGTTAGGGTTAGGGTTCGGGCTAGGGTTAGGGTTAGGGGACGGGGACGGTTTAGGGTCCAGGTGAGGGTACGACCACGCTTTAGGGGGAGCGTACGTGTGAGGGCGCGGGTTAGTGTCAGCGTACGGGTTAGGATTAGGGGACGGGTGAGGGTCAGGCTTCGGGGAAGGGTTAGGGTTAGGGTTCGGGCTAGGGTTAGGGTTAGGGGACGGGGACGGTTTAGGGTCCAGGTGAGGGTACGACCACGCTTTAGGGGGAGCGTACGTGTCAGGGCGCGGGTTAGTGTCCGCGTACGGTTTAGGATTAGGGGACGGGTGAGGGTCAGGCTTCGGGGAAGGGTTAGGGTTAGGGTTTGGGCTAGGGTTAGGGTTAGGGGACGGGGACGGTTTAGGGTCCAGGTGAGGATACGACCACGCTTTAGGGGGAGCGTACGTGTGAGGGCGCGGGTTAGTGTCAGCGTACGGGTTAGGATTAGGGGACGCGTGAGGGTCAGGCTTCGGGGAAGGGTTAGGGTTAGGGTTCGGGCTAGGGTTAGGGTTAGGGGACGGGGACGGTTTAGGGTCCAGGTGAGGGTACGACCACGCTTTAGGGGGAGCGTACGTGTGAGGGCGCGGGTTAGTGTCAGTGTACGGCTTAGGATTAGGGGACGGGTGAGGGTCAGGCTTCGGGGAAGTGTTAGGGTTAGGGTTCGGGCTAGGGTTAGGGTTAGGGGACGGGGACGGTTTAGGGTCCAGGTGAGGGTACGACCAGGCTTTAGGGGGAGCGTACGTGTGAGGGCGCGGGTTAGTGTCAGCGTACGGCTTAGGATTAGGGGACGGGTGAGGGTCAGGCTTCGGGGAAGGGTTAGGGTTAGGGTTCGGGCTAGGGTTAGTGTTAGGGGACGGGGACGGTTTAGGGTCCAGGTGAGGGTACGACCACGCTTTAGGGGGAGCGTACGTGTGAGGGCGCGGGTTAGTGTCAGCGTACGGGTTAGGATTAGGGGACGGGTGAGGGTCAGGCTTCGGGGAAGGGTTAGGGTTAGGGTTCGGGCTAGGGTTAGGGTTAGGGGACGGGGACGGTTTAGGGTCCAGGTGAGGGTACGACCACGCTTTAGGGGGAGCGTACGTGTGAGGGCGCGAGTTAGTGTCCGCGTACGGCTTAGGATTAGGGGACGGGTGAGGGTCAGGCTTCGGGGAAGGGTTAGGGTTAGGGTTCGGGCTAGGGTTAGGGTTAGGGGTCGGGGACGGTTTAGGGTCCAGGTGAGGGTACGACCACAATTTAGGGGGAGTGTACGTGTGAGGGCGCGGGTTAGTGTCAGCGTACGGCTTAGGATTAGGGGCCGCTTGAGGGTCAGCCTTCGGGGAAGGGCTAGGGTTAGGGTTCGGGCTAGGGTTAGGGTTAGGGGACGGGGACGGTTTAGGGTCCAGGTGAGGGTACGACCACGCTTTAGGGGGAGCGTACGTGTGAGGGCGCGGGTTAGTGTCAGCGTACGGGTTAGGATTAGGGGACGGGTGAGGGTCAGGCTTCGGGGAAGGGTTAGGGTTAGGGTTCGGGCTAGGTTTAGGGTTAGGGGACGGGGACGGTTTAGGGTCCAGGTGAGGGTACGACCACGCTTTAGGGGGAGCGTACGTGTGAGGGCGCGGGTTAGTGTCAGCGTACGGGTTAGGATTAGGGGACGGGTGAGGGTCAGGCTTCGGGGAAGGGTTAGGGTTAGGGTTCGGGCTAGGGTTAGGGTTAGGGGACGGGGATGGTTTAGGGTCCAGGTGAGGGTACGACCACGCTTTAGGGGGAGCGTACGTGTGAGGGCGCGGGTTAGTGTCAGCGTACGGCTTAGGATTAGGGGACGGGTGAGGGTCAGGCTTCGGGGAAGGGTTAGGGTTAGGGTTCGGGCTAGGGTTAGGGTTAGGGGACGGGAACGGTTTAGGGTCCAGGTGAGGGTACGACCACGCTTTAGGGGGAGCGTACGTGTGAGGGCGCGGGTTAGTGTCAGCGTACGGCTTAGGATTAGGGGACGGGTGAGGTTCAGACTACGGGGAAGGGTTAGGGTTAGAGTTCGGGCTAGGGTTAGGGTTAAGGGACGGGGATGGTTTAGGGTCCAGGTGAGGGTACGACCAGGCTTTAGGGGGAGCGTACGTGTGAGGGCGCGGGTTAGTGTCCGCGTACGGCTTAGAATTAGGGGACGGGTGAGGGTCAGGCTTCGGGGAAGGGTTAGGGTTAGGGTTCGGGCTAGGGTTAGGGTTAGGGGACGGGGACGGTTTAGGGTCCAGGTGAGGGTACGACCACGCTTTAGGGGGAGCGTACGTGTGAGGGCGCGGGTTAGTGTCAGCGTACGGCTTAGGATTAGGGGACGGGTGAGGGTCAGGCTTCGGGGAAGGGTTAGGGTTAGGGTTTGGGCTAGGGTTAGGGTTAGGGGACGGGGACGGTTTAGGGTCCAGGTGAGGGTACGACCACGCTTTAGGGGGAGCGTACGTGTGAGGGCGCGGGTTAGTGTCAGCGTACGGGTTAGGATTAGGGGACGGGTGAGGGTCAGGCTTCGGGGAAGGGTTAGGGTTAGGGTTCGGGCTAGGGTTAGGGTTAGGGGACGGGGACGGTTTAGGGTCCAGGTGAGGGTACGACCACGCTTTAGGGGGAGCGTACGTGTGAGGGCGCGGGTTAGTGTCCGCGTACGGCTTAGGATTAGGGGACGGGTGAGGGTCAGGCTTCGGGGAAGGGTTAGGGTTATGGTTCGGGCTAGGGTTAGGGATAGGGGACGGGGACGGTTTAGGGTCCAGGTGAGGGTACGACCACGCTTTAGGGGGAGCATACGTGTGAGGGCGCGGGTTAGTGTCAGCGTACGGGTTAGGATTAGGGGACGGGTGAGGGTCAGGCTTCGGGGAAGGTTTAGGGTTAGGGTTCGGGCTAGGGTTAGGGTTCGGGCTAGGGTTAGGGTTAGGGGACGGGGACGGTTTAGGGTCCAGGTGAGGGTACGACCACGCTTTAGGGGGAGCGTACGTGTGAGGGCGCGGGTTAGTGTCAGCGTACGGGTTAGGATTAGGGGACGGGTGAGGGTCAGGCTTCGGGGAAGGGTTAGGGTTAGGGTTCGGGCTAGGCTTAGGGTTAGGGGACGGGGACGGTTTAAGGTCCAGGTGAGGGTACGACCACGCTTTAGGGGGAGCGTACGTGTGAGGGCGCGGGTTAGTGTCAGCGTACGGGTTAGGATTAGGGGACGGGTGAGGGTCATGCTTCGGGGAAGGGTTAGGGTTAGGGTTCGGGCTAGGGTTAGGGTTAGGGGACGGGGACGGTTTAGGGTCCAGGTGAGGGTACGACCACGCTTTAGGGGGAGCGTACGTGTGAGGGCGCGGGTTAGTGTCATCGTACGGGTTAGGATTAGGGGACGGGTGAGGGTCAGGCTTCGGGGAAGTGTTAGGGTTAGGGTTCGGGCTAGGGTTAGGGTTAGGGGACGGGGACGGTTTAGGGTCCAGGTGAGGGTACGACCACGCTTTAGGGGGAGCGTACGTGTGAGGGCGCGGGTTAGTGTCAGCGTACGGGTTAGGATTAGGGGACGGGTGAGGGTCAGGCTTCAGGGAAGGGTTAGGGTTAGGGTTCGGGCTAGGGTTAGGGTTAGGGGACGGGGACGGTTTAGGGTCCAGATGAGGGTACGACCATGCTTTAGGGGGAGCGTACGTGTGAGGGCGCGGGTTAGTGTCAGCGTACGGGTTAGGATTAGGGGACGGGTGAGGGTCAGGCTTCGGGGAAGGGTTAGGGTTAGGGTTCGGTCTAGGGTTAGGGTTAGGGGACGGGGACGGTTTAGGGTCCAGGTGAGGGTACGACCACGCTTTAGGGGGAGCGTACGTGTGAGGGCGCAGGTTAGTGTCAGTGTACGGCTTAGGATTAGGGGACGGGTGAGGGTCAGGCTTCGGGGAAGAGTTAGGGTTAGGGTTCGGGCTAGGGTTAGGGTTAGGGGACGGGGACGGTTTAGGGTCCAGGTGAGGGTATGACCACGCTTTAGGGGGAGCGTACGTGTGAGGGCGCGGGTTAGTGTCCGCGTACGGTTTAGGATTAGGGGACGGGTGAGGGTCAGTCTTCGGGGAAGGGTTAGGGTTAGGGTTCGGGTCTAGGTTTAGGGTTAGGGGACGGGGACGGTTTAGGGTCCAGGTGAGGGTACGACCACGCTTTAGGGGGAGCGTACGTGTGAGGGCGTGGGTTAGTGTCAGCGTACGGGTTAGGATTAGGGGACGGGTGAGGGTCAGGCTTCGGGGAAGGGTTAGGGTTAGGGTTCGGGCTAGGGTTAGGGTTAGGGGACGGGGATGGTTTAGGGTCCAGGTGAGGGTACGACCACGCTTTAGGGGGAGCGTACGTGTGAGGGCGCGGGTTAGTGTCAGCGTACGGCTTAGGATTAGGGGACGGGTGAGGGTCAGGCTTCGGGGAAGGGTTAGGGTTAGGGTTCGGGCTAGGGTTAGGGTTAGGGGACGGGAACGGTTTAGGGTCCAGGTGAGGGTACGACCACGCTTTAGGGGGAGCGTACGTGTGAGGGCGCGGGTTAGTGTCAGCGTACGGCTTAGGATTAGGGGACGGGTGAGGTTCAGACTTCGGGGAAGGGTTAGGGTTAGAGTTCGGGCTAGGGTTAGGGTTAAGGGACGGGGATGGTTTAGGGTCCAGGTGAGGGTACGACCAGGCTTTAGGGGGAGCGTACGTGTGAGGGCGCGGGTTAGTGTCCGCGTACGGCTTAGAATTAGGGGACGGGTGAGGGTCAGGCTTCGGGGAAGGGTTAGGGTTAGGGTTCGGGCTAGGGTTAGGGTTAGGGGACGGGGACGGTTTAGGGTCCAGGTGAGGGTACGACCACGCTTTAGGGGGAGCGTACGTGTGAGGGCGCGGGTTAGTGTCAGCGTACGGCTTAGGATTAGGGGACGGGTGAGGGTCAGGCTTCGGGGAAGGGTTAGGGTTAGGGTTTGGGCTAGGGTTAGGGTTAGGGGACGGGGACGGTTTAGGGTCCAGGTGAGGGTACGACCACGCTTTAGGGGGAGCGTACGTGTGAGGGCGCGGGTTAGTGTCAGCGTACGGGTTAGGATTAGGGGACGGGTGAGGGTCAGGCTTCGGGGAAGGGTTAGGGTTAGGGTTCGGGCTAGGGTTAGGGTTAGGGGACGGGGACGGTTTAGGGTCCAGGTGAGGGTACGACCACGCTTTAGGGGGAGCGTACGTGTGAGGGCGCGGGTTAGTGTCCGCGTACGGCTTAGGATTAGGGGACGGGTGAGGGTCAGGTTTCGGGGAAGGGTTAGGGTTATGGTTCGGGCTAGGGTTAGGGATAGGGGACGGGGACGGTTTAGGGTCCAGGTGAGGGTACGACCACGCTTTAGGGGGAGCGTACGTGTGAGGGCGCGGGTTAGTGTCAGCGTACGGGTTAGGATTAGGGGACGGGTGAGGGTCAGGCTTCGGGGAAGGGTTAGGGTTAGGGTTCGGGCTAGGGTTAGGGTTAGGGGACGGGGACGGTTTAGGGTCCAGGTGAGGGTACGACCACGCTTTAGGGGGAGCGTACGTGTGAGGGCGCGGGTTAGTGTCCGCGTACGGCTTAGGATTAGGGGACGGGTGAGGGTCAGGTTTCGGGGAAGGGTTAGGGTTATGGTTCGGGCTAGGGTTAGGGATAGGGGACGGGGACGGTTTAGGGTCCAGGTGAGGGTACGACCACGCTTTAGGGGGAGCATACGTGTGAGGGCGCGGGTTAGTGTCAGCGTACGGGTTAGGATT
Source organism: Grampus griseus (assembly GCF_964374135.1). Lineage (NCBI taxonomy): Eukaryota > Metazoa > Chordata > Mammalia > Artiodactyla > Delphinidae > Grampus > Grampus griseus. Next base: position 81,263 of record NW_028133135.1, read on the forward strand.
AGGGGACGGGTGAGGGTCAGGCTTCGGGGAAGGTTTAGGGTTAGGGTTCGGGCTAGGGTTAGGGTTCGGGCTAGGGTTAGGGTTAGGGGACGGGGACGGTTTAGGGTCCAGGTGAGGGTACGACCACGCTTTAGGGGGAGCGTACGTGTGAGGGCGCGGGTTAGTGTCAGCGTACGGGTTAGGATTAGGGGACGGGTGAGGGTCAGGCTTCGGGGAAGGGTTAGGGTTAGGGTTCGGGCTAGGCTTAGGGTTAGGGGACGGTGACGGTTTAAGGTCCAGGTGAGGGTACGACCACGCTTTAGGGGGAGCGTACGTGTGAGGGCGCGGGTTAGTGTCAGCGTACGGGTTAGGATTAGGGGACGGGTGAGGGTCAGGCTTCGGGGAAGGGTTAGGGTTAGGGTTCGGGCTAGGGTTAGGGTTAGGGGACGGGGACGGTTTAGGGTCCAGGTGAGGGTACGACCACGCTTTAGGTGGAGCGTACGTGTGAGGGCGCGGGTTAGTGTCATCGTACGGGTTAGGATTAGGGGACGGGTGAGGGTCAGGCTTCGGGGAAGTGTTAGGGTTAGGGTTCGGGCTAGGGTTAGGGTTAGGGGACGGGGACGGTTTAGGGTCCAGGTGAGGGTACGACCACGCTTTAGGGGGAGCGTACGTGTGAGGGCGCGGGTTAGTGTCAGCGTACGGGTTAGGATTAGGGGACGGGTGAGGGTCAGGCTTCAGGGAAGGGTTAGGGTTAGGGTTCGGGCTAGGGTTAGGGTTAGGGGACGGGGACGGTTTAGGATCCAGATGAGGGTACGACCATGCTTTAGGGGGAGCGTACGTGTGAGGGCGCGGGTTAGTGTCAGCGTACGGGTTAGGATTAGGGGACGGGTGAGGGTCAGGCTTCGGGGAAGGGTTAGGGTTAGGGTTCGGTCTAGGGTTAGGGTTAGGGGACGGGGACGGTTTAGGGTCCAGGTGAGGGTACGACCACGCTTTAGGGGGATCGTACGTGTGAGGGCGCAGGTTAGTGTCAGTGTACGGCTTAGGATTAGGGGACGGGTGAGGGTCAGGCTTCGGGGAAGAGTTAGGGTTAGGGTTCGGGCTAGGGTTAGGGTTAGGGGACGGGGACGGTTTAGGGTCCAGGTGAGGGTATGACCACGCTTTAGGGGGAGCGTACGTGTGAGGGCGCGGGTTAGTGTCCGCGTACGGTTTAGGATTAGGGGACGGGTGAGGGTCAGTCTTCGGGGAAGGGTTAGGGTTAGGGTTCGGGCTAGGGTTAGGGTTAGGGGACGGGGACGGTTTAGGGTCCAGGTGAGGGTACGACCACGCTTTAGGGGGAGCGTACGTGTGAGGGCGCGGGTTAGTGTCAGCGTACGGCTTAGGATTACGGGACGGGTGAGGGTCAGGCTTCGGGGAAGGGTTAGGGTTAGGGTTCGGGCTAGGGTTAGGGTTAGGGGACGGGGACGGTTTAGGGTCCAGGTGAGGGTACGACCACGCTTTAGGGGGAGCGTACGTGTGAGGGCGCGGGTTAGTGTCAGCGTACGGGTTAGGATTAGGGGACGGGTGAGGGTCAGGCTTCGGGGAAGGGTTAGGGTTAGGGTTCGGGCTAGGGTTAGGGTTAGGGGACGGGGACGGTTTAGGGTCCAGGTGAGGGTACGACCACGCTTTAGGGGGAGCGTACGTGTCAGGGCGCGGGTTAGTGTCAGCGTACGAGTTAGGATTAGGGGACGGGTGAGGGTCAGGCTTCGGGGAAGTGTTAGGGTTAGGGTTCGGGCTAGGGTTAGGGTTAGGGGACGGGGACGGTTTAGGGTCCAGGTGAGGGTACGACCACGCTTTAGGGGGAGCGTACGTGTCAGGGCGCGGGTTAGTGTCCGCGTACGGGTTAGGATTAGGGGACGGGTGAGGGTCAGGCTTCGGGGAAGGGTTAGGGTTAGGGTTCGGGCTAGGGTTAGGGTTAGGGGACGGGGACGGTTTAGGGTCCAGGTGAGGGTACGACCACGCTTTAGGGGGAGCGTACGTGTGAGGGCGCGGGTTAGTGTCAGCGTACGGGTTAGGATTAGGGGACGCGTGAGTGTCAGGCTTCGGGGAAGGGTTAGGGTTAGGGTTCGGGCTAGGGTTAGGGTTAGGGGACGGGGACGGTTTAGGGTCCAGGTGAGGGTACGACCACGCTTTAGGGGGAGCGTACGTGTGAGGGCGCGGGTTAGTGTCAGTGTACGGCTTAGGATTAGGGGACGGGTGAGGGTCAGGCTTCGGGGAAGTGTTAGGGTTAGGGTTCGGGCTAGGGTTAGGGTTAGGGGACGGGGACGGTTTAGGGTCCAGGTGAGGGTACGACCACGCTTTAGGGGGAGCGTACGTGTGAGGGCGCGGGTTAGTGTCAGCGTACGGCTTAGGATTAGGGGACGGGTGAGGGTCAGGCTTCGGGGAAGGGTTAGGGTTAGGGTTCGGGCTAGGGTTAGGGTTAGGGGACGGTGACGGTTTAGGGTCTAGGTGAGGGTACGACCACGCTTTAGGGGGAGCGTACGTGTGAGGGCGCGGGTTAGTGTCAGCGTACGGGTTAGGATTAGGGGACGGGTGAGGGTCAGGCTTCGGGGAAGGGTTAGGGTTAGGGTTCGGGCTAGGGTTAGGGTTAGGGGACGGGGACGGTTTAGGGTCCAGGTGAGTGTACGACCACGCTTTAGGGGGAGCGTACGTGTGAGGGCGCGAGTTAGTGTCCGCGTACGGCTTAGGATTAGGGGACGGGTGAGGGTCAGGCTTCGGGGAAGTGTTAGGGTTAGGGTTCGGGCTAGGGTTAGGGTTAGGGGACGGGGACGGTTTAGGGTCCAGGTGAGGGTACAACCACGCTTTAGGGGGAGCGTACGTGTGAGGGCGCGGGTTAGTGTCAGCGTACGGCTTAGGATTAGGGGCCGCGTGAGGGTCAGCCTTCGGGGAAGGGCTAGGGTTAGGGTTCGGGCTAGGGTTAGGGTTAGGGGACGGGGACGGTTTAGGGTCCAGGTGAGGATACGACCACGCTTTAGGGGGAGCGTACGTGTGAGGGCGCGGGTTAGTGTCAGCGTACGGGTTAGGATTAGGGGACGGGTGAGGGTCAGGCTTCGGGGAAGGGTTAGGGTTAGGGTTCGGGCTAGGTTTAGGGTTAGGGGACGGGGACGGTTTAGGGTCCAGGTGAGGGTACGACCACGCTTTAGGGGGAGCGTACGTGTGAGGGCGCGGGTTAGTGTCAGCGTACGGGTTAGGATTAGGGGACGGGTGAGGGTCAGGCTTCGGGGAAGGGTTAGGGTTAGGGTTCGGGCTAGGGTTAGGGTTAGGGGACGGGGATGGTTTAGGGTCCAGGTGAGGGTACGATCACGCTTTAGGGGGAGCGTACGTGTGAGGGCGCGGGTTAGTGTCAGCGTACGGCTTAGGATTAGGGGACGGGTGAGGGTCAGGCTTCGGGGAAGGGTTAGGGTTAGGGTTCGGGCTAGGGTTAGGGTTAGGGGACGGGAACGGTTTAGGGTCCAGGTGAGGGTACGACCACGCTTTAGGGGGAGCGTACGTGTGAGGGCGCGGGTTAGTGTCAGCGTACGGCTTAGGATTAGGGGACGGGTGAGGTTCAGGCTTCGGGGAAGGGTTAGGGTTAGAGTTCGGGCTAGGGTTAGGGTTAAGGGACGGGGATGGTTTAGGGTCCAGGTGAGGGTACGACCACGCTTTAGGGGGAGCGTACGTGTGAGGGCGCGGGTTAGTGTCCGCGTACGGCTTAGGATTAGGGGACGGGTGAGGGTCAGGCTTCGGGGAAGGGTTAGGGTTAGGGTTCGGGCTAGGGTTAGGGTTAGGGGACGGGGACGGTTTAGGGTCCAGGTGAGGGTACGACCACGCTTTAGGGGGAGCGTACGTGTGAGGGCGCGGGTTAGTGTCAGCGTACGGCTTAGGATTAGGGGAGGGGTGAGGGTCAGGCTTCGGGGAAGGGTTAGGGTTAGGGTTCGGGCTAGGGTTAGGGTTAGGGGACGGGGACGGTTTAGGGTCCAGGTGAGGGTACGACCACGCTTTAGGGGGAGCGTACGTGTGAGGGCGCGGGTTAGTGTCAGCGTACGGGTTAGGATTAGGGGACGGGTGAGGGTCAGGCTTCGGGGAAGGGTTAGGGTTAGGGTTTGGGCTAGGGTTAGGGTTAGGGGACGGGGACGGTTTAGGGTCCAGGTGAGGGTACGACCACGCTTTAGGGGGAGCGTACGTGTGAGGGCGCGGGTTAGTGTCCGCGTACGGCTTAGGATTAGGGGACGGGTGAGGGTCAGGCTTCGGGGAAGGGTTAGGGTTATGGTTCGGGCTAGGGTTAGGGATAAGGGACGGGGACGGTTTAGGGTCCAGGTGAGGGTACGACCACGCTTTAGGGGGAGCATACGTGTGAGGGAGCGGGTTAGTGTCAGCGTACGGGTTAGGATTAGGGGACGGGTGAGGGTCAGGCTTCGGGGAAGGGTTAGGTTTAGGGTTCGGGCTAGGGTTAGGGTTCGGGCTAGGGTTAGGGTTAGGGGACGGGGACGGTTTAGGGTCCAGGTGAGGGTACGACCACGCTTTAGGGGGAGCGTACGTGTGAGGGCGCGGGTTAGTGTCAGCGTACGGGTTAGGATTAGGGGACGGGTGAGGGTCAGGCTTCGGGGAAGGGTTAGGGTTAGGGTTCGGGCTAGGCTTAGGGTTAGGGGACGGGGACGGTTTAAGGTCCAGGTGAGGGTACGACCACGCTTTAGGGGGAGCGTACGTGTGAGGGCGCGGGTTAGTGTCAGCGTACGGGTTAGGATTACGGGACGGGTGAGGGTCAGGCTTCGGGGAAGGGTTAGGGTTAGGGTTCGGGCTAGGGTTAGGGTTAGGGGACGGGGACGGTTTAGGGTCCAGGTGAGGGTACGACCACGCTTTAGGGGGAGCGTACGTGTGAGGGCACGGGTTAGTGTCAGCGTACGGCTTAGGATTAGGGGACGGGTGAGGGTCAGGCTTCGGGGAAGGGTTAGTGTTAGGGTTCGGGCTAGGGTTAGGGTTAGGGGACGGGGACGGTTTAGGGTCCAGGTGAGGGTACGACCACGCTTTAGGGGGAGCGTACGTGTGAGGGCGCGGGTTAGTGTCAGCGTACGGGTTAGGATTAGGGGACGGGTGAGGGTCAGGCTTCGGGGAAGGGTTAGGGTTAGGGTTCGGGCTAGGGTTAGGGTTAGGGGACGGGGACGGTTTAGGGTCCAGGTGAGGGTACGACCACGCTTTAGGGGGAGCGTACGTGTGAGGGCGCGGGTTAGTGTCATCGTACGGGTTAGGATTAGGGGACGGGTGAGGGTCAGGCTTCGGGGAAGTGTTAGGGTTAGGGTTCGGGCTAGGGTTAGGGTTAGGGGACGGGGACGGTTTAGGGTCCAGGTGAGGGTACGACCACGCTTTAGGGGGAGCGTACGTGTGAGGGCGCGGGTTAGTGTCAGCGTACGGGTTAGGATTAGGGGACGGGTGAGGGTCAGGCTTCGGGGAAGTGTTAGGGTTAGGGTTCGGGCTAGGGTTAGGGTTAGGGGACGGGGACGGTTTAGGGTCCAGGTGAGGGTACGACCACGCTTTAGGGGGAGCGTACGTGTGAGGGCGCGGGTTAGTGTCAGCGTACGGGTTAGGATTAGGGGACGGGTGAGGGTCAGGCTTCGGGGAAGGGTTAGGGTTAGGGTTCGGGCTAGGGTTAGGGTTAGGGGACGGGGACGGTTTAGGGTCCAGGTGAGGGTACGACCACGCTTTAGGGGGAGCGTACGTGTGAGGGCGCGGGTTAGTGTCAGCGTACGGGTTAGGATTAGGGGACGGGTGAGGGTCAGGCTTCGGGGAAGGGTTAGGGTTAGGGTTCGGGCTAGGCTTAGGGTTAGGGGACGGGGACGGTTTAAGGTCCAGGTGAGGGTACGACCACGCTTTAGGGGGAGCGTACGTGTGAGGGCGCGGGTTAGTGTCAGCGTACGGCTTAGGATTAGGGGACGGGTGAGGGTCAGGCTTCGGGGAAGGGTTAGGGTTAGGGTTCGGGCTAGGGTTAGGGTTAGGGGACGGGGACGGTTTAGGGTCCAGGTGAGGGTACGACCACGCTTTAGGGGGAGCGTACGTGTGAGGGCACGGGTTAGTGTCAGCGTACGGCTTAGGATTAGGGGACGGGTGAGGGTCAGACTTCGGGGAAGGGTTAGGGTTAGGGTTCGGGCTAGGGTTAGGGTTAGGGGACGGGGACGGTTTAGGGTCCAGGTGAGGGTACGACCACGCTTTAGGGGGAGCGTACGTGTGAGGACGCGGGTTAGTGTCAGCGTACGGGTTAGGATTAGGGGACGGGTGAGGGTCAGGCTTCGGGGAAGGGTTAGGGTTAGGGTTCGGGCTAGGGTTAGGGTTAGGGGACGGGGACGGTTTAGGGTCCAGGTGAGGGTACGACCACGCTTTAGGGGGAGCGTACGTGTGAGGGCGCGGGTTAGTGTCAGCGTACGGGTTAGGATTAGGGGACGGGTGAGGGTCAGGCTTCGGGGAAGGGTTAGGGTTAGGGTTCGGGCTAGGGTTAGGGTTAGGGGACGGGGACGGTTTAGGGTCCAGGTGAGGGTACGACCACGCTTTAGGGGGAGCGTACGTGTGAGGGCGCGGGTTAGTGTCAGCGTACGGGTTAGGATTAGGGGACGGGTGAGGGTCAGGCTTCGGGGAAGTGTTAGGGTTAGGGTTCGGGCTAGGGTTAGGGTTAGGGGACGGGGACGGTTTAGGGTCCAGGTGAGGGTACGACCACGCTTTAGGGGGAGCGTACGTGTGAGGGCGCGGGTTAGTGTCAGCGTACGGGTTAGGATTAGGGGACGGGTGAGGGTCAGGCTTCGGGGAAGGGTTAGGGTTAGGGTTCGGGCTAGGGTTAGGGTTAGGGGACGGGGACGGTTTAGGGTCCAGATGAGGGTACGACCATGCTTTAGGGGGAGCGTACGTGTGAGGGCGTGGGTTAGTGTCAGCGTATGGGTTAGGATTAGGGGACGGGTGAGGGTCAGGCTTCGGGGAAGTGTTAGGGTTAGGGTTCGGGCTAGGGTTAGGGTTAGGGGACGGGGACGGTTTAGGGTCCAGGTGAGGGTACGACCACGCTTTAGGGGGAGCGTACGTGTCAGGGCGCGGGTTAGTGTCCGCGTACGGGTTAGGATTAGGGGACGGGTGAGGGTCAGGCTTCGGGGAAGGGTTAGGGTTAGGGTTCGGGCTAGGGTTAGGGTTAGGGGACGGGGACGGTTTAGGGTCCAGGTGAGGGTACGACCACGCTTTAGGGGGAGCGTACGTGTGAGGGCGTGGGTTAGTGTCAGCGTACGGGTTAGGATTAGGGAACGCGTGAGGGTCAGGCTTCGGGGAAGGGTTAGGGTTAGGGTTCGGGCTAGGGTTAGGGTTAGGGGACGGGGACGGTTTAGGGTCCAGGTGAGGGTACGACCACGCTTTAGGGGGAGCGTACGTGTGAGGGCGCGGGTTAGTGTCAGTGTACGGCTTAGGATTAGGGGACGGGTGAGGGTCAGGCTTCGGGGAAGTGTTAGGGTTAGGGTTCGGGCTAGGGTTAGGTTTAGGGGACGGGGACGGTTTAGGGTCCAGGTGAGGGTACGACCACGCTTTAGGGGGAGCGTACGTGTGAGGGCGCGGGTTAGTGTCAGCGTACGGCTTAGGATTAGGGGACGGGTGAGGGTCAGGCTTCGGGGAAGGGTTAGGGTTAGGGTTCGGGCTAGGGTTAGGGTTAGGGGACGGTGACGGTTTAGGGTCCAGGTGAGGGTACGACCACGCTTTAGGGGGAGCGTACGTGTGAGGGCGCGGGTTAGTGTCAGCGTACGGGTTAGGATTAGGGGACGGGTGAGGGTCAGGCTTCGGGGAAGGGTTAGGGTTAGGGTTCGGGCTAGGGTTAGGGTTACGGGACGGGGACGGTTTAGGGTCCAGGTGAGGGTACGACCACGCTTTAGGGGGAGCGTACGTGTGAGGGCGCGAGTTAGTGTCCGCGTACGGCTTAGGATTAGGGGACGGGTGAGGGTCAGGCTTCGGGGAAGTGTTAGGGTTAGGGTTCGGGCTAGGGTTAGGGTTAGGGGACGGGGACGGTTTAGGGTCCAGGTGAGGGTACAACCACGCTTTAGGGGGAGCGTACGTGTGAGGGCGCGGGTTAGTGTCAGCGTACGGCTTAGGATTAGGGGCCGCGTGAGGGTCAGCCTTCGGGGAAGGGCTAGGGTTAGGGTTCGGGCTAGGGTTAGGGTTAGGGGACGGGGACGGTTTAGGGTCCAGGTGAGGATACGACCACGCTTTAGGGGGAGCGTACGTGTGAGGGCGCGGGTTAGTGTCAGCGTACGGGTTAGGATTAGGGGACGGGTGAGGGTCAGGCTTCGGGGAAGGGTTAGGGTTAGGGTTCGGGCTAGGTTTAGGGTTAGGGGACGGGGACGGTTTAGGGTCCAGGTGAGGGTACGACCACGCTTTAGGGGGAGCGTACGTGTGAGGGCGCGGGTTAGTGTCAGCGTACGGGTTAGGATTAGGGGACGGGTGATGGTCAGGCTTCGGGGAAGGGTTAGGGTTAGGGTTCGGGCTAGGGTTAGGGTTAGGGGACGGGGATGGTTTAGGGTCCAGGTGAGGGTACGATCACGCTTTAGGGGGAGCGTACGTGTGAGGGCGCGGGTTAGTGTCAGCGTACGGCTTAGGATTAGGGGACGGGTGAGGGTCAGGCTTCGGGGAAGAGTTAGGGTTAGGGTTCGGGCTAGGGTTAGGGTTAGGGGACGGGAACGGTTTAGGGTCCAGGTGAGGGTACGACCACGCTTTAGGGGGAGCGTACGTGTGAGGGCGCGGGTTAGTGTCAGCGTACGGGTTAGGATTAGGGGACGGGTGAGGGTCAGGCTTCGGGGAAGGGTTAGGGTTAGGGTTCGGGCTAGGGTTAGGGTTAGGGGACGGGGATGGTTTAGGGTCCAGGTGAGGGTACGACCACGCTTTAGGGGGAGCGTACGTGTGAGGGCGTGGGTTAGTGTCAGCGTACGGGTTAGGATTAGGGGACGGGTGAGGGTCAGGCTTCGGGGAAGTGTTAGGGTTAGGGTTCGGGCTAGGGTTAGGGTTAGGGGACGGGGACGGTTTAGGGTCCAGGTGAGAGTATGACCACGCTTTAGGGGGAGCGTACGTGTGAGGGCGTGGGTTAGTGTCAGCGTACGGGTTAGGATTAGGGGACGGGTGAGGGTCAGGCTTCGGGGAAGGGTTAGGGTTAGGGTTCGGGCTAGGGTTAGGGTTAGGGGACGGGGACGGTTTAGGGTCCAGGTGAGGGTACGACCACGCTTTAGGGGGAGCGTACGTGTGAGGGCGCGGGTTAGTGTCAGCGTACGGGTTAGGATTAGGGGACGCGTGAGGGTCAGTCTTCGGGGAAGGGTTAGGGTTAGGGTTCGGGCTAGGGTTAGGGTTAGGGGACGGGGACGGTTTAGGGTCCAGGTGAGGGTACGACCACGCTTTAGGGGGAGCGTACGTGTGAGGGCGCGGGTTAGTGTCAGCGTACGGCTTAGGATTAGGGGACGGGTGTGGGTCAGGCTTCGGGGAAGGGTTAGGGTTAGGGTTCGGGTTAGGGTTAGGGTTAGGGGACGGGGACGGTTTAGGGTCCAGGTGAGGGTACGACCACGCTTTAGGGGGAGCGTACGTGTGAGGGCGCGGGTTAGTGTCAGCGTACGGGTTAGGATTAGGGGACGGGTGAGGGTCAGGCTTCGGGGAAGGGTTAGGGTTAGGGTTCGGGCTAGGGTTAGGGTTAGGGGACGGGGACGGTTTAGGGTCCAGGTGAGGGTACGACCACGCTTTAGGGGGAGCGTACGTGTGAGGGCGCGGGTTAGTGTCAGCGTACGGCTTAGGATTAGGGGACGGGTGAGGGTCAGGCTTCGGGGAAGGGTTAGGGTTAGGGTTCGGGCTAGGTTTAGGGTTAGGGGACGGGGACGGTTTAGGGTCCAGGTGAGGGTATGACCACGCTTTAGGGGGAGCGTACGTGTGAGGGCGCGGGTTAGTGTCAGCGTACGGGTTAGGATTAGGGGACGGGTGAGGGTCAGGCTTCGGGGAAGGGTTAGGGTTAGGGTTCGGGCTAGGGTTAGGGTTAGGGGACGGGGACGGTTTAGGGTCCAGGTGAGGGTACGACCACGCTTTAGGGGGAGCGTACATGTGAGGGCGCGGGTTAGTGTCAGCGTACGGCTTAGGATTAGGGGACGGGTGAGGGTCAGGCTTCGGGGAAGGGTTAGGGTTAGGGTTCGGGCTAGGGTTAGGGTTAGGGGACGGGGACGGTTTAGGGTCCAGGTGAGGGTACGACCACGCTTTAGGGGGAGCGTACGTGTGAGGGTGCGGGTTAGTGTCAGCGTACGGGTTAGGATTAGGGGACGGGTGAGGGTCAGGCTTCGGGAAAGGGTTAGGGTTAGAGTTCGGGCTAGGGTTAGGGTTAAGGGACGGGGACGGTTTAGGGTCCAGGTGAGGGTACGACCACGCTTTAGGGGGAGCGTACGTGTGAGGGCGCGGGTTAGTGTCAGCGTACGGGTTAGGATTAGGGGACGGGTGAGGGTCAGGCTTCGGGGAAGGGTTAGGGTTAGGGTTCGGGCTAGGGTTAGGGTTAGGGGACGGGGACGGTTTAGGGTCCAGGTGAGGGTACGACCACGCTTTAGGGGGAGCGTACGTGTGAGGGTGCGGCTTAGTGTCAGCGTACGGTTTAGGATTAGGGGACGGGTGAGGGTCAGGCTTCGGGGAAGGGTTAGGGTTAGGGTTCGGGCTAGGATTAGGGTTAGGGGACGGGGACGGTTTAGGGTCCAGGTGAGGGTACGACCACGCTTTAGGGGGAGCGTACGTGTTAGGGCGCGGGTTAGTGTCAGCGTACGGCTTAGGATTAGGGGACGGGTGAGGGTCAGGCTTCAAGGGAAGGGTTAGGGTTAGGGTTCGGGCTAGGGTTAGGGTTAGGGCTAGGGTTAGGGTTAGGGGACGGGGACGGTTTAGGGTCCAGGTGAGGGTACGACCACGCTTTAGGGGGAGCGTACGTGTGAGGGCGCGGGTTAGTGTCAGCGTACGGGTTAGGATTAGGGGACGGGTGAGGGTCAGGCTTCGGGGAAGGGTTAGGGTTAGGGTTCAGGCTAGGGTTAGGGTTAGGGGACGGGGACGGTTTAGGGTCCAGGTGAGGGTACGACCACGCTTTAGGGGGAGCGTACGTGTGAGGGCGCGGGTTAGTGTCAGCGTACGGGTTAGGATTAGGGGACGGGTGAGGGTCAGGCTTCGGGGAAGGGTTAGGGTTAGGGTTCGGGCTAGGGTTAGGGTTAGGGGACGGGGACGGTTTAGGGTCCAGGTGAGGGTACGACCACGCTTTAGGGGGAGCGTACGTGTGAGGGCGCGGGTTAGTGTCAGCGTACGGGTTAGGATTAGGGGACGGGTGAGGGTCAGGCATCGGGGAAGGGTTAGGGTTAGGGTTCGGGCTAGGGTTAGGGTTAGGGCACGGGGACGGTTTAGGGTCCAGGTGAGGGTACGACCACGCTTTAGGGGGAGCGTACGTGTGAGGGCGCGGGTTAGTGTCAGCGTACGGGTTAGGATTAGGGGACGGGTGAGGGTCAGGATTCGGGGAAGGGTTAGGGTTAGGGTTCGGGCTAGGGTTAGGGTTAGGGGACGGGGACGGTTTAGGGTCCAGGTGAGGGTACGACTACGCTTTAGGGGGAGAGTACGTGTGAGGGCGCGTGTTAGTGTCAGCGTACGGCTTAGGATTAGGGGACGGGTGAGGGTCAGGCTTCGGGGAAGGGTTAGGGTTAGGGTTCGGGCTAGGGTTAGGGTTAGGGGACGGGGACGGTTTAGGGTCCAGGTGAGGGTACGACCACGCTTTAGGGGGAGCGTACGTGTGAGGGCGCGGGTTAGTGTCAGCGTACGGGTTAGGATTAGGGGACGGGTGAGGGTCAGGCTTCGGGGAAGGGTTAGGGTTAGGGTTCGGGCTAGGGTTAGGGTTAGGGGACGGGGACGGTTTAGGGTCCAGGTGAGGGTACGACCACGCTTTAGGGGGAGCGTACGTGTGAGGGCGCGGGTTAGTGTCAGCATACGGCTTAGGATTAGGGGACGCGTGAGGGTCAGGCTTCGGGGAAGGGTTAGGGTTAGGGTTCGGGCTAGGGTTAGGGTTAGGCTACGGGGACGGTTTAGGGTCCAGGTGAGGGTACGACCACGCTTTAGGGGGAGCGTACGTGTGAGGGCGCGGGTTAGTGTCAGCGTACGGGTTAGGATTAGGGGACGGGTGAGGGTCAGGCTTCGGGGAAGGGTTAGGGTTAGGGTTCGGGCTAGGGTTAGGGTTAGGGGACGTGGACGGTTTAGGGTCCAGGTGAGGGTAGGACCACGCTTTAGGGGGAGCGTACGTGTGAGGGCGCGGGTTAGTGTCAGCGTACGGGTTAGGATTAGGGTACGGGTGAGGGTCAGGCTTCGGGGAAGGGTTAGGGTTAGGGTTCGGGCTAGGGTTAGGGTTAGGGGACAGGGACGGTTTAGGTTCCAGGTGAGGGTACGACCACGCTTTAGGGGGAGCGTACGTGTGAGGGCGCGGGTTAGTGTCAGCGTACGGGTTAGGATTAGGGGACGGGTGAGGGTCAGGCTTCGGGGAAGGGTTAGGGTTAGGGTTCGGGCTAGGCTTAGGGTTAGGGGACGGGGACGGTTTAGGGTCCAGCTGAGGGTACGACCACGCTTTAGGGGGAGCGTACGTGTGAGGGCGCGGGTTAGTGTCAGCGTACGGGTTAGGATTAGGGGACACGTGAGGGTCAGGCTTCGGGGAAGGGTTAGGGTTAGGGTTCGGGCTAGGGTTAGGGTTAGGGGACGGGGACGGTTTAGGGTCCAGGTGAGGGTACGACCACGCTTTAGGGGGAGCGTACGTGTGAGGGCGCGGGTTAGTGTCAGCGTACGGGTTAGGATTAGGGGACGGGTGAGGGTCAGGCTTCGGGGAAGTGTTAGGGTTAGGGTTCGGGCTAGGGTTAGGGTTAGGGGACGGGGACGGTTTAGGGTCCAGGTGAGGGTACGACCACGCTTTAGGGGGAGCGTACGTGTGAGGGTGCGGGTTAGTGTCAGCGTACGGCTTAGGATTATGGGACGGGTGAGGGTCAGGCTTCGGGGAAGGGTTAGGGTTAGGGTTCGGGCTAGGGTTAGGGTTAGGGGACGGGGACGGTTTAGGGTCCAGGTGAGGGTACGACCACGCTTCAGGGGGAGCGTACGTGTGAGGGCGCGGGTTAGTGTCAGCGTACGGGTTAGGATTAGGGGACGTGTGAGGGTCAGGCTTCGGGGAAGGGTTAGGGTTAGGGTTCGGGCTAGGGTTAGGGTTAGGGGACGGGGACGGTTTAGGGTCCAGGTGAGGGTACGACCACGCTTTAGGGGGAGCGTACGTGTGAGGGCGCGGGTTAGTGTCAGCGTACGGCTTAGGATTAGGGGACGGGTGAGGGTCAGGCTTCGGGGAAGTGTTAGGGTTAGGGTTCGGGCTAGGGTTAGGGTTAGGGGACGGGGACGGTTTAGGGTCCAGGTGAGGGTATGACCACGCTTTAGGGGGAGCGTACGTGTGAGGGCGTGGTTTAGTGTCATCGTACGGGTTAGGATTAGTGGACGGGTGAGGGTCAGGCTTCAGGGAAGAGTTAGGGTTAGGGTTCGGGCTAGGGTTAGGGTTAGGGGACGGGGACGGTTTAGGGTCCAGGTGAGGGTACGACCACGCTTTAGGGGGAGCGTACGTGTGAGGGCGCGGGTTAGTGTCAGCGTACGGGTTAGGATTAGGGGACGGGTGAGTGTCAGGCTTCGGGGAAGGGTTAGGGTTAGGGTTCGGGCTAGGGTTAGGGTTAGGGGACGTGGACGGTTTAGGGTCCAGGTGAGGGTACGACCACGCTTTAGGGGGAGCGTACGTGTGAGGGCGCGGGTTAGTGTCAGCGTACGGCTTAGGATTAGGGGACGCGTGAGAGTCAGGCTTCGGGGAAGGGTGAGGGTTAGGGTTCGGGCTAGGGTTAGGGTTAGGGGACGGGGACGGTTTAGGGTCCAGGTGAGGGTACGACCACGCTTTAGGGGGAGCGTACGTGTGAGGGCGTGGGTGAGTGTCAGCGTACGGGTTAGGATTAGGGGACGGGTGAGGGTCAGGCTTCGGGGAAGTGTTAGGGTTAGGGTTCGCGCTAGGGTTAGGGTTAGGGGACGGGGACGGTTTAGGGTCCAGGTGAGGGTACGACCACGCTTTAGGGGGAGCGTACGTGTGAGGGCGCGGGTTAGTGTCAGCGTACGGGTTAGGATTAGGGGACGGGTGAGGGTCAGGCTTCGGGGAAGGGTTAGGGTTAGGGTTCGGGCTAGGGTTAGGGTTAGGGGACGGGGACGGTTTAGGGTCCAGGTGAGGGTACGACCACGCTTTAGGGGGAGCGTACGTGTGACGGCGTGGTTTAGTGTCAGCGTACGGGTCAGGATTAGGGGACGGGTGAGGGTCAGTTATCGGGGAAGGGTTAGGGTTAGGGTTCGGGCTAGGGTTAGTGTTAGGGGACGGGGACGGTTTAGGGTCCAGGTGAGGGTACGACCACGCTTTAGGGGGAGCGTACGTGTGAGGGCGCGGGTTAGTGTCAGCGTACGGCTTAGGATTAGGGGACGGGTGAGGGTCAGGCTTCGGGGAAGGGTTAGGGTTAGGGTTCGGGCTAGGGTTAGGGTTAGGGGACGGGGACGGTTTAGGTTCCAGGTGAGGGTACGACCACGCTTTAGGGGGAGCATACGTGTGAGGGCGCGGGTTAGTGTCAGCATACGGGTTAGGATTAGGGGACGGGTGAGGGTCAGGCTTCGGGGAAGGGTTAGGGTTAGGGTTCGGGCTAGGGTTAGGGTTAGGGGACGGGGACGGTTTAGGGTCCAGGTGAGGGTACGACCACGCTTTAGGGGGAGCGTACGTGTGAGGGCGCGGGTTAGTGTCAGCGTACGGGTGAGGATTAGGGGACACGTGAGGGTCAGGCTTCGGGGAAGGGTTAGGGTTAGGGTTCGGGCTAGGGTTAGGGTTAGGGGACGGGGACGGTTTAGGGTCCAGGTGAGGGTACGACCACGTTTTAGGGGGAGCGTACGTGTGAGGGCGCGGGTTAGTGTCAGCGTACGGGTTAGGATTAGGGGACGCGTGAGGGTCAGGCTTCGGGGAAGGGTTAGGGTTAGGGTTCGGGCTAGGGTTAGGGTTAGGGGACGGGGAAGGTTTAGGGTCCAGGTGAGGGTACGACAACGATTTAGGGGGAGCGTACGTGTGAGGGCGCGGGTTAGTGTCAGCGTACGGGTTAGGATTAGGGGACGGGTGAGGGTCAGGCTTCGGGGAAGTGTTAGGGTTAGGGTTCGGGCTAGGGTTAGGGTTAGGGGACGGGGACGGTTTAGGGTCCAGGTGAGGGTACGACCACGCTTTAGGGGGAGCGTACGTGTGAGGGCGCGGGTTAGTGTCAGCGTACGGGTTAGGTTTAGGGGACGGGTGAGGGTCAGGCTTCGGGGAAGGGTTAGGGTTAGGGTTCGGGCTAGGGTTAGGGTTAGGGGACGGGGACGGTTTAGGGTCCAGGTGAGGGTACGACCACGCTTTAGGGGGAGCGTACGTGTGAGGGCGCGGGTTAGTGTCAGCGTACGGGTTAGGATTAGGGGACGGGTGAGGGTCAGGCTTCGGGGAAGGGTTAGGGTTAGGGTTCGGGCTAGGGTTAGGGTTAGGGGACGGGGACGGTTTAGGGTCCAGGTGAGGGTACGACCACGCTTTAGGGGGAGCGTACGTGTGACGGCGTGGTTTAGTGTCAGCGTACGGGTCAGGATTAGGGGACGGGTGAGGGTCAGTTATCGGGGAAGGGTTAGGGTTAGGGTTCGGGCTAGGGTTAGTGTTAGGGGACGGGGACGGTTTAGGGTCCAGGTGAGGGTACGACCACGCTTTAGGGGGAGCGTACGTGTGAGGGCGCGGGTTAGTGTCAGCGTACGGCTTAGGATTAGGGGACGGGTGAGGGTCAGGCTTCGGGGAAGGGTTAGGGTTAGGGTTCGGGCTAGGGTTAGGGTTAGGGGACGGGGACGGTTTAGGTTCCAGGTGAGGGTACGACCACGCTTTAGGGGGAGCATACGTGTGAGGGCGCGGGTTAGTGTCAGCATACGGGTTAGGATTAGGGGACGGGTGAGGGTCAGGCTTCGGGGAAGGGTTAGGGTTAGGGTTCGGGCTAGGGTTAGGGTTAGGGGACGGGGACGGTTTAGGGTCCAGGTGAGGGTACGACCACGCTTTAGGGGGAGCGTACGTGTGAGGGCGCGGGTTAGTGTCAGCGTACGGGTGAGGATTAGGGGACACGTGAGGGTCAGGCTTCGGGGAAGGGTTAGGGTTAGGGTTCGGGCTAGGGTTAGGGTTAGGGGACGGGGACGGTTTAGGGTCCAGGTGAGGGTACGACCACGTTTTAGGGGGAGCGTACGTGTGAGGGCGCGGGTTAGTGTCAGCGTACGGGTTAGGATTAGGGGACGCGTGAGGGTCAGGCTTCGGGGAAGGGTTAGGGTTAGGGTTCGGGCTAGGGTTAGGGTTAGGGGACGGGGAAGGTTTAGGGTCCAGGTGAGGGTACGACAACGATTTAGGGGGAGCGTACGTGTGAGGGCGCGGGTTAGTGTCAGCGTACGGGTTAGGATTAGGGGACGGGTGAGGGTCAGGCTTCGGGGAAGTGTTAGGGTTAGGGTTCGGGCTAGGGTTAGGGTTAGGGGACGGGGACGGTTTAGGGTCCAGGTGAGGGTACGACCACGCTTTAGGGGGAGCGTACGTGTGAGGGCGCGGGTTAGTGTCAGCGTACGGGTTAGGTTTAGGGGACGGGTGAGGGTCAGGCTTCGGGGAAGGGTTAGGGTTAGGGTTCGGGCTAGGGTTAGGGTTAGGGGACGGGGACGGTTTAGGGTCCAGGTGAGGGTACGACCACGCTTTAGGGGGAGCGTACGTGTGAGGGCGCGGGTTAGTGTCAGCGTACGGCTTAGGTTTAGGGGACGGGTGAGGGTCAGGCTTCGGGGAAGGGTTAGGGTTAGGGTTCGGGCTAGGGTTAGGTTTAGGGGACGGGGACGGTTTAGGGTCCAGGTGAGGGTACGACCACGCTTTAGGGGGAGCGTACGTGTGAGGGCGTGGGTTAGTGTCAGCGTACGGGTTAGGATTAGGGGACGGGTGAGGGTCAGGCTTCGGGGAAGGGTTAGGGTTAGGGTTCAGGCTAGGGTTAGGGTTAGGGGACGGGGACGGTTTAGGGTCCAGGTGAGGGTACGACCACGCTTTAGGGGGAGCGTACGTGTGAGGGCGCGGGTTAGTGTCAGCGTACGGGTTAGGATTAGGGGACGGGTGAGGGTCAGGCTTCGGGGAAGGGTTAGGTTTAGGGTTCGGGCTAGGTTTAGGGTTAGGGGACGGGGACGGTTTAGGGTCCAGGTGAGGGTATGACCACGCTTTAGGGGGAGCGTACGTGTGAGGGCGCGGGTTAGTGTCAGCGTACGGGTTAGGATTAGGGGACGGGTGAGGGTCAGGCTTCGGGGAAGGGTTAGGGTTAGGGTTCGGGCTAGGGTTAGGGTTAGGGGACGGGGACGGTTTAGGGTCCAGGTGAGGGTACGACCATGCTTTAGGGGGAGCGTACGTGTGAGGGCGCGGGTTAGTGTCAGCGTACGGCTTAGGATTAGGGGACGGGTGAGGGTCAGGCTTCGGGGAAGGGTTAGGGTTAGGGTTCGGGCTAGGGTTAGGGTTAGGCGACGGGGACGGTTTATGGTCCAGGTGAGGGTACGACCACGCTTTAGGGGGAGCGTACGTGTGAGGGCGCGGGTTAGTGTCAGCGTACGGGTTAGGATTAGGGGACGGGTGAGGGTCAGGCTTCGGGGAAGGGTTAGGGTTAGCGTTCGGGCTAGGGTTAGGGTTAAGGGACGGGGACGGTTTAGGGTCCAGGTGAGGGTACGACCACGCTTTAGGGGGAGCATACGTGTGAGGGCGCGGGTTAGTGTCAGCGTACGGGTTAGGATTAGGGGACGGGTGAGGGTCAGGCTTCGGGGAAGGGTTAGGGTTAGGGTTCGGGCTAGGGTTAGGGTTAGGGGACGGGGACGGTTTAGGGTCCAGGTGAGGGTACGACCACGCTTTAGGGGGAGCGTACGTGTGAGGGCGCGGGTTAGTGTCAGCGTACGGGTTAGGATTAGGGGACGGGTGAGGGTCAGGCTTCGGGGAAGGGTTAGGGTTAGGGTTCGGGCTAGGGTTAGGGTTAGGGGACGGGGACGGTTTAGGGTCCAGGTGAGGGTACGACCACGCTTTAGGGGGAGCGTACGTGTGAGGGCGCGGGTTAGTGTCAGCGTACGGGTTAGGATTAGGGGACGGGTGAGGGTCAGGCTTCGGGGAAGTGTTAGGGTTAGGGTTCGGGCTAGGGTTAGGGTTAGGGGACGGGGACGGTTTAGGGTCCAGGTGAGGGTACGACCACGCTTTAGGGGGAGCGTACGTGTGAGGGCGCGGGTTAGTGTCAGCGTACGGCTTAGGATTAGGGGACGGGTGAGGGTCAGGCTTCGGGGAAGGGTTAGGGTTAGGGTTCGGGCTAGGGTTAGGGTTAGGGGACGGGGACGGTTTAGGGTCCAGGAGAGGGTACGACCACGCTTTAGGGGGAGCGTACGTGTGAGGGCGCGGGTTAGTGTCAGCGTACGGGTTAGGTTTAGGGGACGGGTGAGGGTCAGGCTTCGGGGAAGGGTTAGGGTTAGGGTTCGGGCTAGGGTTAGGGTTAGGGGACGGGGACGGTTTATGGTCCAGGTGAGGGTACGACCACGCTTTAGGGGGAGCGTACGTGTGAGGGCGCGGGTTAGTGTCAGCGTACGGGTTAGGATTAGGGGACGGGTGAGGGTCAGGCTTCGGGGAAGGGTTAGGGTTAGGGTTCGGGCTAGGGTTAGGGTTAGGGGACGGGGACGGTTTAGGGTCCAGGTGAGGGTACGACCACGCTTTAGGGGGAGCGTACGTGTGAGGGCGCGGGTTAATGTCAGCGTACGGGTTAGGATTAGGGGACGGGTGAGGGTCAGGCTTCGGGGAAGGGTTAGGGTTAGGGTTCGGGCTAGGGTTAGGGTTAGGGCTAGGGTTAGGGTTAGGGGACGGGGACGGTTTAGGGTCCAGGTGAGGGTACGACCACGCTTTAGGGGGAGCGTACGTGTGAGGGCGCGGGTTAGTGTCAGCGTACGGTTTAGGATTAGGGGACGGGTGAGGGTCAGGCTTCGTTGAAGGGTTAGGGTTAGGGTTCGGGCTAGGCTTAGGGTTAGGGGACGGGGACGGTTTAGGGTCCAGGTGAGGGTACGACCACGCTTTAGGGGGAGCGTACGTGTGAGGGCGCGGGTTAGTGTCAGCGTACGGCTTAGGATTAGGGGACGGGTGAGGGTCAGGCTTCGGGGAAGGGTTAGGGTTAGGGTTCGGGCTAGGGTTAGGGTTAGGGGACGGGGACGGTTTAGGGTCCAGGTGAGGGTACGACAACGCTTTAGGGGGAGCGTACGTGTGAGGGTGCGGGTTAGTGTCAGCGTACAGCTTAGGATTAGGGGACGGGTGAGGGTCAGGCTTCGGGGAATGGTTAGGGTTAGGGTTCGGGCTAGGGTTAGGGTTAGGGGACGGGGACGGTTTAGGGTCCAGGTGAGGGTACGACCACGCTTTAGGGGGAGCGTACGTGTGAGGGCGCGGGTTAGTGTCAGCGTACGGCTTAGGATTAGGGGACGGGTGAGGGTCAGGCTTCGGGGAAGGGTTAGGGTTAGGGTTCGGGCTAGGGTTAGGTTTAGGGGACGGGGACGGTTTAGGGTCCAGGTGAGGGTACGACCACGCTTTAGGGGGAGCGTACGTGTGAGGGCGCGGGTTAGTGTCAGCGTACGGGTTAGCATTAGGGGACGGGTGAGGGTCAGGATTCGGGGAAGGGTTAGGGTTAGGGTTCGGGCTAGGGTTAGGGTTAGGGGACGGGGACGGTTTAGGGTCCAGGTGAGGGTACGACCACGCTTTAGGGGGAGCGTACGTGTGAGGGCGCGGGTTAGTGTCAGCGTACGGCTTAGGATTAGGGGACGGGTGATGGTCAGGCTTCGGGGAAGGGTTAGGGTTAGGGTTCGGGCTAGGGTTAGGGTTAGGGGACGGGGACGGTTTAGGGTCCAGGTGAGGGTACGACCACGCTTTAGGGGGAGCGTACGTGTGAGGGCGCGGGTTAGTGTCAGCGTACGGGTTAGCATTAGGGGACGGGTGAGGGTCAGGCTTCGGGGAAGGGTTAGGGTTAGGGTTCGGGATAGGGTTAGGGTTAGGGGACGGGGACGGTTTAGGGTCCAGGTGAGGGTACGACCACGCTTTAGGGGGAGCGTACGTGTGAGGGCGCGGGTTAGTGTCAGCGTACGGGTTAGGATTAGGGGACGGGTGAGGGTCAGGCTTCGGGGAAGGGTTAGGGTTAGGGTTCGGGCTAGGGTTAGGGTTAGGGGACGGGGACGGTTTAGGGTCCAGGTGAGGGTACGACCACGCTTTAGGGGGAGCGTACGTGTGAGGGCGCGGGTTAGTGTCAGCGTACGGCTTAGGATTAGGGGACGCGTGAGGGTCAGGCTTCGGGGAAGTGTTAGGGTTAGGGTTCGGGCTAGGGTTAGGGTTAGGGGACGGGGACGGTTTAGGGTCCAGGTGAGGGTACGACCACGCTTTCGGGGGAGCGTACGTGTGAGGGCGCGGGTTAGTGTCAGCGTACGGGTTAGGATTAGGGGACGGGTGAGGGTCAGGCTTCGGGGAAGTGTTAGGGTTAGGGTTCGGGCTAGGGTTAGGGTTAGGGGACGGGGTCGGTTTAGGGTCCAGGTGAGGGTACGACCACACTTTAGGGGGAGCGTACGTGTGAGGGCGCAGGTTAGTGTCAGGGTACGGCTTAGGATTAGGGGACGGGTGAGGGTCAGGCTTCGGGGAAGGGTTAGGGTTAGGGTTCGGGCTAGGGTTAGGGTTAGGGGACGGGGACGGTTTAGGGTCCAGGTGAGGGTACGACCACGCTTTAGGGGGAGCGTACGTGTGAGGGCGCGGGTTAGTGTCAGCGTACGGCTTAGGATTAGGGGACGGGTGAGGGTCAGGCTTCGGGGAAGGGTTAGGGTTAGGGTTCGGGCTAGGGTTAGGGTTAGGGGACGGGGACGGTTTAGGGTCCAGGTGAGGGTACGACCACGCTTTAGGGGGAGCGTACGTGTGAGGGCGCGGGTTAGTGTCCGCGTACGGCTCAGGATTAGGGGACGGGTGAGGGTCAGGCTTCGGGGAAGGGTTAGGGTTAGGGTTCGGGCTAGGGTTAGGGTTAGGGGACGGGGACGGTTTAGGGTCCAGGTGAGGGTACGACCAAGCTTTAGGGGGAGCGTACGTGTGAGGGCGCGGGTTAGTGTCAGCGTACGGGTTAGGATTAGGGGACGGGTGAGGGTCAGGCTTCGGGGAAGGGTTAGGGTTAGGGTTCGGGCTAGGGTTAGGGTTAGGGGACGGGGACGGTTTAGGGTCCAGGTGAGGGTACGACCACGCTTTAGGGGGAGCGTACGTGTGAGGGTGCGGGTTAGTGTCAGCGTACGGGTTAGGATTAGGGGACGGGTGAGGGTCAGGCTTCGGGGAAGTGTTAGGGTTAGGGTTCGGGCTAGGGTTAGGGTTAGGGGACGGGGACGGTTTAGGGTCCAGGTGAGGGTACGACCACGCTTTAGGGGGAGCGTACGTGTGAGGGCGCGGGTTAGTGTCAGCGTACGGGTTAGGATTAGGGGACGGGTGAGGGTCAGGCTTCCGGGAAGGGTTAGGGTTAGGGTTCAGGCTAGGGTTAGGGTTAGGGGACGGGGACGGTTTAGGGTCCAGGTGAGGGTACGACCACGCTTTAGGGGGAGCGTACGTGTGAGGGCGCGGGTTAGTGTCAGCGTACGGGTTAGGATTAGGGGAAGGGTGAGGGTCAGGCTTCGGGGAAGGGTTAGGGTTAGGGTTCGGGCTAGGGTTAGGGTTAGGGGACGGGGACGGTTTAGGGTCCAGGTGAGGGTACGACCACGCTTTAGGGGGAGCGTACGTGTGAGGGCGCGGGTTAGTGTCAGCGTACGGGTTAGCATTAGGGGACGGGTGAGGGTCAGGATTCGGGGAAGGGTTAGGGTTAGGGTTCGGGCTAGGGTTAGGGTTAGGGGACGGGGACGGTTTAGGGTCCAGGTGAGGGTACGACCACGCTTTAGGGGGAGCGTACGTGTGAGGGCGCGGGTTAGTGTCAGCGTACGGCTTAGGATTAGGGGACGGGTGAGGGTCAGGCTTCGGGGAAGGGTTAGGGTTAGGGTTCGGGCTAGGGTTAGGGTTAGGGGACGGGGACGGTTTAGGGTCCAGGTGAGGGTACGACCACGCTTTAGGGGGAGCGTACGTGTGAGGGCGCGGGTTAGTGTCAGCGTACGGGTTAGCATTAGGGGACGGGTGAGGGTCAGGCTTCGGGGAAGGGTTAGGGTTAGGGTTCGGGCTAGGTTTAGGGTTAGGGGACGGGGACGGTTTAGGGTCCAGGTGAGGGTACGACCACGCTTTAGGGGGAGCGTACGTGTGAGGGTGCGGGTTAGTGTCAGCGTACGGCTGAGGATTAGGGGACGCGTGAGGGTCAGGCTTCGGGGAAGGGTTAGGGTTAGGGTTCGGGCTAGGGTTAGGGTTAGGGGACGGGGACGGTTTAGGGTCCAGGTGAGGGTACGACCACACTTTCGGGGGAGCGTACGTGTGAGGGCGCGGGTTAGTGTCAGCGTACGGGTTAGGATTAGGGGACGGGTGAGGGTCAGGCTTCGGGGAAGTGTTAGGGTTAGGGTTCGGGCTAGGGTTAGGGTTAGGGGACGGGGTCGGTTTAGGGTCCAGGTGAGGGTACGACCACACTTTAGGGGGAGCGTACGTGTGAGGGCGCAGGTTAGTGTCGGTACAGCTTAGGATTAGGGGACGGGTGAGGGTCAGGCTTCGGGGAAGGTTTAGGGTTAGGGTTCGGGCTAGGGTTAGGGTTAGGGGACGGGGACGGTTTAGGGTCCAGGTGAGGGTACGACCACGCTTTAGGGGGAGCGTACGTGTGAGGGCGCGGGTTAGTGTCAGCGTACGGCTTAGTATTAGGGGACGGGTGAGGGTCAGGCTTCGGGGAAGTGTTAGGGTTAGGGTTCGGGCTAGGGTTAGGGTTAGGGGACGGGGACGGTTTAGGGTCCAGGTGAGGGTACGACCACGCTTTAGGGGGAGCGTACGTGTGAGGGCGCGGGTTAGTGTCCGCGTACGGCTCAGGATTAGGGGACGGGTGAGGGTCAGGCTTCGGGGAAGGGTTAGGGTTAGGGTTCGGGCTAGGGTTAGGGTTAGGGGACGGGGACGGTTTAGGGTCCAGGTGAGGGTACGACCACGCTCTAGGGGGAGCGTACGTGTGAGGGCGCGGCTTAGTGTCAGCGTACGGGTTAGGATTAGGGGACGGGTGAGGGTCAGGCTTCGGGGAAGGTTTAGGGTTAGGGTTCGGGCTAGGGTTAGGGTTAGGGGACGGGGACGGTTTAGGGTCCAGGTGAGGGTACGACCACGCTTTAGGGGGAGCGTACGTGTGAGGGCGCGGGTTAGTGTCAGCGTACGGGTTAGGATTAGGGGACGGGTGAGGGTCAGGCTTCGGGGAAGTGTTAGGGTTAGGGTTCGGGCTAGGGTTAGGGTTAGGGGACGGGGACGGTTTAGGGTCCAGGTGAGGGTACGACCACGCTTTAGGGGGAGCGTACGTGTGAGGGCGCGGGTTAGTGTCAGCGTACGGCTTAGGATTAGGGGACGGGTGAGGGTCAGGCTTCGGGGAAGGTTTAGGGTTAGGGTTCGGGCTAGGGTTAGGGTTAGGGGACGGGGACGGTTTAGGGTCCAGGTGAGGGTACGACCACGCTTTAGGGGGAGCGTACGTGTGAGGGCGCGGGTTAGTGTCAGCGTACGGGTTAGGATTAGGGGACTGGTGAGGGTCAGGCTTCGGGGAAGGGTTAGGGTTAGGGTTAGGTTTCGGGCTAGGGTTAGGGTTAGGGGACGGGGACGGTTTAGGGTCCAGGTGAGGGTACGACCACGCTTTAGGGGGAGCGTACGTGTGAGGGCGCGGGTTAGTGTCAGCGTACGGGTTAGGATTAGGGGACGGGTGAGGGTCAGGCTTCGGGGAAGGGTTAGGGTTAGGGTTCGGGCTAGGGTTAGTGTTAGGGGACGGGGACGGTTTAGGGTCCAGGTGAGGGTACGACCACGCTTTAGGGGGAGCGTACGTGTGAGGGCGCGGGTTAGTGTCAGCGTACGGCTTAGGATTAGGGGACGGGTGAGGGTCAGGCTTCGGGGAAGGGTTAGGGTTAGGGTTCGGGCTAGGGTTAGGGGACGGGGACGTGGACGGTTTAGGGTCCAGGTGAGGGTAGGACCACGCTTTAGGGGGAGCGTACGTGTGAGGGCGCGGGTTAGTGTCAGCGTACGGGTTAGGATTAGGGTACGGGTGAGGGTCAGGCTTCGGGGAAGGGTTAGGGTTAGGGTTCGGGCTAGGGTTAGGGTTAGGGGACAGGGACGGTTTAGGTTCCAGGTGAGGGTACGACCACGCTTTAGGGGGAGCGTACGTGTGAGGGCGCGGGTTAGTGTCAGCGTACGGGTTAGGATTAGGGGACGGGTGAGGGTCAGGCTTCGGGGAAGGGTTAGGGTTAGGGTTCGGGCTAGGCTTAGGGTTAGGGGACGGGGACGGTTTAGGGTCCAGCTGAGGGTACGACCACGCTTTAGGGGGAGCGTACGTGTGAGGGCGCGGGTTAGTGTCAGCGTACGGGTTAGGATTAGGGGACACGTGAGGGTCAGGCTTCGGGGAAGGGTTAGGGTTAGGGTTCGGGCTAGGGTTAGGGTTAGGGGACGGGGACGGTTTAGGGTCCAGGTGAGGGTACGACCACGCTTTAGGGGGAGCGTACGTGTGAGGGCGCGGGTTAGTGTCAGCGTACGGGTTAGGATTAGGGGACGGGTGAGGGTCAGGCTTCGGGGAAGTGTTAGGGTTAGGGTTCGGGCTAGGGTTAGGGTTAGGGGACGGGGACGGTTTAGGGTCCAGGTGAGGGTACGACCACGCTTTAGGGGGAGCGTACGTGTGAGGGTGCGGGTTAGTGTCAGCGTACGGCTTAGGATTATGGGACGGGTGAGGGTCAGGCTTCGGGGAAGGGTTAGGGTTAGGGTTCGGGCTAGGGTTAGGGTTAGGGGACGGGGACGGTTTAGGGTCCAGGTGAGGGTACGACCACGCTTTAGGGGGAGCGTACGTGTGAGGGCGCGGGTTAGTGTCAGCGTACGGGTTAGGATTAGGGGACGGGTGAGGGTCAGGCTTCGGGGAAGGGTTAGGGTTAGGGTTCGGGCTAGGGTTAGGGTTAGGGGACGGGGACGGTTTAGGGTCCAGGTGAGGGTACGACCACGCTTTAGGGGGAGCGTACGTGTGAGGGCGCGGGTTAGTGTCAGCGTACGGCTTAGGATTAGGGGACGGGTGAGGGTCAGGCTTCGGGGAAGTGTTAGGGTTAGGGTTCGGGCTAGGGTTAGGGTTAGGGGACGGGGATGGTTTAGGGTCCAGGTGAGGGTACGACCACGCTTTAGGGGGAGCGTACGTGTGAGGGCGCGGGTTAGTGTCAGCGTACGGGTTAGGATTAGGGGACGGGTGAGGGTCAGGCTTCGGGGAAGGGTTAGGGTTAGGGTTCGGGCTAGGGTTAGGGTTAGGGGACGGGGATGGTTTAGGGTCCAGGTGAGGGTACGACCACGCTTTAGGGGGATCGTACGTGTGAGGGCGCGGGTTAGTGTCAGCGTACGGGTTAGGATTAGGGGACGGGTGAGGGTCAGGCTTCGCGGAAGGGTTAGGGTTAGGGTTCGGGCTAGGGTTAGGGTTAGGGGACGGGGACGGTTTAGGGTCCAGGTGAGGGTATGACCACGCTTTAGGGGGAGCGTACGTGTGAGGGCGTGGTTTAGTGTCATCGTACGGGTTAGGATTAGTGGACGGGTGAGGGTCAGGCTTCAGGGAAGAGTTAGGGTTAGGGTTCGGGCTAGGGTTAGGGTTAGGGGACGGGGACGGTTTAGGGTCCAGGTGAGGGTACGACCACGCTTTAGGGGGAGCGTACGTGTGAGGGCGCGGGTTAGTGTCAGCGTACGGGTTAGGATTAGGGGACGGGTGAGTGTCAGGCTTCGGGGAAGGGTTAGGGTTAGGGTTCGGGCTAGGGTTAGGGTTAGGGGACGGGGACGGTTTAGGGTCCAGGTGAGGGTACGACCACGCTTTAGGGGGAGCGTACGTGTGAGGGCGCGGGTTAGTGTGAGCGTACGGCTTAGGATTAGGGGACGCGTGAGAGTCAGGCTTCGGGGAAGGGTTAGGGTTAGGGTTCGGGCTAGGGTTAGGGTTAGGGGACGGGGACGGTTTAGGGTCCAGGTGAGGGTACGACCACGCTTTAGGGGGAGCGTACGTGTGAGGGCGTGGGTGAGTGTCAGCGTACGGGTTAGGATTAGGGGACGGGTGAGGGTCAGGCTTCGGGGAAGTGTTAGGGTTAGGGTTCGCGCTAGGGTTAGGGTTAGGGGACGGGGACGGTTTAGGGTCCAGGTGAGGGTACGACCACGCTTTAGGGGGAGCGTACGTGTGAGGGCGCGGGTTAGTGTCAGCGTACGGGTTAGGATTAGGGGACGGGTGAGGGTCAGGCTTCGGGGAAGGGTTAGGGTTAGGGTTCGGGCTAGGGTTAGGGTTAGGGGACGGGGACGGTTTAGGGTCCAGGTGAGGGTACGACCACGCTTTAGGGGGAGCGTACGTGTGACGGCGCGGTTTAGTGTCAGCGTACGGGTCAGGATTAGGGGACGGGTGAGGGTCAGTTATCGGGGAAGGGTTAGGGTTAGGGTTCGGGCTAGGGTTAGTGTTAGGGGACGGGGACGGTTTAGGGTCCAGGTGAGGGTACGACCACGCTTTAGGGGGAGCGTACGTGTGAGGGCGCGGGTTAGTGTCAGTGTACGGCTTAGGATTAGGGGACGGGTGAGGGTCAGGCTTCGGGGAAGGGTTAGGGTTAGGGTTCGGGCTAGGGTTAGGGTTAGGGGACAGGGACGATTTAGGGTCCAGGTGAGGGTATGACCACGCTTTAGGGGGAGCGTACGTGTGAGGGCGCGGGTTAGTGTCAGCGTACGGGTTAGCATTAGGGGACGGGTGAGGGTCAGGCTTCGGGGAAGGGTTAGGGTTAGGGTTCGGGCTAGGGTTAGGGTTAGGGGACGGGGACGGTTTAGGGTCCAGGTGAGGGTACGACCACACTTTAGGGGGAGCGTACGTGTGAGGGCGCAGGTTAGTGTCAGGGTACGGCTTAGGATTAGGGGACGGGTGAGGGTCAGGCTTCGGGGAAGGGTTAGGGTTAGGGTTCGGGCTAGGGTTAGGGTTAGGGGACGGGGACGGTTTAGGGTCCAGGTGAGGGTACGACCACGCTTTAGGGGGAGCGTACGTGTGAGGGCGCGGGTTAGTGTCAGCGTACGGCTTAGGATTAGGGGACGGGTGAGGGTCAGGCTTCGGGGAAGGGTTAGGGTTAGGGTTCGGGCTAGGGTTAGGGTTAGGGGACGGGGACGGTTTAGGGTCCAGGTGAGGGTACGACCACGCTTTAGGGGGAGCGTACGTGTGAGGGCGCGGGTTAGTGTCCGCGTACGGCTCAGGATTAGGGGACGGGTGAGGGTCAGGCTTCGGGGAAGGGTTAGGGTTAGGGTTCGGGCTAGGGTTAGGGTTAGGGGACGGGGACGGTTTAGGGTCCAGGTGAGGGTACGACCAAGCTTTAGGGGGAGCGTACGTGTGAGGGCGCGGGTTAGTGTCAGCGTACGGGTTAGGATTAGGGGACGGGTGAGGGTCAGGCTTCGGGGAAGGGTTAGGGTTAGGGTTCGGGCTAGGGTTAGGGTTAGGGGACGGGGACGGTTTAGGGTCCAGGTGAGGGTACGACCACGCTTTAGGGGGAGCGTACGTGTGAGGGCGCGGGTTAGTGTCAGCGTACGGGTTAGGATTAGGGGACGGGTGAGGGTCAGGCTTCGGGGAAGTGTTAGGGTTAGGGTTCGGGCTAGGGTTAGGGTTAGGGGACGGGGACGGTTTAGGGTCCAGGTGAGGGTACGACCACGCTTTAGGGGGAGCGTACGTGTGAGGGCGCGGGTTAGTGTCAGCGTACGGGTTAGGATTAGGGGACGGGTGAGGGTCAGGCTTCCGGGAAGGGTTAGGGTTAGGGTTCAGGCTAGGGTTAGGGTTAGGGGACGGGGACGGTTTAGGGTCCAGGTGAGGGTACGACCACGCTTTAGGGGGAGCGTACGTGTGAGGGCGCGGGTTAGTGTCAGCGTACGGGTTAGGATTAGGGGAAGGGTGAGGGTCAGGCTTCGGGGAAGGGTTAGGGTTAGGGTTCGGGCTAGGGTTAGGGTTAGGGGACGGGGACGGTTTAGGGTCCAGGTGAGGGTACGACCACGCTTTAGGGGGAGCGTACGTGTGAGGGCGCGGGTTAGTGTCAGCGTACGGGTTAGCATTAGGGGACGGGTGAGGGTCAGGATTCGGGGAAGGGTTAGGGTTAGGGTTCGGGCTAGGGTTAGGGTTAGGGGACGGGGACGGTTTAGGGTCCAGGTGAGGGTACGACCACGCTTTAGGGGGAGCGTACGTGTGAGGGCGCGGGTTAGTGTCAGCGTACGGCTTAGGATTAGGGGACGGGTGAGGGTCAGGCTTCGGGGAAGGGTTAGGGTTAGGGTTCGGGCTAGGGTTAGGGTTAGGGGACGGGGACGGTTTAGGGTCCAGGTGAGGGTACGACCACGCTTTAGGGAGAGCGTACGTGTGAGGGCGCGGGTTAGTGTCAGCGTACGGGTTAGCATTAGGGGACGGGTGAGGGTCAGGCTTCGGGGAAGGGTTAGGGTTAGGGTTCGGGCTAGGTTTAGGGTTAGGGGACGGGGACGGTTTAGGGTCCAGGTGAGGGTACGACCACGCTTTAGGGGGAGCGTACGTGTGAGGGTGCGGGTTAGTGTCAGCGTACGGCTGAGGATTAGGGGACGCGTGAGGGTCAGGCTTCGGGGAAGGGTTAGGGTTAGGGTTCGGGCTAGGGTTAGGGTTAGGGGACGGGGACGGTTTAGGGTCCAGGTGAGGGTACGACCACGCTTTCGGGGGAGCGTACGTGTGAGGGCGCGGGTTAGTGTCAGCGTACGGGTTAGGATTAGGGGACGGGTGAGGGTCAGGCTTCGGGGAAGTGTTAGGGTTAGTGTTCGGGCTAGGGTTAGGGTTAGGGGACGGGGTCGGTTTAGGGTCCAGGTGAGGGTACGACCACACTTTAGGGGGAGCGTACGTGTGAGGGCGCAGGTTAGTGTCGGTACAGCTTAGGATTAGGGGACGGGTGAGGGTCAGGCTTCGGGGAAGGTTTAGGGTTAGGGTTCGGGCTAGGGTTAGGGTTAGGGGACGGGGACGGTTTAGGGTCCAGGTGAGGGTACGACCACGCTTTAGGGGGAGCGTACGTGTGAGGGCGCGGGTTAGTGTCAGCGTACGGCTTAGTATTAGGGGACGGGTGAGGGTCAGGCTTCGGGGAAGTGTTAGGGTTAGGGTTCGGGCTAGGGTTAGGGTTAGGGGACGGGGACGGTTTAGGGTCCAGGTGAGGGTACGACCACGCTTTAGGGGGAGCGTACGTGTGAGGGCGCGGGTTAGTGTCCGCGTACGGCTCAGGATTAGGGGACGGGTGAGGGTCAGGCTTCGGGGAAGGGTTAGGGTTAGGGTTCGGGCTAGGGTTAGGGTTAGGGGACGGGGACGGTTTAGGGTCCAGGTGAGGGTACGACCACGCTCTAGGGGGAGCGTACGTGTGAGGGCGCGGGTTAGTGTCAGCGTACGGGTTAGGATTAGGGGACGGGTGAGGGTCAGGCTTCGGGGAAGGTTTAGGGTTAGGGTTCGGGCTAGGGTTAGGGTTAGGGGACGGGGACGGTTTAGGGTCCAGGTGAGGGTACGACCACGCTTTAGGGGGAGCGTACGTGTGAGGGCGCGGGTTAGTGTCAGCGTACGGGTTAGGATTAGGGGACGGGTGAGGGTCAGGCTTCGGGGAAGGGTTAGGGTTAGGGTTCGGGCTAGGCTTAGGGTTAGGGGACGGGGACGGTTTAAGGTCCAGGTGAGGGTACGACCACGCTTTAGGGGGAGCGTACGTGTGAGGGCGCGGGTTAGTGTCAGCGTACGGGTTAGGATTAGGGGACGGGTGAGGGTCAGGCTTCGGGGAAGGGTTAGGGTTAGGGTTCGGGCTAGGGTTAGGGTTAGGGGACGGGGACGGTTTAGGGTCCAGGTGAGGGTACGACCACGCTTTAGGGGGAGCGTACGTGTGAGGGCGCGGGTTAGTGTCATCGTACGGGTTAGGATTAGGGGACGGGTGAGGGTCAGGCTTCGGGGAAGTGTTAGGGTTAGGGTTCGGGCTAGGGTTAGGGTTAGGGGACGGGGACGGTTTAGGGTCCAGGTGAGGGTACGACCACGCTTTAGGGGGAGCGTACGTGTGAGGGCGCGGGTTAGTGTCAGCGTACGGGTTAGGATTAGGGGACGGGTGAGGGTCAGGCTTCAGGGAAGGGTTAGGGTTAGGGTTCGGGCTAGGGTTAGGGTTAGGGGACGGGGACGGTTTAGGGTCCAGATGAGGGTACGACCATGCTTTAGGGGGAGCGTACGTGTGAGGGCGCGGGTTAGTGTCAGCGTACGGGTTAGGATTAGGGGACGGGTGAGGGTCAGGCTTCGGGGAAGGGTTAGGGTTAGGGTTCGGTCTAGGGTTAGGGTTAGGGGACGGGGACGGTTTAGGGTCCAGGTGAGGGTACGACCACGCTTTAGGGGGATCGTACGTGTGAGGGCGCAGGTTAGTGTCAGTGTACGGCTTAGGATTAGGGGACGGGTGAGGGTCAGGCTTCGGGGAAGAGTTAGGGTTAGGGTTCGGGCTAGGGTTAGGGTTAGGGGACGGGGACGGTTTAGGGTCCAGGTGAGGGTATGACCACGCTTTAGGGGGAGCGTACGTGTGAGGGCGCGGGTTAGTGTCCGCGTACGGTTTAGGATTAGGGGACGGGTGAGGGTCAGTCTTCGGGGAAGGGTTAGGGTTAGGGTTCGGGCTAGGGTTAGGGTTAGGGGACGGGGACGGTTTAGGGTCCAGGTGAGGGTACGACCACGCTTTAGGGGGAGCGTACGTGTGAGGGCGCGGGTTAGTGTCAGCGTACGGCTTAGGATTAGGGGACGGGTGAGGGTCAGGCTTCGGGGAAGGGTTAGGGTTAGGGTTCGGGCTAGGGTTAGGGTTAGGGGACGGGGACGGTTTAGGGTCCAGGTGAGGGTACGACCACGCTTTAGGGGGAGCGTACGTGTGAGGGCGCGGGTTAGTGTCAGCGTACGGGTTAGGATTAGGGGACGGGTGAGGGTCAGGCTTCGGGGAAGGGTTAGGGTTAGGGTTCGGGCTAGGGTTAGGGTTAGGGGACGGGGACGGTTTAGGGTCCAGGTGAGGGTACGACCACGCTTTAGGGGGAGCGTACGTGTCAGGGCGCGGGTTAGTGTCAGCGTACGAGTTAGGATTAGGGGACGGGTGAGGGTCAGGCTTCGGGGAAGTGTTAGGGTTAGGGTTCGGGCTAGGGTTAGGGTTAGGGGACGGGGACGGTTTAGGGTCCAGGTGAGGGTACGACCACGCTTTAGGGGGAGCGTACGTGTCAGGGCGCGGGTTAGTGTCCGCGTACGGGTTAGGATTAGGGGACGGGTGAGGGTCAGGCTTCGGGGAAGGGTTAGGGTTAGGGTTCGGGCTAGGGTTAGGGTTAGGGGACGGGGACGGTTTAGGGTCCAGGTGAGGGTACGACCACGCTTTAGGGGGAGCGTACGTGTGAGGGCGCGGGTTAGTGTCAGCGTACGGGTTAGGATTAGGGGACGCGTGAGTGTCAGGCTTCGGGGAAGGGTTAGGGTTAGGGTTCGGGCTAGGGTTAGGGTTAGGGGACGGGGACGGTTTAGGGTCCAGGTGAGGGTACGACCACGCTTTAGGGGGAGCGTACGTGTGAGGGCGCGGGTTAGTGTCAGTGTACGGCTTAGGATTAGGGGACGGGTGAGGGTCAGGCTTCGGGGAAGTGTTAGGGTTAGGGTTCGGGCTAGGGTTAGGGTTAGGGGACGGGGACGGTTTAGGGTCCAGGTGAGGGTACGACCACGCTTTAGGGGGAGCGTACGTGTGAGGGCGCGGGTTAGTGTCAGCGTACGGCTTAGGATTAGGGGACGGGTGAGGGTCAGGCTTCGGGGAAGGGTTAGGGTTAGGGTTCGGGCTAGGGTTAGGGTTAGGGGACGGTGACGGTTTAGGGTCTAGGTGAGGGTACGACCACGCTTTAGGGGGAGCGTACGTGTGAGGGCGCGGGTTAGTGTCAGCGTACGGGTTAGGATTAGGGGACGGGTGAGGGTCAGGCTTCGGGGAAGGGTTAGGGTTAGGGTTCGGGCTAGGGTTAGGGTTAGGGGACGGGGACGGTTTAGGGTCCAGGTGAGTGTACGACCACGCTTTAGGGGGAGCGTACGTGTGAGGGCGCGAGTTAGTGTCCGCGTACGGCTTAGGATTAGGGGACGGGTGAGGGTCAGGCTTCGGGGAAGTGTTAGGGTTAGGGTTCGGGCTAGGGTTAGGGTTAGGGGACGGGGACGGTTTAGGGTCCAGGTGAGGGTACAACCACGCTTTAGGGGGAGCGTACGTGTGAGGGCGCGGGTTAGTGTCAGCGTACGGCTTAGGATTAGGGGCCGCGTGAGGGTCAGCCTTCGGGGAAGGGCTAGGGTTAGGGTTCGGGCTAGGGTTAGGGTTAGGGGACGGGGACGGTTTAGGGTCCAGGTGAGGATACGACCACGCTTTAGGGGGAGCGTACGTGTGAGGGCGCGGGTTAGTGTCAGCGTACGGGTTAGGATTAGGGGACGGGTGAGGGTCAGGCTTCGGGGAAGGGTTAGGGTTAGGGTTCGGGCTAGGTTTAGGGTTAGGGGACGGGGACGGTTTAGGGTCCAGGTGAGGGTACGACCACGCTTTAGGGGGAGCGTACGTGTGAGGGCGCGGGTTAGTGTCAGCGTACGGGTTAGGATTAGGGGACGGGTGAGGGTCAGGCTTCGGGGAAGGGTTAGGGTTAGGGTTCGGGCTAGGGTTAGGGTTAGGGGACGGGGATGGTTTAGGGTCCAGGTGAGGGTACGACCACGCTTTAGGGGGAGCGTACGTGTGAGGGCGCGGGTTAGTGTCCGCGTACGGCTTAGGATTAGGGGACGGGTGAGGGTCAGGCTTCGGGGAAGGGTTAGGGTTAGGGTTCGGGCTAGGGTTAGGGTTAGGGGACGGGGACGGTTTAGGGTCCAGGTGAGGGTACGACCACGCTTTAGGGGGAGCGTACGTGTGAGGGCGCGGGTTAGTGTCAGCGTACGGCTTAGGATTAGGGGAGGGGTGAGGGTCAGGCTTCGGGGAAGGGTTAGGGTTAGGGTTCGGGCTAGGGTTAGGGTTAGGGGACGGGGACGGTTTAGGGTCCAGGTGAGGGTACGACCACGCTTTAGGGGGAGCGTACGTGTGAGGGCGCGGGTTAGTGTCAGCGTACGGGTTAGGATTAGGGGACGGGTGAGGGTCAGGCTTCGGGGAAGGGTTAGGGTTAGGGTTTGGGCTAGGGTTAGGGTTAGGGGACGGGGACGGTTTAGGGTCCAGGTGAGGGTACGACCACGCTTTAGGGGGAGCGTACGTGTGAGGGCGCGGGTTAGTGTCCGCGTACGGCTTAGGATTAGGGGACGGGTGAGGGTCAGGCTTCGGGGAAGGGTTAGGGTTATGGTTCGGGCTAGGGTTAGGGATAAGGGACGGGGACGGTTTAGGGTCCAGGTGAGGGTACGACCACGCTTTAGGGGGAGCATACGTGTGAGGGAGCGGGTTAGTGTCAGCGTACGGGTTAGGATTAGGGGACGGGTGAGGGTCAGGCTTCGGGGAAGGGTTAGGTTTAGGGTTCGGGCTAGGGTTAGGGTTCGGGCTAGGGTTAGGGTTAGGGGACGGGGACGGTTTAGGGTCCAGGTGAGGGTACGACCACGCTTTAGGGGGAGCGTACGTGTGAGGGCGCGGGTTAGTGTCAGCGTACGGGTTAGGATTAGGGGACGGGTGAGGGTCAGGCTTCGGGGAAGGGTTAGGGTTAGGGTTCGGGCTAGGCTTAGGGTTAGGGGACGGGGACGGTTTAAGGTCCAGG
This sequence comes from Grampus griseus, assembly GCF_964374135.1. Classification (NCBI taxonomy): domain Eukaryota; kingdom Metazoa; phylum Chordata; class Mammalia; order Artiodactyla; family Delphinidae; genus Grampus; species Grampus griseus. The sequence goes on from NW_028133135.1 coordinate 115,218, forward strand.
TGAGGGTACGACCACGCTTTAGGGGGAGCGTACGTGTGAGGGCGCGGGTTAGTGTCAGCGTACGGGTTAGGATTACGGGACGGGTGAGGGTCAGGCTTCGGGGAAGGGTTAGGGTTAGGGTTCGGGCTAGGGTTAGGGTTAGGGGACGGGGACGGTTTAGGGTCCAGGTGAGGGTACGACCACGCTTTAGGGGGAGCGTACGTGTGAGGGCACGGGTTAGTGTCAGCGTACGGCTTAGGATTAGGGGACGGGTGAGGGTCAGGCTTCGGGGAAGGGTTAGGGTTAGGGTTCGGGCTAGGGTTAGGGTTAGGGGACGGGGACGGTTTAGGGTCCAGGTGAGGGTACGACCACGCTTTAGGGGGAGCGTACGTGTGAGGGCGCGGGTTAGTGTCAGCGTACGGGTTAGGATTAGGGGACGGGTGAGGGTCAGGCTTCGGGGAAGGGTTAGGGTTAGGGTTCGGGCTAGGGTTAGGGTTAGGGGACGGGGACGGTTTAGGGTCCAGGTGAGGGTACGACCACGCTTTAGGGGGAGCGTACGTGTGAGGGCGCGGGTTAGTGTCATCGTACGGGTTAGGATTAGGGGACGGGTGAGGGTCAGGCTTCGGGGAAGTGTTAGGGTTAGGGTTCGGGCTAGGGTTAGGGTTAGGGGACGGGGACGGTTTAGGGTCCAGGTGAGGGTACGACCACGCTTTAGGGGGAGCGTACGTGTGAGGGCGCGGGTTAGTGTCAGCGTACGGGTTAGGATTAGGGGACGGGTGAGGGTCAGGCTTCGGGGAAGTGTTAGGGTTAGGGTTCGGGCTAGGGTTAGGGTTAGGGGACGGGGACGGTTTAGGGTCCAGGTGAGGGTACGACCACGCTTTAGGGGGAGCGTACGTGTGAGGGCGCGGGTTAGTGTCAGCGTACGGGTTAGGATTAGGGGACGGGTGAGGGTCAGGCTTCGGGGAAGGGTTAGGGTTAGGGTTCGGGCTAGGGTTAGGGTTAGGGGACGGGGACGGTTTAGGGTCCAGGTGAGGGTACGACCACGCTTTAGGGGGAGCGTACGTGTGAGGGCGCGGGTTAGTGTCAGCGTACGGGTTAGGATTAGGGGACGGGTGAGGGTCAGGCTTCGGGGAAGGGTTAGGGTTAGGGTTCGGGCTAGGCTTAGGGTTAGGGGACGGGGACGGTTTAAGGTCCAGGTGAGGGTACGACCACGCTTTAGGGGGAGCGTACGTGTGAGGGCGCGGGTTAGTGTCAGCGTACGGCTTAGGATTAGGGGACGGGTGAGGGTCAGGCTTCGGGGAAGGGTTAGGGTTAGGGTTCGGGCTAGGGTTAGGGTTAGGGGACGGGGACGGTTTAGGGTCCAGGTGAGGGTACGACCACGCTTTAGGGGGAGCGTACGTGTGAGGGCACGGGTTAGTGTCAGCGTACGGCTTAGGATTAGGGGACGGGTGAGGGTCAGACTTCGGGGAAGGGTTAGGGTTAGGGTTCGGGCTAGGGTTAGGGTTAGGGGACGGGGACGGTTTAGGGTCCAGGTGAGGGTACGACCACGCTTTAGGGGGAGCGTACGTGTGAGGACGCGGGTTAGTGTCAGCGTACGGGTTAGGATTAGGGGACGGGTGAGGGTCAGGCTTCGGGGAAGGGTTAGGGTTAGGGTTCGGGCTAGGGTTAGGGTTAGGGGACGGGGACGGTTTAGGGTCCAGGTGAGGGTACGACCACGCTTTAGGGGGAGCGTACGTGTGAGGGCGCGGGTTAGTGTCAGCGTACGGGTTAGGATTAGGGGACGGGTGAGGGTCAGGCTTCGGGGAAGGGTTAGGGTTAGGGTTCGGGCTAGGGTTAGGGTTAGGGGACGGGGACGGTTTAGGGTCCAGGTGAGGGTACGACCACGCTTTAGGGGGAGCGTACGTGTGAGGGCGCGGGTTAGTGTCAGCGTACGGGTTAGGATTAGGGGACGGGTGAGGGTCAGGCTTCGGGGAAGTGTTAGGGTTAGGGTTCGGGCTAGGGTTAGGGTTAGGGGACGGGGACGGTTTAGGGTCCAGGTGAGGGTACGACCACGCTTTAGGGGGAGCGTACGTGTGAGGGCGCGGGTTAGTGTCAGCGTACGGGTTAGGATTAGGGGACGGGTGAGGGTCAGGCTTCAGGGAAGGGTTAGGGTTAGGGTTCGGGCTAGGGTTAGGGTTAGGGGACGGGGACGGTTTAGGGTCCAGATGAGGGTACGACCATGCTTTAGGGGGAGCGTACGTGTGAGGGCGCGGGTCAGTGTCAGCGTATGGGTTAGGATTAGGGGACGGGTGAGGGTCAGGCTTCGGGGAAGTGTTAGGGTTAGGGTTCGGGCTAGGGTTAGGGTTAGGGGACGGGGACGGTTTAGGGTCCAGGTGAGGGTACGACCACGCTTTAGGGGGAGCGTACGTGTCAGGGCGCGGGTTAGTGTCCGCGTACGGGTTAGGATTAGGGGACGGGTGAGGGTCAGGCTTCGGGGAAGGGTTAGGGTTAGGGTTCGGGCTAGGGTTAGGGTTAGGGGACGGGGACGGTTTAGGGTCCAGGTGAGGGTACGACCACGCTTTAGGGGGAGCGTACGTGTGAGGGCGTGGGTTAGTGTCAGCGTACGGGTTAGGATTAGGGGACGGGTGAGGGTCAGGCTTCGGGGAAGGGTTAGGGTTAGGGTTCGGGCTAGGGTTAGGGTTAGGGGACGGGGACGGTTTAGGGTCCAGGTGAGGGTACGACCACGCTTTAGGGGGAGCGTACGTGTGAGGGCGCGGGTTAGTGTCAGTGTACGGCTTAGGATTAGGGGACGGGTGAGGGTCAGGCTTCGGGGAAGTGTTAGGGTTAGGGTTCGGGCTAGGGTTAGGTTTAGGGGACGGGGACGGTTTAGGGTCCAGGTGAGGGTACGACCACGCTTTAGGGGGAGCGTACGTGTGAGGGCGCGGGTTAGTGTCAGCGTACGGCTTAGGATTAGGGGACGGGTGAGGGTCAGGCTTCGGGGAAGGGTTAGGGTTAGGGTTCGGGCTAGGGTTAGGGTTAGGGGACGGTGACGGTTTAGGGTCCAGGTGAGGGTACGACCACGCTTTAGGGGGAGCGTACGTGTGAGGGCGCGGGTTAGTGTCAGCGTACGGGTTAGGATTAGGGGACGGGTGAGGGTCAGGCTTCGGGGAAGGGTTAGGGTTAGGGTTCGGGCTAGGGTTAGGGTTACGGGACGGGGACGGTTTAGGGTCCAGGTGAGGGTACGACCACGCTTTAGGGGGAGCGTACGTGTGAGGGCGCGAGTTAGTGTCCGCGTACGGCTTAGGATTAGGGGACGGGTGAGGGTCAGGCTTCGGGGAAGTGTTAGGGTTAGGGTTCGGGCTAGGGTTAGGGTTAGGGGACGGGGACGGTTTAGGGTCCAGGTGAGGGTACAACCACGCTTTAGGGGGAGCGTACGTGTGAGGGCGCGGGTTAGTGTCAGCGTACGGCTTAGGATTAGGGGCCGCGTGAGGGTCAGCCTTCGGGGAAGGGCTAGGGTTAGGGTTCGGGCTAGGGTTAGGGTTAGGGGACGGGGACGGTTTAGGGTCCAGGTGAGGATACGACCACGCTTTAGGGGGAGCGTACGTGTGAGGGCGCGGGTTAGTGTCAGCGTACGGGTTAGGATTAGGGGACGGGTGAGGGTCAGGCTTCGGGGAAGGGTTAGGGTTAGGGTTCGGGCTAGGTTTAGGGTTAGGGGACGGGGACGGTTTAGGGTCCAGGTGAGGGTACGACCACGCTTTAGGGGGAGCGTACGTGTGAGGGCGCGGGTTAGTGTCAGCGTACGGGTTAGGATTAGGGGACGGGTGAGGGTCAGGCTTCGGGGAAGGGTTAGGGTTAGGGTTCGGGCTAGGGTTAGGGTTAGGGGACGGGGATGGTTTAGGGTCCAGGTGAGGGTACGATCACGCTTTAGGGGGAGCGTACGTGTGAGGGCGCGGGTTAGTGTCAGCGTACGGCTTAGGATTAGGGGACGGGTGAGGGTCAGGCTTCGGGGAAGAGTTAGGGTTAGGGTTCGGGCTAGGGTTAGGGTTAGGGGACGGGAACGGTTTAGGGTCCAGGTGAGGGTACGACCACGCTTTAGGGGGAGCGTACGTGTGATGGCGCGGGTTAGTGTCAGCGTACGGCTTAGGATTAGGGGACGGGTGAGGTTCAGGCTTCGGGGAAGGGTTAGGGTTAGAGTTCGGGCTAGGGTTAGGGTTAAGGGACGGGGACGGTTTAGGGTCCAGGTGAGGGTACGACCACGCTTTAGGGGGAGCGTACGTGTGAGGGCGCGGGTTAGTGTCCGCGTACGGCTTAGGATTAGGGGACGGGTGAGGGTCAGGCTTCGGGGAAGGGTTAGGGTTAGGGTTCGGGCTAGGGTTAGGGTTAGGGGACGGGGACGGTTTAGGGTCCAGGTGAGGGTACGACCACGTTTTAGGGGGAGCGTACGTGTGAGGGCGCGGGTTAGTGTCAGCGTACGGGTTAGGATTAGGGGACGGGTGAGGGTCAGGCTTCGGGGAAGGGTTAGGGTTAGGGTTCGGGCTAGGGTTAGGGTTAGGGGACGGGGACGGTTTAGGGTCCAGGTGAGGGTACGACCACGCTTTAGGGGGAGCGTACGTGTGAGGGCGCGGGTTAGTGTCAGCGTACGGGTTAGGATTAGGGGACGGGTGAGGGTCAGGCTTCGGGGAAGGGTTAGGGTTAGGGTTTGGGCTAGGGTTAGGGTTAGGGGACGGGGACGGTTTAGGGTCCAGGTGAGGGTACGACCACGCTTTAGGGGGAGCGTACGTGTGAGGGCGCGGGTTAGTGTCCGCGTACGGCTTAGGATTAGGGGACGGGTGAGGGTCAGGCTTCGGGGAAGGGTTAGGGTTATGGTTCGGGCTCGGGTTAGGGATAAGGGACGGGGACGGTTTAGGGTCCAGGTGAGGGTACGACCACGCTTTAGGGGGAGCATACGTGTGAGGGAGCGGGTTAGTGTCAGCGTACGGGTTAGGATTAGGGGACGGGTGAGGGTCAGGCTTCGGGGAAGTGTTAGAGTTAGGGTTCGGGCTAGGGTTAGGGTTCGGGCTAGGGTTAGGGTTAGGGGACGGGGACGGTTTAGGGTCCAGGTGAGGGTACGACCACGCTTTAGGGGGAGCGTACGTGTGAGGGCGCGGGTTAGTGTCAGCGTACGGCTTAGGATTAGGGGACGGGTGAGGGTCAGGCTTCGGGGAAGGGTTAGGGTTAGGGTTCGGGCTAGGCTTAGGGTTAGGGGACGAGGACGGTTTAAGGTCCAGGTGAGGGTACGACCACGCTTTAGGGGGAGCGTACGTGTGAGGGCGCGGGTTAGTGTCAGCGTACGGGTTAGGATTAGGGGACGGGTGAGGGTCAGGCTTCGGGGAAGGGTTAGGGTTAGGGTTCGGGCTAGGGTTAGGGTTAGGGGCCGGGAACGGTTTAGGGTCCAGGTGAGGGTACGACCACGCTTTAGGGGGAGCGTACGTGTGAGGGCACGGGTTAGTGTCAGCGTACAGCTTAGGATTAGGGGACGGGTGACGGTCAGGCTTCGGGGAAGGGTTAGGGTTAGGGTTCGGGCTAGGGTTAGGGTTAGGGGACGGGGACGGTTTAGGGTCCAGGTGAGGGTACGACCACGCTTTAGGGGGAGCGTACGTGTGAGGGCGCGGGTTAGTGTCAGCGTACGGGTTAGGATTAGGGGACGGGTGAGGGTCAGGCTTCGGGGAAGGGTTAGGGTTAGGGTTCGGGCTAGGGTTAGGGTTAGGGGACGGGGACGGTTTAGGGTCCAGGTGAGGGTACGACCACGCTTTAGGGGGAGCGTACGTGTGAGGGCGCGGGTTAGTGTCAGCGTACGGGTTAGGATTAGGGGACGGGTGAGGGTCAGGCTTCGGGGAAGGGTTAGGGTTAGGGTTCGGGCTAGGGTTAGGGTTAGGGGACGGGGACGGTTTAGGGTCCAGGTGAGGGTACGACCACGCTTTAGGGGGAGCGTACGTGTGAGGGCGCGGGTTAGTGTCAGCGTACGGGTTAGGATTAGGGGACGGGTGAGGGTCAGGCTTCGGGGAAGGGTTAGGGTTAGGGTTCGGGCTAGGGTTAGGGTTAGGGGACGGGGACGGTTTAGGGTCCAGGTGAGGGTACGACCACGCTTTAGGGGGAGCGTACGTGTGAGGGCGCGGGTTAGTGTCATCGTACGGGTTAGGATTAGGGGACGGGTGAGGGTCAGGCTTCGGGGAAGTGTTAGGGTTAGGGTTCGGGCTAGGGTTAGGGTTAGGGGACGGGGACGGTTTAGGGTCCAGGTGAGGGTACGACCACGCTTTAGGGGGAGCGTACGTGTGAGGGCGCGGGTTAGTGTCAGCGTACGGGTTAGGATTAGGGGACGGGTGAGGGTCAGGCTTCGGGGAAGTGTTAGGGTTAGGGTTCGGGCTAGGGTTAGGGTTAGGGGACGGGGACGGTTTAGGGTCCAGGTGAGGGTACGACCACGCTTTAGGGGGAGCGTACGTGTGAGGGCGCGGGTTAGTGTCAGCGTACGGCTTAGGATTAGGGGACGGGTGAGGGTCAGGCTTCGGGGAAGGGTTAGGGTTAGGGTTCGGGCTAGGGTTAGGGTTAGGGGACGGGGACGGTTTAGGGTCCAGGTGAGGGTACGACCACGCTTTAGGGGGAGCGTACGTGTGAGGGCGCGGGTTAGTGTCAGCGTACGGGTTAGGATTAGGGGACGGGTGAGGGTCAGGCTTCGGGGAAGGGTTAGGGTTAGGGTTCGGGCTAGGCTTAGGGTTAGGGGACGGGGACGGTTTAAGGTCCAGGTGAGGGTACGACCACGCTTTAGGGGGAGCGTACGTGTGAGGGCGCGGGTTAGTGTCAGCGTACGGCTTAGGATTAGGGGACGGGTGAGGGTCAGGCTTCGGGAAAGGGTTAGGGTTAGGGTTCGGGCTAGGGTTAGGGTTAGGGGACGGGGACGGTTTAGGGTCCAGGTGAGGGTACGACCACGCTTTAGGGGGAGCGTACGTGTGAGGGCACGGGTTAGTGTCAGCGTACGGCTTAGGATTAGGGGACGGGTGAGGGTCAGACTTCGGGGAAGGGTTAGGGTTAGGGTTCGGGCTAGGGTTAGGGTTAGGGGACGGGGACGGTTTAGGGTCCAGGTGAGGGTACGACCACGCTTTAGGGGGAGCGTACGTGTGAGGGCGCGGGTTAGTGTCAGCGTACGGGTTAGGATTAGGGGACGGGTGAGGGTCAGGCTTCGGGGAAGGGTTAGGGTTAGGGTTCGGGCTAGGGTTAGGGTTAGGGGACGGGGACGGTTTAGGGTCCAGGTGAGGGTACGACCACGCTTTAGGGGGAGCGTACGTGTGAGGGCGCGGGTTAGTGTCAGCGTACGGGTTAGGATTAGGGGACGGGTGAGGATCAGGCTTCGGGGAAGGGTTAGGGTTAGGGTTCGGGCTAGGGTTAGGGTTAGGGGACGGGGACGGTTTAGGGTCCAGGTGAGGGTACGACCACGCTTTAGGGGGAGCGTACGTGTGAGGGCGCGGGTTAGTGTCAGCGTACGGGTTAGGATTAGGGGACGGGTGAGGGTCAGGCTTCGGGGAAGGGTTAGGGTTAGGGTTCGGGCTAGGGTTAGGGTTAGGGGACGGGGACGGTTTAGGGTCCAGGTGAGGGTACGACCACGCTTTAGGGTGAGCGTACGTGTGAGGGCGCGGGTTAGTGTCATCGTACGGGTTAGGATTAGGGGACGGGTGAGGGTCAGGCTTCGGGGAAGTGTTAGGGTTAGGGTTCGGGCTAGGGTTAGGGTTAGGGGACGGGGACGGTTTAGGGTCCAGGTGAGGGTACGACCACGCTTTAGGGGGAGCGTACGTGTGAGGGCGCGGGTTACTGTCAGCGTACGGGTTAGGATTAGGGGACGGGTGAGGGTCAGGCTTCGGGGAAGTGTTAGGGTTAGGGTTCGGGCTAGGGTTAGGGTTAGGGGACGGGGACGGTTTAGGGTCCAGGTGAGGGTACGACCACGCTTTAGGGGGAGCGTACGTGTGAGGGCGCGGGTTAGTGTCAGCGTACGGGTTAGGATTAGGGGACGGGTGAGGGTCAGGCTTCGGGGAAGGGTTAGGGTTAGGGTTCGGGCTAGGGTTAGGGTTAGGGGACGGGGACGGTTTAGGGTCCAGGTGAGGGTACGACCACGCTTTAGGGGGAGCGTACGTGTGAGGGCGCGGGTTAGTGTCAGCGTACGGGTTAGGATTAGGGGACGGGTGAGGGTCAGGCTTCGGGGAAGGGTTAGGGTTAGGGTTCGGGCTAGGGTTAGGGTTAGGGGACGGGGACGGTTTAGGGTCCAGGTGAGGGTACGACCACGCTTTAGGGGGAGCGTACGTGTGAGGGCGCGGGTTAGTGTCAGCGTACGGGTTAGGATTAGGGGACGGGTGAGGGTCAGGCTTCGGGGAAGGGTTAGGGTTAGGGTTCGGGCTAGGGTTAGGGTTAGGGGACGGGGACGGTTTAGGGTCCAGGTGAGGGTACGACCACGCTTTAGGGGGAGCGTACGTGTGAGGGCGCGGGTTAGTGTCAGCGTACGGGTTAGGATTAGGGGACGGGTGAGGGTCAGGCTTCGGGGAAGGGTTAGGGTTAGGGTTCGGGCTAGGGTTAGGGTTAGGGGACGGGGACGGTTTAAGGTCCAGGTGAGGGTACGACCACGCTTTAGGGGGAGCGTACGTGTGAGGGCGCGGGTTAGTGTCAGCGTACGGGTTAGGATTAGGGGACGGGTGAGGGTCAGGCTTCGGGGAAGGGTTAGGGTTAGGGTTCGGGCTAGGGTTAGGGTTAGGGGACGGGGACGGTTTAGGGTCCAGGTGAGGGTACGACCACGCTTTAGGGGGAGCGTACGTGTGAGGGCGCGGGTTAGTGTCATCGTACGGGTTAGGATTAGGGGACGGGTGAGGGTCAGGCTTCGGGGAAGTGTTAGGGTTAGGGTTCGGGCTAGGGTTAGGGTTAGGGGACGGGGACGGTTTAGGGTCCAGGTGAGTGTACGACCACGCTTTAGGGGGAGCGTACGTGTGAGGGCGCGGGTTCGTGTCAGCGTACGGGTTAGGATTAGGGGACGGGTGAGGGTCAGGCTTCGGGGAAGTGTTAGGGTTAGGGTTCGGGCTAGGGTTAGGGTTAGGGGACGGGGACGGTTTAGGGTCCAGGTGAGGGTACGACCACGCTTTAGGGGGAGCGTACGTGTGAGGGCGCGGGTTAGTGTCAGCGTACGGGTTAGGATTAGGGGACGGGTGAGGGTCAGGCTTCAGGGAAGGGTTAGGGTTAGGGTTCGGGCTAGGGTTAGGGTTAGGGGACGGGGACGGTTTAGGGTCCAGATGAGGGTACGACCATGCTTTAGGGGGAGCGTACGTGTGAGGGCGCGGGTTAGTGTCAGCGTACGGGTTAGGATTAGGGGACGGGTGAGGGTCAGGCTTCGGGGAAGGGTTAGGGTTAGGGTTCGGTCTAGGGTTAGGGTTAGGGGACGGGGACGGTTTAGGGTCCAGGTGAGGGTACGACCACGCTTTAGGGGGAGCGTACGTGTGAGGGCGCGGGTTAGTGTCAGTGTACGGCTTAGGATTAGGGGACGGGTGAGGGTCAGGCTTCGGGGAAGGGTTAGGGTTAGGGTTCGGGCTAGGGTTAGGGTTAGGGGACGGGGACGGTTTAGGGTCCAGGTGAGGGTATGACCACGCTTTAGGGGGAGCGTACGTGTGAGGGCGCGGGTTAGTGTCCGCGTACGGGTTAGGATTAGGGGACGGGTGAGGGTCAGTCTTCGGGGAAGGGTTAGGGTTAGGGTTCGGGCTAGGGTTAGGGTTAGGGGACGGGGACGGTTTAGGGTCCAGGTGAGGGTACGACCACGCTTTAGGGGGAGCGTACGTGTGAGGGCGCGGGTTAGTGTCAGCGTATGGCTTAGGATTAGGGGACGGGTGAGGGTCAGGCTTCGGGGAAGGGTTAGGGTTAGGGTTCGGGCTAGGGTTAGGGTTAGGGGACGGGGACGGTTTAGGGTCCAGGTGAGTGTACGACCACGCTTTAGGGGGAGCGTACGTGTGAGGGCGCGGGTTAGTGTCAGCGTACGGGTTAGGATTAGGGGACGGGTGAGGGTCAGGCTTCGGGGAAGGGTTAGGGTTAGGGTTCGGGCTAGGGTTAGGGTTAGGGGACGGGGACGGTTTAGGGTCCAGGTGAGGGTACGACCACGCTTTAGGGGGAGCGTACGTGTCAGGGCGCGGGTTAGTGTCAGCGTACGGGTTAGGATTAGGGGACGGGTGAGGGTCAGGCTTCGGGGAAGTCTTAGGGTTAGGGTTCGGGCTAGGGTTAGGGTTAGGGGACGGGGACGGTTTAGGGTCCAGGTGAGGGTACGACCACGCTTTAGGGGGAGCGTACGTGTCAGGGCGCGGCTTAGTGTCAGCGTACGGGTTAGGATTAGGGGACGGGTGAGGGTCAGGCTTCGGGGAAGGGTTAGGGTTAGGGTTCGGGCTAGGGTTAGGGTTAGGGGACGGGGACGGTTTAGGGTCCAGGTGAGGGTACGACCACGCTTTAGGGGGAGCGTACGTGTGAGGGCGCGGGTTAGTGTCAGCGTACGGGTTAGGATTAGGGGACGGGTGAGGGTCAGGCTTCGGGGAAGGGTTAGGTTTAGGGTTCGGGCTAGGGTTAGGGTTAGGGGACGGGGACGGTTTAAGGTCCAGGTGAGGGTACGACCACGCTTTAGGGGGAGCGTACGTGTGAGGGCGCGGGTTAGTGTCAGCGTACGGGTTAGGATTAGGGGACGGGTGAGGGTCAGGCTTCGGGGAAGGGTTAGGGTTAGGGTTCGGGCTAGGGTTAGGGTTAGGGGACGGGGACGGTTTAGGGTCCAGGTGAGGGTACGACCACGCTTTAGGGGGAGCGTACGTGTGAGGGCGCGGGTTAGTGTCATCGTACGGGTTAGGATTAGGGGACGGGTGAGGGTCAGGCTTCGGGGAAGTGTTAGGGTTAGGGTTCGGGCTAGGGTTAGGGTTAGGGGACGGGGACGGTTTAGGGTCCAGGTGAGTGTACGACCACGCTTTAGGGGGAGCGTACGTGTGAGGGCGCGGGTTCGTGTCAGCGTACGGGTTAGGATTAGGGGACGGGTGAGGGTCAGGCTTCGGGGAAGTGTTAGGGTTAGGGTTCGGGCTAGGGTTAGGTTTAGGGGACGGGGACGGTTTAGGGTCCAGGTGAGGGTACGACCACGCTTTAGGGGGAGCGTACGTGTGAGGGCGCGGGTTAGTGTCAGCGTACGGGTTAGGATTAGGGGACGGGTGAGGGTCAGGCTTCGGGGAAGGGTTAGGGTTAGGGTTCGGGCTAGGGTTAGGGTTAGGGGACGGGGACGGTTTAGGGTCCAGGTGAGGGTACGACCACGCTTTAGGGGGAGCGTACGTGTCAGGGCGCGGGTTAGTGAAAGCGTACGGGTTAGGATTAGGGGACGGGTGAGGGTCAGGCTTCGGGGAAGTGTTAGGGTTAGGGTTCGGGCTAGGGTTAGGGTTAGGGGACGGGGACGGTTTAGGGTCCAGGTGAGGGTACGACCACGCTTTAGGGGGAGCGTACGTGTCAGGGCGCGGGTTAGTGTCCGCGTACGGGTTAGGATTAGGGGACGGGTGAGGGTCAGGCTTCGGGGAAGGGTTAGGGTTAGGGTTCGGGCTAGGGTTAGGGTTAGGGGACGGGGACGGTTTAGGGTCCAGGTGAGGGTACGACCACGCTTTAGGGGGAGCGTACGTGTGAGGGCGTGGGTTAGTGTCAGCGTACGGGTTAGGATTAGGGGACGCGTGAGGGTCAGGCTTCGGGGAAGGGTTAGGGTTAGGGTTCGGGCTAGGGTTAGGGTTAGGGGACGGGGACGGTTTAGGGTCCAGGTGAGGGTACGACCACGCTTTAGGGGGAGCGTACGTGTGAGGGCGCGGGTTAGTGTCAGTGTACGGCTTAGGATTAGGGGACGGGTGAGGGTCAGGCTTCGGGGAAGTGTTAGGGTTAGGGTTCGGGCTAGGGTTAGGGTTAGGGGACGGGGACGGTTTAGGGTCCAGGTGAGGGTACGACCACGCTTTAGGGGGAGCGTACGTGTGAGGGCGCGGGTTAGTGTCAGCGTACGGCTTAGGATTAGGGGACGGGTGAGGGTCAGGCTTCGGGGAAGGGTTAGGGTTAGGGTTCGGGCTAGGGTTAGGGTTAGGGGACGGTGACGGTTTAGGGTCCAGGTGAGGGTACGACCACGCTTTAGGGGGAGCGTACGTGTGAGGGCGCGGGTTAGTGTCAGCGTACGGGTTAGGATTAGGGGACGGGTGAGGGTCAGGCTTCGGGGAAGGGTTAGGGTTAGGGTTCGGGCTAGGGTTAGGGTTACGGGACGGGGACGGTTTAGGGTCCAGGTGAGGGTACGACCACGCTTTAGGGGGAGCGTACGTGTGAGGGCGCGAGTTAGTGTCCGCGTACGGCTTAGGATTAGGGGACGGGTGAGGGTCAGGCTTCGGGGAAGTGTTAGGGTTAGGGTTCGGGCTAGGGTTAGGGTTAGGGGACGGGGACGGTTTAGGGTCCAGGTGAGGGTACAACCACGCTTTAGGGGGAGCGTACGTGTGAGGGCGCGGGTTAGTGTCAGCGTACGGCTTAGGATTAGGGGCCGCGTGAGGGTCAGCCTTCGGGGAAGGGCTAGGGTTAGGGTTCGGGCTAGGGTTAGGGTTAGGGGACGGGGACGGTTTAGGGTCCAGGTGAGGATACGACCACGCTTTAGGGGGAGCGTACGTGTGAGGGCGCGGGTTAGTGTCAGCGTACGGGTTAGGATTAGGGGACGGGTGAGGGTCAGGCTTCGGGGAAGGGTTAGGGTTAGGGTTCGGGCTAGGTTTAGGGTTAGGGGACGGGAACGGTTTAGGGTCCAGGTGAGGGTACGACCACGCTTTAGGGGGAGCGTACGTGTGATGGCGCGGGTTAGTGTCAGCGTACGGCTTAGGATTAGGGGACGGGTGAGGGTCAGGCTTCGGGGAAGGGTTAGGGTTAGAGTTCGGGCTAGGGTTAGGGTTAAGGGACGGGGATGGTTTAGGGTCCAGGTGAGGGTACGACCACGCTTTAGGGGGAGCGTACGTGTGAGGGCGCGGGTTAGTGTCCGCGTACGGCTTAGGATTAGGGGACGGGTGAGGGTCAGGCTTCGGGGAAGGGTTAGGGTTAGGGTTCGGGCTAGGGTTAGGGTTAGGGGACGGGGACGGTTTAGGGTCCAGGTGAGGGTACGACCACGTTTTAGGGGGAGTGTACGTGTGAGGGCGCGGGTTAGTGTCAGCGTACGGCTTAGGATTAGGGGACGGGTGAGGGTCAGGCTTCGGGGAAGGGTTAGGGTTAGGGTTCGGGCTAGGGTTAGGGTTAGGGGACGGGGACGGTTTAGGGTCCAGGTGAGGGTACGACCACGCTTTAGGGGGAGCGTACGTGTGAGGGCGCGGGTTAGTGTCAGCGTACGGGTTAGGATTAGGGGACGGGTGAGGGTCAGGCTTCGGGGAAGGGTTAGGGTTAGGGTTTGGGCTAGGGTTAGGGTTAGGGGACGGGGACGGTTTAGGGTCCAGGTGAGGGTACGACCACGCTTTAGGGGGAGCGTACGTGTGAGGGCGCGGGTTAGTGTCCGCGTACGGCTTAGGATTAGGGGACGGGTGAGGGTCAGGCTTCGGGGAAGGGTTAGGGTTATGGTTCGGGCTCGGGTTAGGGATAAGGGACGGGGACGGTTTAGGGTCCAGGTGAGGGTACGACCACGCTTTAGGGGGAGCATACGTGTGAGGGAGCGGGTTAGTGTCAGCGTACGGGTTAGGATTAGGGGACGGGTGAGGGTCAGGCTTCGGGGAAGTGTTAGGGTTAGGGTTCGGGCTAGGGTTAGGGTTCGGGCTAGGGTTAGGGTTAGGGGACGGGGACGGTTTAGGGTCCAGGTGAGGGTACGACCACGCTTTAGGGGGAGCGTACGTGTGAGGGCGCGGGTTAGTGTCAGCGTACGGCTTAGGATTAGGGGACGGGTGAGGGTCAGGCTTCGGGGAAGGGTTAGGGTTAGGGTTCGGGCTAGGCTTAGGGTTAGGGGACGAGGACGGTTTAAGGTCCAGGTGAGGGTACGACCACGCTTTAGGGGGAGCGTACGTGTGAGGGCGCGGGTTAGTGTCAGCGTACGGGTTAGGATTAGGGGACGGGTGAGGGTCAGGCTTCGGGGAAGGGTTAGGGTTAGGGTTCGGGCTAGGGTTAGGGTTAGGGGCCGGGAACGGTTTAGCGTCCAGGTGAGGGTACGACCACGCTTTAGGGGGAGCGTACGTGTGAGGGCACGGGTTAGTGTCAGCGTACGGCTTAGGATTAGGGGACGGGTGAGGGTCAGGCTTCGGGGAAGTGTTAGGGTTAGGGTTCGGGCTAGGGTTAGGGTTAGGGGACGGGGACGGTTTAGGGTCCAGGTGAGGGTACGACCACGCTTTAGGGGGAGCGTACGTGTGAGGGCGCGGGTTAGTGTCAGCGTACGGGTTAGGATTAGGGGACGGGTGAGGGTCAGGCTTCGGGGAAGGGTTAGGGTTAGGGTTCGGGCTAGGGTTAGGGTTAGGGGACGGGGACGGTTTAGGGTCCAGGTGAGGGTACGACCACGCTTTAGGGGGAGCGTACGTGTGAGGGCGCGGGTTAGTGTCAGCGTACGGGTTAGGATTAGGGGACGGGTGAGGGTCAGGCTTCGGGGAAGGGTTAGGGTTAGGGTTCGGGCTAGGGTTAGGGTTAGGGGATGGGGACGGTTTAGGGTCCAGGTGAGGGTACGACCACGCTTTAGGGGGAGCGTACGTGTGAGGGCGCGGGTTAGTGTCAGCGTACGGGTTAGGATTAGGGGACGGGTGAGGGTCAGGCTTCGGGGAAGGGTTAGGGTTAGGGTTCGGGCTAGGGTTAGGGTTAGGGGACGGGGACGGTTTAGGGTCCAGGTGAGGGTACGACCACGCTTTAGGGGGAGCGTACGTGTGAGGGCGCGGGTTAGTGTCAGCGTACGGCTTAGGATTAGGGGACGGGTGAGGGTCAGGCTTCGGGGAAGGGTTAGGGTTAGGGTTCGGGCTAGGGTTAGGGTTAGGGGACGGGGACGGTTTAGGGTCCAGGTGAGGGTACGACCACGCTTTAGGGGGAGCGTACGTGTGAGGGCGCGGGTTAGTGTCAGCGTACGGGTTAGGATTAGGGGACGGGTGAGGGTCAGGCTTCGGGGAAGGGTTAGGGTTAGGGTTCGGGCTAGGCTTAGGGTTAGGGGACGGGGACGGTTTAAGGTCCAGGTGAGGGTACGACCACGCTTTAGGGGGAGCGTACGTGTGAGGGCGCGGGTTAGTGTCAGCGTACGGCTTAGGATTAGGGGACGGGTGAGGGTCAGGCTTCGGGGAAGGGTTAGGGTTAGGGTTCGGGCTAGGGTTAGGGTTAGGGGACGGGGACGGTTTAGGGTCCAGGTGAGGGTACGACCACGCTTCAGGGGGAGCGTACGTGTGAGGGCACGGGTTAGTGTCAGCGTACGGCTTAGGATTAGGGGACGGGTGAGGGTCAGACTTCGGGGAAGGGTTAGGGTTAGGGTTCGGGCTAGGGTTAGGGTTAGGGGACGGGGACGGTTTAGGGTCCAGGTGAGGGTACGACCACGCTTTAGGGGGAGCGTACGTGTGAGGGCGCGGGTTAGTGTCAGCCTACGGGTTAGGATTAGGGGACGGGTGAGGGTCAGGCTTCGGGGAAGGGTTAGGGTTAGGGTTCGGGCTAGGGTTAGGGTTAGGGGACGGGGACGGTTTAGGGTCCAGGTGAGGGTACGACCACGCTTTAGGGGGAGCGTACGTGTGAGGGCGCGGGTTAGTGTCAGCGTACGGGTTAGGATTAGGGGACGGGTGAGGGTCAGGCTTCGGGGAAGGGTTAGGGTTAGGGTTCGGGCTAGGGTTAGGGTTAGGGGACGGGGACGGTTTAGGGTCCAGGTGAGGGTACGACCACGCTTTAGGGGGAGCGTACGTGTGAGGGCGCGGGTTAGTGTCAGCGTACGGCTTAGGATTAGGGGCCGCGTGAGGGTCAGCCTTCGGGGAAGGGCTAGGGTTAGGGTTCGGGCTAGGGTTAGGGTTAGGGGACGGGGACGGTTTAGGGTCCAGGTGAGGATACGACCACGCTTTAGGGGGAGCGTACGTGTGAGGGCGCGGGTTAGTGTCAGCGTACGGGTTAGGATTAGGGGACGGGTGAGGGTCAGGCTTCGGGGAAGGGTTAGGGTTAGGGTTCGGGCTAGGTTTAGGGTTAGGGGACGGGAACGGTTTAGGGTCCAGGTGAGGGTACGACCACGCTTTAGGGGGAGCGTACGTGTGATGGCGCGGGTTAGTGTCAGCGTACGGCTTAGGATTAGGGGACGGGTGAGGGTCAGGCTTCGGGGAAGGGTTAGGGTTAGAGTTCGGGCTAGGGTTAGGGTTAAGGGACGGGGATGGTTTAGGGTCCAGGTGAGGGTACGACCACGCTTTAGGGGGAGCGTACGTGTGAGGGCGCGGGTTAGTGTCCGCGTACGGCTTAGGATTAGGGGACGGGTGAGGGTCAGGCTTCGGGGAAGGGTTAGGGTTAGGGTTCGGGCTAGGGTTAGGGTTAGGGGACGGGGACGGTTTAGGGTCCAGGTGAGGGTACGACCACGTTTTAGGGGGAGCGTACGTGTGAGGGTGCGGGTTAGTGTCAGCGTACGGGTTAGGATTAGGGGACGGGTGAGGGTCAGGCTTCGGGGAAGGGTTAGGGTTAGGGTTTGGGCTAGGGTTAGGGTTAGGGGACGGGGACGGTTTAGGGTCCAGGTGAGGGTACGACCACGCTTTAGGGGTAGCGTACGTGTGAGGGCACGGGTTAGTGTCCGCGTACGGCTTAGGATTAGGGGACGGGTGAGGGTCAGGCTTCGGGGAAGGGTTAGGGTTATGGTTCGGGCTCGGGTTAGGGATAAGGGACGGGGACGGTTTAGGGTCCAGGTGAGGGTACGACCACGCTTTAGGGGGAGCATACGTGTGAGGGAGCGTGTTAGTGTCAGCGTACGGGTTAGGATTAGGGGACGGGTGAGGGTCAGGCTTCGGGGAAGTGTTAGGGTTAGGGTTCGGGCTAGGGTTAGGGTTCGGGCTAGGGTTAGGGTTAGGGGACGGGGACGGTTTAGGGTCCAGGTGAGGGTACGACCACGCTTTAGGGGGAGCGTACGTGTGAGGGCGCGGGTTAGTGTCAGCGTACGGCTTAGGATTAGGGGACGGGTGAGGGTCAGGCTTCGGGGAAGGGTTAGGGTTAGGGTTCGGGCTAGGCTTAGGGTTAGGGGACGAGGACGGTTTAAGGTCCAGGTGAGGGTACGACCACGCTTTAGGGGGAGCGTACGTGTGAGGGCGCGGGTTAGTGTCAGCGTACGGGTTAGGATTAGGGGACGGGTGAGGGTCAGGCTTCGGGGAAGGGTTAGGGTTAGGGTTCGGGCTAGGGTTAGGGTTAGGGGCCGGGAACGGTTTAGGGTCCAGGTGAGGGTACGACCACGCTTTAGGGGGAGCGTACGTGTGAGGGCACGGGTTAGTGTCAGCGTACGGCTTAGGATTAGGGGACGGGTGAGGGTCAGGCTTCGGGGAAGGGTTAGGGTTAGGGTTCGGGCTAGGGTTAGGGTTAGGGGACGGGGACGGTTTAGGGTCCAGGTGAGGGTACGACCACGCTTTAGGGGGAGCGTACGTGTGAGGGCGCGGGTTAGTGTCAGCGTACGGGTTAGGATTAGGGGACGGGTGAGGGTCAGGCTTCGGGGAAGGGTTAGGGTTAGGGTTCGGGCTAGGGTTAGGGTTAGGGGACGGGGACGGTTTAGGGTCCAGGTGAGGGTACGACCACGCTTTAGGGGGAGCGTACGTGTGAGGGCGCGGGTTAGTGTCAGCGTACGGCTTAGGATTAGGGGACGGGTGAGGGTCAGGCTTCGGGGAAGGGTTAGGGTTAGGGTTCGGGCTAGGGTTAGGGTTAGGGGACGGGGACGGTTTAGGGTCCAGGTGAGGGTACGACCACGCTTTAGGGGGAGCGTACGTGTGAGGGCGCGGGTTAGTGTCAGCGTACGGGTTAGGATTAGGGGACGGGTGAGGGTCAGGCTTCGGGGAAGGGTTAGGGTTAGGGTTCGGGCTAGGCTTAGGGTTAGGGGACGGGGACGGTTTAAGGTCCAGGTGAGGGTACGACCACGCTTTAGGGGGAGCGTACGTGTGAGGGCGCGGGTTAGTGTCAGCGTACGGCTTAGGATTAGGGGACGGGTGAGGGTCAGGCTTCGGGAAAGGGTTAGGGTTAGGGTTCGGGCTAGGGTTAGGGTTAGGAGACGGGGACGGTTTAGGGTCCAGGTGAGGGTACGACCACGCTTTAGGGGGAGCGTACGTGTGAGGGCGCGGGTTAGTGTCCGCGTACGGCTTAGGATTAGGGGACGGGTGAGGGTCAGGCTTCGGGGAAGGGTTAGGGTTATGGTTCGGGCTCGGGTTAGGGATAAGGGACGGGGACGGTTTAGGGTCCAGGTGAGGGTACGACCACGCTTTAGGGGGAGCATACGTGTGAGGGAGTGGGTTAGTGTCAGCGTACGGGTTAGGATTAGGGGACGGGTGAGGGTCAGGCTTCGGGGAAGTGTTAGGGTTAGGGTTCGGGCTAGGGTTAGGGTTCGGGCTAGGGTTAGGGTTAGGGGACGGGGACGGTTTAGGGTCCAGGTGAGGGTACGACCACGCTTTAGGGGGAGCGTACGTGTGAGGGCGCGGGTTAGTGTCAGCGTACGGCTTAGGATTAGGGGACGGGTGAGGGTCAGGCTTCGGGGAAGGGTTAGGGTTAGGGTTCGGGCTAGGGTTAGGGTTAGGGGACGAGGACGGTTTAAGGTCCAGGTGAGGGTACGACCACGCTTTAGGGGGAGCGTACGTGTGAGGGCGCGGGTTAGTGTCAGCGTACGGGTTAGGATTAGGGGACGGGTGAGGGTCAGGCTTCGGGGAAGGGTTAGGGTTAGGGTTCGGGCTAGGGTTAGGGTTAGGGGCCGGGAACGGTTTAGGGTCCAGGTGAGGGTACGACCACGCTTTAGGGGGAGCGTACGTGTGAGGGCACGGGTTAGTGTCAGCGTACGGCTTAGGATTAGGGGACGGGTGAGGGTCAGGCTTCGGGGAAGGGTTAGGGTTAGGGTTCGGGCTAGGGTTAGGGTTAGGGGACGGGGACGGTTTAGGGTCCAGGTGAGGGTACGACCACGCTTTAGGGGGAGCGTACGTGTGAGGGCGCGGATTAGTGTCAGCGTACGGGTTAGGATTAGGGGACGGGTGAGGGTCAGGCTTCGGGGAAGGGTTAGGGTTAGGGTTCGGGCTAGGGTTAGGGTTAGGGGACCGGGACGGTTTAGGGTCCAGGTGAGGGTACGACCACGCTTTAGGGGGAGCGTACGTGTGAGGGCGCGGGTTAGTGTCAGCGTACGGCTTAGGATTAGGGGACGGGTGAGGGTCAGGCTTCGGGGAAGGGTTAGGGTTAGGGTTCGGGCTAGGGTTAGGGTTAGGGGACGGGGACGGTTTAGGGTCCAGGTGAGGGTACGACCACGCTTTAGGGGGAGCGTACGTGTGAGGGCGCGGGTTAGTGTCAGCGTACGGGTTAGGATTAGGGGACGGGTGAGGGTCAGGCTTCGGGGAAGGGTTAGGGTTAGGGTTCGGGCTAGGCTTAGGGTTAGGGGACGGGGACGGTTTAAGGTCCAGGTGAGGGTACGACCACGCTTTAGGGGGAGCGTACGTGTGAGGGCGCGGGTTAGTGTCAGCGTACGGCTTAGGATTAGGGGACGGGTGAGGGTCAGGCTTCGGGAAAGGGTTAGGGTTAGGGTTCGGGCTAGGGTTAGGGTTAGGGGACGGGGACGGTTTAGGGTCCAGGTGAGGGTACGACCACGCTTTAGGGGGAGCGTACGTGTGAGGGCGCGGGTTAGTGTCAGCGTACGGGCTAGGATTAGGGGACGGGTGAGGGTCAGGCTTCGGGGAAGGGTTAGGGTTAGGGTTCGGGCTAGGGTTAGGGTTAGGGGACGGGGACGGTTTAAGGTCCAGGTGAGGGTACGACCACGCTTTAGGGGGAGCGTACGTGTGAGGGCGCGGGTTAGTGTCAGCGTACGGCTTAGGATTAGGGGACGGGTGAGGGTCAGGCTTCGGGAAAGGGTTAGGGTTAGGGTTCGGGCTAGGGTTAGGGTTAGGGGACGGGGACGGTTTAGGGTCCAGGTGAGGGTACGACCACGCTTTAGGGGGAGCGTACGTGTGAGGGCGCGGGTTAGTGTCAGCGTACGGGTTAGGATTAGGGGACGGGTGAGGGTCAGGCTTCGGGGAAGGGTTAGGGTTAGGGTTCGGGCTAGGGTTAGGGTTAGGGGACGGGGACGGTTTAGGGTCCAGGTGAGGGTACGACCACGCTTTAGGGGGAGCGTACGTGTGAGGGCGCGGGTTAGTGTCAGCGTACGGCTTAGGATTAGGGGACGGGTGAGGGTCAGGCTTCGGGGAAGGGTTAGGGTTAGGGTTCGGGCTAGGGTTAGGGTTAGGGGACGGGGACGGTTTAGGGTCCAGGTGAGGGTACGACCACGCTTTAGGGGGAGCGTACGTGTGAGGGCGCGGGTTAGTGTCAGCGTACGGGTTAGGATTAGGGGACGGGTGAGGGTCAGGCTTCGGGGAAGGGTTAGGGTTAGGGTTCGGGCTAGGGTTAGGGTTAGGGGACGGGGACGGTTTAGGGTCCAGGTGAGGGTACGACCACGCTTTAGGGGGAGCGTACGTGTGAGGGCGCGGGTTAGTGTCAGCGTACGGCTTAGGATTAGGGGACGGGTGATGGTCAGGCTTCGGGGAAGGGTTAGGGTTAGGGTTCGGGCTAGGGTTAGGGTTAGGGGACGGGGACGGTTTAGGGTCCAGGTGAGGGTACGACCACGCTTTAGGGGGAGCGTACGTGTGAGGGCGCGGGTTAGTGTCAGCGTACGGGTTAGGATTAGGGGACGGGTGAGGGTCAGGCTTCGGGGAAGGGTTAGGGTTAGGGTTCGGGCTAGGGTTAGGGTTAGGGGACGGGGACGGTTTAGGGTCCAGGTGAGGGTACGACCACGCTTTAGGGGGAGCGTACGTGTGAGGGCGCGGGTTAGTGTCAGCGTACGGCTTAGGATTAGGGGACGGGTGAGGGTCAGGCTTCGGGGAAGGGTTAGGGTTAGGGTTCGGGCTAGGGTTAGGGTTAGGGGACGGGGACGGTTTAGGGTCCAGGTGAGGGTACGACCACGCTTTAGGGGGAGCGTACGTGTGAGGGCGCGGGTTAGTGTCAGCGTACGGGTTAGGATTAGGGGACGGGTGAGGGTCAGGCTTCGGGGAAGGGTTAGGGTTAGGGTTCGGGCTAGGCTTAGGGTTAGGGGACGGGGACGGTTTAAGGTCCAGGTGAGGGTACGACCACGCTTTAGGGGGAGCGTACGTGTGAGGGCGCGGGTTAGTGTCAGCGTACGGCTTAGGATTAGGGGACGGGTGAGGGTCAGGCTTCGGGAAAGGGTTAGGGTTAGGGTTCGGGCTAGGGTTAGGGTTAGGGGACGGGGACGGTTTAGGGTCCAGGTGAGGGTACGACCACGCTTTAGGGGGAGCGTACGTGTGAGGGCACGGGTTAGTGTCAGCGTACGGCTTAGGATTAGGGGACGGGTGAGGGTCAGACTTCGGGGAAGGGTTAGGGTTAGGGTTCGGGCTAGGGTTAGGGTTAGGGGACGGGGACGGTTTAGGGTCCAGGTGAGGGTACGACCACGCTTTAGGGGGAGCGTACGTGTGAGGGCGCGGGTTAGTGTCAGCGTACGGCTTAGGATTAGGGGACGGGTGAGGGTCAGGCTTCGGGGAAGGGTTAGGGTTAGGGTTCGGGCTAGGGTTAGGGTTAGGGGACGGGGACGGTTTAGGGTCCAGGTGAGGGTACGACCACGCTTTAGGGGGAGCGTACGTGTGAGGGCGCGGGTTAGTGTCAGCGTACGGGTTAGGATTAGGGGACGGGTGAGGGTCAGGCTTCGGGGAAGGGTTAGGGTTAGGGTTCGGGCTAGGGTTAGGGTTAGGGGACGGGGACGGTTTAGGGTCCAGGTGAGGGTACGACCACGCTTTAGGGGGAGCGTACGTGTGAGGGCGCGGGTTAGTGTCAGCGTACGGCTTAGGATTAGGGGACGGGTGAGGGTCAGGCTTCGGGGAAGGGTTAGGGTTAGGGTTCGGGCTAGGGTTAGGGTTAGGGGACGGGGACGGTTTAGGGTCCAGGTGAGGGTACGACCACGCTTTAGGGGGAGCGTACGTGTGAGGGCGCGGGTTAGTGTCAGCGTACGGGTTAGGATTAGGGGACGGGTGAGGGTCAGGCTTCGGGGAAGGGTTAGGGTTAGGGTTCGGGCTAGGGTTAGGGTTAGGGGACGGGGACGGTTTAGGGTCCAGGTGAGGGTACGACCACGCTTTAGGGGGAGCGTACGTGTGAGGGCGCGGGTTAGTGTCAGCGTACGGGTTAGGATTAGGGGACGGGTGAGGGTCAGGCTTCGGGGAAGGGTTAGGGTTAGGGTTCGGGCTAGGGTTAGGGTTAGGGGACGGGGACGGTTTAGGGTCCAGGTGAGGGTACGACCACGCTTTAGGGGGAGCGTACGTGTGAGGGCGCGGGTTAGTGTCAGCGTACGGGTTAGGATTAGGGGACGGGTGAGGGTCAGGCTTCGGGGAAGGGTTAGGGTTAGGGTTCGGGCTAGGCTTAGGGTTAGGGGACGGGGACGGTTTAAGGTCCAGGTGAGGGTACGACCACGCTTTAGGGGGAGCGTACGTGTGAGGGCGCGGGTTAGTGTCAGCGTACGGCTTAGGATTAGGGGACGGGTGAGGGTCAGGCTTCGGGAAAGGGTTAGGGTTAGGGTTCGGGCTAGGGTTAGGGTTAGGGGACGGGGACGGTTTAGGGTCCAGGTGAGGGTACGACCACGCTTTAGGGGGAGCGTACGTGTGAGGGCACGGGTTAGTGTCAGCGTACGGCTTAGGATTAGGGGACGGGTGAGGGTCAGACTTCGGGGAAGGGTTAGGGTTAGGGTTCGGGCTAGGGTTAGGGTTAGGGGACGGGGACGGTTTAGGGTCCAGGTGAGGGTACGACCACGCTTTAGGGGGAGCGTACGTGTGAGGGCGCGGGTTAGTGTCAGCGTACGGGTTAGGATTAGGGGACGGGTGAGGGTCAGGCTTTGGGGAAGGGTTAGGGTTAGGGTTCGGGCTAGGGTTAGGGTTAGGGGACGGGGACGGTTTAGGGTCCAGGTGAGGGTACGACCACGCTTTAGGGGGAGCGTACGTGTGAGGGCGCGGGTTAGTGTCAGCGTACGGGTTAGGATTAGGGGACGGGTGAGGGTCAGGCTTCGGGGAAGGGTTAGGGTTAGGGTTCGGGCTAGGGTTAGGGTTAGGGGACGGGGACGGTTTAGGGTCCAGGTGAGGGTACGACCACGCTTTAGGGGGAGCGTACGTGTGAGGGCGCGGGTTAGTGTCAGCGTACGGGTTAGGCTTAGGGGACGGGTGAGGGTCAGGCTTCGGGGAAGGGTTAGGGTTAGGGTTCGGGCTAGGGTTAGGGTTAGGGGACGGGGACGGTTTAGGGTCCAGGTGAGGGTACGACCACGCTTTAGGGGGAGCGTACGTGTGAGGGCGCGGGTTAGTGTCATCGTACGGGTTAGGATTAGGGGACGGGTGAGGGTCAGGCTTCGGGGAAGTGTTAGGGTTAGGGTTCGGGCTAGGGTTAGGGTTAGGGGACGGGGACGGTTTAGGGTCCAGGTGAGGGTACGACCACGCTTTAGGGGGAGCGTACGTGTGAGGGCGCGGGTTAGTGTCAGCGTACGGGTTAGGATTAGGCGACGGGTGAGGGTCAGGCTTCGGGGAAGTGTTAGGGTTAGGGTTCGGGCTAGGGTTAGGGTTAGGGGACGGGGACGGTTTAGGGTCCAGGTGAGGGTACGACCACGCTTTAGGGGGAGCGTACGTGTGAGGGCGCGGGTTAGTGTCAGCGTACGGGTTAGGATTAGGGGACGGGTGAGGGTCAGGCTTCGGGGAAGGGTTAGGGTTAGGGTTCGGGCTAGGGTTAGGGTTAGGGGACGGGGACGGTTTAGGGTCCAGGTGAGGGTACGACCACGCTTTAGGGGGAGCGTACGTGTGAGGGCGCGGGTTAGTGTCAGCGTACGGGTTAGGATTAGGGGACGGGTGAGGGTCAGGCTTCGGGGAAGGGTTAGGGTTAGGGTTCGGGCTAGGCTTAGGGTTAGGGGACGGGGACGGTTTAAGGTCCAGGTGAGGGTACAACCACGCTTTAGGGGGAGCGTACGTGTGAGGGCGCGGGTTAGTGTCAGCGTACGGCTTAGGATTAGGGGACGGGTGAGGGTCAGGCTTCGGGAAAGGGTTAGCGTTAGGGTTCGGGCTAGGGTTAGGGTTAGGGGACGGGGACGGTTTAGGGTCCAGGTGAGGGTACGACCACGCTTTAGGGGGAGCGTACGTGTGAGGGCACGGGTTAGTGTCAGCGTACGGCTTAGGATTAGGGGACGGGTGAGGGTCAGACTTCGGGGAAGGGTTAGGGTTAGGGTTCGGGCTAGGGTTAGGGTTAGGGGACGGGGACGGTTTAGGGTCCAGGTGAGGGTACGACCACGCTTTAGGGGGAGCGTACGTGTGAGGGCGCGGGTTAGTGTCAGCGTACGGGTTAGGATTAGGGGACGGGTGAGGGTCAGGCTTCGGGGAAGGGTTAGGGTTAGGGTTCGGGCTAGGGTTAGGGTTAGGGGACGGGGACGGTTTAGGGTCCAGGTGAGGGTACGACCACGCTTTAGGGGGAGCGTACGTGTGAGGGCGCGGGTTAGTGTCAGCGTACGGGTTAGGATTAGGGGACGGGTGAGGGTCAGGCTTCGGGGAAGGGTTAGGGTTAGGGTTCGGGCTAGGGTTAGGGTTAGGGGACGGGGACGGTTTAGGGTCCAGGTGAGGGTACGACCACGCTTTAGGGGGAGCGTACGTGTGAGGGCGCGGGTTAGTGTCATCGTACGGGTTAGGATTAGGGGACGGGTGAGGGTCAGGCTTCGGGGAAGGGTTAGGGTTAGGGTTCGGGCTAGGGTTAGGGTTCGGGCTAGGGTTAGGGTTAGGGGACGGGGACGGTTTAGGGTCCAGGTGAGGGTACGACCACGCTTTAGGGGGAGCGTACGTGTGAGGGCGCGGGTTAGTGTCAGCGTACGGGTTAGGATTAGGGGACGGGTGAGGGTCAGGCTTCGGGGAAGGGTTAGGGTTAGGGTTCGGGCTAGGCTTAGGGTTAGGGGACGGGGACGGTTTAAGGTCCAGGTGAGGGTACGACCACGCTTTAGGGGGAGCGTACGTGTGAGGGCACGGGTTAGTGTCAGCGTACGGGTTAGGATTAGGGGACGGGTGAGGGTCAGGCTTCGGGGAAGGGTTAGGGTTAGGGTTCGGGCTAGGGTTAGGGTTAGGGGACGGGGACGGTTTAGGGTCCAGGTGAGGGTACGACCACGCTTTAGGGGGAGCGTACGTGTGAGGGCACGGGTTAGTGTCAGCGTACGGCTTAGGATTAGGGGACGGGTGAGGGTCAGGCTTCGGGGAAGGGTTAGGGTTAGGGTTCGGGCTAGGGTTAGGGTTAGGGGACGGGGACGGTTTAGGGTCCAGGTGAGGGTACGACCACGCTTTAGGGGGAGCGTACGTGTGAGGGCGCGGGTTAGTGTCAGCGTACGGGTTAGGATTAGGGGACGGGTGAGGGTCAGGCTTCGGGGAAGGGTTAGGGTTAGGGTTCGGGCTAGGGTTAGGGTTAGGGGACGGGGACGGTTTAGGGTCCAGGTGAGGGTACGACCACGCTTTAGGGGGAGCGTACGTGTGAGGGCGCGGGTTAGTGTCAGCGTACGGGTTAGGATTAGGGGACGGGTGAGGGTCAGGCTTCGGGGAAGGGTTAGGGTTAGGGTTCGGGCTAGGGTTAGGGTTAGGGGACGGGGACGGTTTAGGGTCCAGGTGAGGGTACGACCAGGCTTTAGGGGGAGCGTACGTGTGAGGGCGCGGGTTAGTGTCAGCGTACGGGTTAGGATTAGGGGACGGGTGAGGGTCAGGCTTCGGGGAAGGGTTAGGGTTAGGGTTCGGGCTAGGGTTAGGGTTAGGGGACGGGGACGGTTTAGGGTCCAGGTGAGGGTACGACCACGCTTTAGGGGGAGCGTACGTGTGAGGGCGCGGGTTAGTTTCATCGTACGGGTTAGGATTAGGGGACGGGTGAGGGTCAGGCTTCGGGGAAGTGTTAGGGTTAGGGTTCGGGCTAGGGTTAGGGTTAGGGGACGGGGACGGTTTAGGGTCCAGGTGAGGGTACGACCACGCTTTAGGGGGAGCGTACGTGTGAGGGCGCGGGTTAGTGTCAGCGTACGGGTTAGGATTAGGGGACGGGTGAGGGTCAGGCTTCGGGGAAGTGTTAGGGTTAGGGTTCGGGCTAGGGTTAGGGTTAGGGGACGGGGACGGTTTAGGGTCCAGGTGAGGGTACGACCACGCTTTAGGGGGAGCGTACGTGTGAGGGCGCGGGTTAGTGTCAGCGTACGGCTTAGGATTAGGGGACGGGTGAGGGTCAGGCTTCGGGGAAGGGTTAGGGTTAGGGTTCGGGCTAGGGTTAGGGTTAGGGGACGGGGACGGTTTAGGGTCCAGGTGAGGGTACGACCACGCTTTAGGGGGAGCGTACGTGTGAGGGCGCGGGTTAGTGTCAGCGTACGGGTTAGGATTAGGGGACGGGTGAGGGTCAGGCTTCGGGGAAGGGTTAGGGTTAGGGTTCGGGCTAGGCTTAGGGTTAGGGGACGGGGACGGTTTAAGGTCCAGGTGAGGGTACGACCACGCTTTAGGGGGAGCGTACGTGTGAGGGCGCGGGTTAGTGTCAGCGTACGGCTTAGGATTAGGGGACGGGTGAGGGTCAGGCTTCGGGAAAGGGTTAGGGTTAGGGTTCGGGCTAGGGTTAGGGTTAGGGGACGGGGACGGTTTAGGGTCCAGGTGAGGGTACGACCACGCTTTAGGGGGAGCGTACGTGTGAGGGCACGGGTTAGTGTCAGCGTACGGCTTAGGATTAGGGGACGGGTGAGGGTCAGACTTCGGGGAAGGGTTAGGGTTAGGGTTCGGGCTAGGGTTAGGGTTAGGGGACGGGGACGGTTTAGGGTCCAGGTGAGGGTACGACCACGCTTTAGGGGGAGCGTACGTGTGAGGGCGCGGGTTAGTGTCAGCGTACGGGTTAGGATTAGGGGACGGGTGAGGGTCAGGCTTCGGGGAAGGGTTAGGGTTAGGGTTCGGGCTAGGGTTAGGGTTAGGGGACGGGGACGGTTTAGGGTCCAGGTGAGGGTACGACCACGCTTTAGGGGGAGCGTACGTGTGAGGGCGCGGGTTAGTGTCAGCGTACGGGTTAGGATTAGGGGACGGGTGAGGGTCAGGCTTCGGGGAAGGGTTAGGGTTAGGGTTCGGGCTAGGGTTAGGGTTAGGGGACGGGGACGGTTTAGGGTCCAGGTGAGGGTACGACCACGCTTTAGGGGGAGCGTACGTGTGAGGGCGCGGGTTAGTGTCAGCGTACGGGTTAGGATTAGGGGACGGGTGAGGGTCAGGCTTCGGGGAAGGGTTAGGGTTAGGGTTCGGGCTAGGGTTAGGGTTAGGGGACGGGGACGGTTTAGGGTCCAGGTGAGGGTACGACCACGCTTTAGGGGGAGCGTACGTGTGAGGGCGCGGGTTAGTGTCATCGTACGGGTTAGGATTAGGGGACGGGTGAGGGTCAGGCTTCGGGGAAGTGTTAGGGTTAGGGTTCGGGCTAGGGTTAGGGTTAGGGGACGGGGACGGTTTAGGGTCCAGGTGAGGGTACGACCACGCTTTAGGGGGAGCGTACGTGTGAGGGCGCGGGTTAGTGTCAGCGTACGGGTTAGGATTAGGGGACGGGTGAGGGTCAGGCTTCGGGGAAGGGTTAGGGTTAGGGTTCGGGCTAGGGTTAGGGTTAGGGGACGGGGACGGTTTAGGGTCCAGGTGAGGGTACGACCACGCTTTAGGGGGAGCGTACGTGTGAGGGCGCGGGTTAGTGTCAGCGTACGGGTTAGGATTAGGGGACGGGTGAGGGTCAGGCTTCGGGGAAGGGTTAGGGTTAGGGTTTGGGCTAGGGTTAGGGTTAGGGGACGGGGACGGTTTAGGGTCCAGGTGAGGGTACGACCACGCTTTAGGGGGAGCGTACGTGTGAGGGCGCGGGTTAGTGTCCGCGTACGGGTTAGGATTAGGGGACGGGTGAGGGTCAGGCTTCGGGGAAGGGTTAGGGTTATGGTTCGGGCTAGGGTTAGGGATAAGGGACGGGGACGGTTTAGGGTCCAGGTGAGGGTTCGACCACGCTTTAGGGGGAGCATACGTGTGAGGGAGCGGGTTAGTGTCAGCGTACGGGTTAGGATTAGGGGACGGGTGAGGGTCAGGCTTCGGGGAAGGGTTAGGGTTAGGGTTCGGGCTAGGGTTAGGGTTCGGGCTAGGGTTAGGGTTAGGGGACGGGGACGGTTTAGGGTCCAGGTGAGGGTACGACCACGCTTTAGGGGGAGCGTACGTGTGAGGGCGCGGGTTAGTGTCAGCGTACGGGTTAGGATTAGGGGACGGGTGAGGGTCAGGCTTCGGGGAAGGGTTAGGGTTAGGGTTCGGGCTAGGCTTAGGGTTAGGGGACGGGGACGGTTTAAGGTCCAGGTGAGGGTACGACCACGCTTTAGGGGGAGCGTACGTGTGAGGGCGCGGGTTAGTGTCAGCGTACGGGTTAGGATTAGGGGACGGGTGAGGGTCAGGCTTCGGGGAAGGGTTAGGGTTAGGGTTCGGGCTAGGGTTAGGGTTAGGGGACGGGGACGGTTTAGGGTCCAGGTGAGGGTACGACCACGCTTTAGGGGGAGCGTACGTGTGAGGGCACGGGTTAGTGTCAGCGTACGGCTTAGGATTAGGGGACGGGTGAGGGTCAGGCTTCGGGGAAGGGTTAGGGTTAGGGTTCGGGCTAGGGTTAGGGTTAGGGGACGGGGACGGTTTAGGGTCCAGGTGAGGGTACGACCACGCTTTAGGGGGAGCGTACGTGTGAGGGCGCGGGTTAGTGTCAGCGTACGGGTTAGGATTAGGGGACGGGTGAGGGTCAGGCTTCGGGGAAGGGTTAGGGTTAGGGTTCGGGCTAGGGTTAGGGTTAGGGGACGGGGACGGTTTAGGGTCCAGGTGAGGGTACGACCACGCTTTAGGGGGAGCGTACGTGTGAGGGCGCGGGTTAGTGTCAGCGTACGGGTTAGGATTAGGGGACGGGTGAGGGTCAGGCTTCGGGGAAGGGTTAGGGTTAGGGTTCGGGCTAGGGTTAGGGTTAGGGGACGGGGACGGTTTAGGGTCCAGGTGAGGGTACGACCAGGCTTTAGGGGGAGCGTACGTGTGAGGGCGCGGGTTAGTGTCAGCGTACGGGTTAGGATTAGGGGACGGGTGAGGGTCAGGCTTCGGGGAAGGGTTAGGGTTAGGGTTCGGGCTAGGGTTAGGGTTAGGGGACGGGGACGGTTTAGGGTCCAGGTGAGGGTACGACCACGCTTTAGGGGGAGCGTACGTGTGAGGGCGCGGGTTAGTTTCATCGTACGGGTTAGGATTAGGGGACGGGTGAGGGTCAGGCTTCGGGGAAGTGTTAGGGTTAGGGTTCGGGCTAGGGTTAGGGTTAGGGGACGGGGACGGTTTAGGGTCCAGGTGAGGGTACGACCACGCTTTAGGGGGAGCGTACGTGTGAGGGCGCGGGTTAGTGTCAGCGTACGGGTTAGGATTAGGGGACGGGTGAGGGTCAGGCTTCGGGGAAGGGTTAGGGTTATGGTTCGGGCTAGGGTTAGGGATAAGGGACGGGGACGGTTTAGGGTCCAGGTGAGGGTACGACCACGCTTTAGGGGGAGCATACGTGTGAGGGAGCGGGTTAGTGTCAGCGTACGGGTTAGGATTAGGGGACGGGTGAGGGTCAGATTTCGGGGAAGGGTTAGGGTTAGGGTTCGGGCTAGGGTTAGGGTTCGGGCTAGGGTTAGGGTTAGGGGACGGGGACGGTTTAGGGTCCAGGTGAGGGTACGACCACGCTTTAGGGGGAGCGTACGTGTGAGGGCGCGGGTTAGTGTCAGCGTACGGGTTAGGATTAGGGGACGGGTGAGGGTCAGGCTTCGGGGAAGGGTTAGGGTTAGGGTTCGGGCTAGGCTTAGGGTTAGGGGACGGGGACGGTTTAAGGTCCAGGTGAGGGTACGACCACGCTTTAGGGGGAGCGTACGTGTGAGGGCACGGGTTAGTGTCAGCGTACGGGTTAGGATTAGGGGACGGGTGAGGGTCAGGCTTCGGGGAAGGGTTAGGGTTAGGGTTCGGGCTAGGGTTAGGGTTAGGGGACGGGGACGGTTTAGGGTCCAGGTGAGGGTACGACCACGCTTTAGGGGGAGCGTACGTGTGAGGGCACGGGTTAGTGTCAGCGTACGGCTTAGGATTAGGGGACGGGTGAGGGTCAGGCTTCGGGGAAGGGTTAGGGTTAGGGTTCGGGCTAGGGTTAGGGTTAGGGGACGGGGACGGTTTAGGGTCCAGGTGAGGGTACGACCACGCTTTAGGGGGAGCGTACGTGTGAGGGCGCGGGTTAGTGTCAGCGTACGGGTTAGGATTAGGGGACGTGTGAGGGTCAGGCTTCGGGGAAGGGTTAGGGTTAGGGTTCGGGCTAGGGTTAGGGTTAGGGGACGGGGACGGTTTAGGGTCCAGGTGAGGGTACGACCACGCTTTAGGGGGAGCGTACGTGTGAGGGCGCGGGTTAGTGTCAGCGTACGGGTTAGGATTAGGGGACGGGTGAGGGTCAGGCTTCGGGGAAGGGTTAGGGTTAGGGTTCGGGCTAGGGTTAGGGTTAGGGGACGGGGACGGTTTAGGGTCCAGGTGAGGGTACGACCAGGCTTTAGGGGGAGCGTACGTGTGAGGGCGCGGGTTAGTGTCAGCGTACGGGTTAGGATTAGGGGACGGGTGAGGGTCAGGCTTCGGGGAAGGGTTAGGGTTAGGGTTCGGGCTAGGGTTAGGGTTAGGGGACGGGGACGGTTTAGGGTCCAGGTGAGGGTACGACCACGCTTTAGGGGGAGCGTACGTGTGAGGGCGCGGGTTAGTTTCATCGTACGGGTTAGGATTAGGGGACGGGTGAGGGTCAGGCTTCGGGGAAGTGTTAGGGTTAGGGTTCGGGCTAGGGTTAGGGTTAGGGGACGGGGACGGTTTAGGGTCCAGGTGAGGGTACGACCACGCTTTAGGGGGAGCGTACGTGTGAGGGCGCGGGTTAGTGTCAGCGTACGGGTTAGGATTAGGGGACGGGTGAGGGTCAGGCTTCGGGGAAGTGTTAGGGTTAGGGTTCGGGCTAGGGTTAGGGTTAGGGGACGGGGACGGTTTAGGGTCCAGGTGAGGGTACGACCACGCTTTAGGGGGAGCGTACGTGTGAGGGCGCGGGTTAGTGTCAGCGTACGGCTTAGGATTAGGGGACGGGTGAGGGTCAGGCTTCGGGGAAGGGTTAGGGTTAGGGTTCGGGCTAGGGTTAGGGTTAGGGGACGGGGACGGTTTAGGGTCCAGGTGAGGGTACGACCACGCTTTAGGGGGAGCGTACGTGTGAGGGCGCGGGTTAGTGTCAGCGTACGGGTTAGGATTAGGGGACGGGTGAGGGTCAGGCTTCGGGGAAGGGTTAGGGTTAGGGTTCGGGCTAGGCTTAGGGTTAGGGGACGGGGACGGTTTAAGGTCCAGGTGAGGGTACGACCACGCTTTAGGGGGAGCGTACGTGTGAGGGCGCGGGTTAGTGTCAGCGTACGGCTTAGGATTAGGGGACGGGTGAGGGTCAGGCTTCGGGAAAGGGTTAGGGTTAGGGTTCGGGCTAGGGTTAGGGTTAGGGGACGGGGACGGTTTAGGGTCCAGGTGAGGGTACGACCACGCTTTAGGGGGAGCGTACGTGTGAGGGCACGGGTTAGTGTCAGCGTACGGCTTAGGATTAGGGGACGGGTGAGGGTCAGACTTCGGGGAAGGGTTAGGGTTAGGGTTCGGGCTAGGGTTAGGGTTAGGGGACGGGGACGGTTTAGGGTCCAGGTGAGGGTACGACCACGCTTTAGGGGGAGCGTACGTGTGAGGGCGCGGGTTAGTGTCAGCGTACGGGTTAGGATTAGGGGACGGGTGAGGGTCAGGCTTCGGGGAAGGGTTAGGGTTAGGGTTCGGGCTAGGGTTAGGGTTAGGGGACGGGGACGGTTTAGGGTCCAGGTGAGGGTACGACCACGCTTTAGGGGGAGCGTACGTGTGAGGGCGCGGGTTAGTGTCAGCGTACGGGTTAGGATTAGGGGACGGGTGAGGGTCAGGCTTCGGGGAAGGGTTAGGGTTAGGGTTCGGGCTAGGGTTAGGGTTAGGGGACGGGGACGGTTTAGGGTCCAGGTGAGGGTACGACCACGCTTTAGGGGGAGCGTACGTGTGAGGGCGCGGGTTAGTGTCAGCGTACGGGTTAGGATTAGGGGACGGGTGAGGGTCAGGCTTCGGGGAAGGGTTAGGGTTAGGGTTCGGGCTAGGGTTAGGGTTAGGGGACGGGGACGGTTTAGGGTCCAGGTGAGGGTACGACCACGCTTTAGGGGGAGCGTACGTGTGAGGGCGCGGGTTAGTGTCATCGTACGGGTTAGGATTAGGGGACGGGTGAGGGTCAGGCTTCGGGGAAGTGTTAGGGTTAGGGTTCGGGCTAGGGTTAGGGTTAGGGGACGGGGACGGTTTAGGGTCCAGGTGAGGGTACGACCACGCTTTAGGGGGAGCGTACGTGTGAGGGCGCGGGTTAGTGTCAGCGTACGGGTTAGGATTAGGGGACGGGTGAGGGTCAGGCTTCGGGGAAGGGTTAGGGTTAGGGTTCGGGCTAGGGTTAGGGTTAGGGGACGGGGACGGTTTAGGGTCCAGGTGAGGGTACGACCACGCTTTAGGGGGAGCGTACGTGTGAGGGCGCGGGTTAGTGTCAGCGTACGGGTTAGGATTAGGGGACGGGTGAGGGTCAGGCTTCGGGGAAGGGTTAGGGTTAGGGTTTGGGCTAGGGTTAGGGTTAGGGGACGGGGACGGTTTAGGGTCCAGGTGAGTGTACGACCACGCTTTAGGGGGAGCGTACGTGTGAGGGCGCGGGTTAGTGTCCGCGTACGGGTTAGGATTAGGGGACGGGTGAGGGTCAGGCTTCGGGGAAGGGTTAGGGTTATGGTTCGGGCTAGGGTTAGGGATAAGGGACGGGGACGGTTTAGGGTCCAGGTGAGGGTTCGACCACGCTTTAGGGGGAGCATACATGTGAGGGAGCGGGTTAGTGTCAGCGTACGGGTTAGGATTAGGGGACGGGTGAGGGTCAGGCTTCGGGGAAGGGTTAGGGTTAGGGTTCGGGCTAGGGTTAGGGTTCGGGCTAGGGTTAGGGTTAGGGGACGGGGACGGTTTAGGGTCCAGGTGAGGGTACGACCACGCTTTAGGGGGAGCGTACGTGTGAGGGCGCGGGTTAGTGTCAGCGTACGGGTTAGGATTAGGGGACGGGTGAGGGTCAGGCTTCGGGGAAGGGTTAGGGTTAGGGTTCGGGCTAGGCTTAGGGTTAGGGGACGGGGACGGTTTAAGGTCCAGGTGAGGGTACGACCACGCTTTAGGGGGAGCGTACGTGTGAGGGCGCGGGTTAGTGTCAGCGTACGGGTTAGGATTAGGGGACGGGTGAGGGTCAGGCTTCGGGGAAGGGTTAGGGTTAGGGTTCGGGCTAGGGTTAGGGTTAGGGGACGGGGACGGTTTAGGGTCCAGGTGAGGGTACGACCACGCTTTAGGGGGAGCGTACGTGTGAGGGCACGGGTTAGTGTCAGCGTACGGCTTAGGATTAGGGGACGGGTGAGGGTCAGGCTTCGGGGAAGGGTTAGGGTTAGGGTTCGGGCTAGGGTTAGGGTTAGGGGACGGGGACGGTTTAGGGTCCAGGTGAGGGTACGACCACGCTTTAGGGGGAGCGTACGTGTGAGGGCGCGGGTTAGTGTCAGCGTACGGGTTAGGATTAGGGGACGGGTGAGGGTCAGGCTTCGGGGAAGGGTTAGGGTTAGGGTTCGGGCTAGGGTTAGGGTTAGGGGACGGGGACGGTTTAGGGTCCAGGTGAGGGTACGACCACGCTTTAGGGGGAGCGTACGTGTGAGGGCGCGGGTTAGTGTCAGCGTACGGGTTAGGATTAGGGGACGGGTGAGGGTCAGGCTTCGGGGAAGGGTTAGGGTTAGGGTTCGGGCTAGGGTTAGGGTTAGGGGACGGGGACGGTTTAGGGTCCAGGTGAGGGTACGACCAGGCTTTAGGGGGAGCGTACGTGTGAGGGCGCGGGTTAGTGTCAGCGTACGGGTTAGGATTAGGGGACGGGTGAGGGTCAGGCTTCGGGGAAGGGTTAGGGTTAGGGTTCGGGCTAGGGTTAGGGTTAGGGGACGGGGACGGTTTAGGGTCCAGGTGAGGGTACGACCACGCTTTAGGGGGAGCGTACGTGTGAGGGCGCGGGTTAGTTTCATCGTACGGGTTAGGATTAGGGGACGGGTGAGGGTCAGGCTTCGGGGAAGTGTTAGGGTTAGGGTTCGGGCTAGGGTTAGGGTTAGGGGACGGGGACGGTTTAGGGTCCAGGTGAGGGTACGACCACGCTTTAGGGGGAGCGTACGTGTGAGGGCGCGGGTTAGTGTCAGCGTACGGGTTAGGATTAGGGGACGGGTGAGGGTCAGGCTTCGGGGAAGTGTTAGGGTTAGGGTTCGGGCTAGAGTTAGGGTTAGGGGACGGGGACGGTTTAGGGTCCAGGTGAGGGTACGACCACGCTTTAGGGGGAGCGTACGTGTGAGGGCGCGGGTTAGTGTCAGCGTACGGCTTAGGATTAGGGGACGGGTGAGGGTCAGGCTTCGGGGAAGGGTTAGGGTTACGGTTCGGGCTAGGGTTAGGGTTAGGGGACGGGGACGGTTTAGGGTCCAGGTGAGGGCACGACCACGCTTTAGGGGGAGCGTACGTGTGAGGGCGCGGGTTAGTGTCAGCGTACGGGTTAGGATTAGGGGACGGGTGAGGGTCAGGCTTCGGGGAAGGGTTAGGGTTAGGGTTCGGGCTAGGCTTAGGGTTAGGGGACGGGGACGGTTTAAGGTCCAGGTGAGGGTACGACCACGCTTTAGGGGGAGCGTACGTGTGAGGGCGCGGGTTAGTGTCAGCGTACGGCTTAGGATTAGGGGACGGGTGAGGGTCAGGCTTCGGGAAAGGGTTAGGGTTAGGGTTCGGGCTAGGGTTAGGGTTAGGGGACGGGGACGGTTTAGGGTCCAGGTGAGGGTACGACCACGCTTTAGGGGGAGCGTACGTGTGAGGGCACGGGTTAGTGTCAGCGTACGGCTTAGGATTAGGGGACGGGTGAGGGTCAGACTTCGGGGAAGGGTTAGGGTTAGGGTTCGGGCTAGGGTTAGGGTTAGGGGACGGGGACGGTTTAGGGTCCAGGTGAGGGTACGACCACGCTTTAGGGGGAGCGTACGTGTGAGGGCGCGGGTTAGTGTCAGCGTACGGGTTAGGATTAGGGGACGGGTGAGGGTCAGGCTTCGGGGAAGGGTTAGGGTTAGGGTTCGGGCTAGGGTTAGGGTTAGGGGACGGGGACGGTTTAGGGTCCAGGTGAGGGTACGACCACGCTTTAGGGGGAGCGTACGTGTGAGGGCGCGGGTTAGTGTCAGCGTACGGGTTAGGATTAGGGGACGGGTGAGGGTCAGGCTTCGGGGAAGGGTTAGGGTTAGGGTTCGGGCTAGGGTTAGGGTTAGGGGACGGGGACGGTTTAGGGTCCAGGTGAGGGTACGACCACGCTTTAGGGGGAGCGTACGTGTGAGGGCGCGGGTTAGTGTCAGCGTACGGGTTAGGATTAGGGGACGGGTGAGGGTCAGGCTTCGGGGAAGGGTTAGGGTTAGGGTTCGGGCTAGGGTTAGGGTTAGGGGACGGGGACGGTTTAGGGTCCAGGTGAGGGTACGACCACGCTTTAGGGGGAGCGTACGTGTGAGGGCGCGGGTTAGTGTCATCGTACGGGTTAGGATTAGGGGACGGGTGAGGGTCAGGCTTCGGGGAAGTGTTAGGGTTAGGGTTCGGGCTAGGGTTAGGGTTAGGGGACGGGGACGGTTTAGGGTCCAGGTGAGGGTACGACCACGCTTTAGGGGGAGCGTACGTGTGAGGGCGCGGGTTACTGTCAGCGTACGGGTTAGGATTAGGGGACGGGTGAGGGTCAGGCTTCGGGGAAGTGTTAGGGTTAGGGTTCGGGCTAGGGTTAGGGTTAGGGGATGGGGACGGTTTAGGGTCCAGGTGAGGGTACGACCACGCTTTAGGGGGAGCGTACGTGTGAGGGCGCGGGTTAGTGTCAGCGTACGGGTTAGGATTAGGGGACGGGTGAGGGTCAGGCTTCGGGGAAGGGTTAGGGTTAGGGTTCGGGCTAGGGTTAGGGTTAGGGGACGGGGACGGTTTAGGGTCCAGGTGAGGGTACGACCACGCTTTAGGGGGAGCGTACGTGTGAGGGCGCGGGTTAGTGTCAGCGTACGGTTTAGGATTAGGCGACGGGTGAGGGTCAGGCTTCGGGGAAGTGTTAGGGTTAGGGTTCGGGCTAGGGTTAGGGTTAGGGGACGGGGACGGTTTAGGGTCCAGGTGAGGGTACGACCACGCTTTACGGGGAGCGTACGTGTGAGGGCGCGGGTTAGTGTCAGCGTACGGGTTAGGATTAGGGGACGGGTGAGGGTCAGGCTTCGGGGAAGGGTTAGGGTTAGGGTTCGGGCTAGGGTTAGGGTTAGGGGACGGGGACGGTTTAGGGTCCAGGTGAGGGTACGACCACGCTTTAGGGGGAGCGTACGTGTGAGGGCGCGGGTTAGTGTCAGCGTACGGGTTAGGATTAGGGGACGGGTGAGGGTCAGGCTTCGGGGAAGGGTTAGGGTTAGGGTTCGGGCTAGGCTTAGGGTTAGGGGACGGGGACGGTTTAAGGTCCAGGTGAGGGTACGACCACGCTTTAGGGGGAGCGTACGTGTGAGGGCGCGGGTTAGTGTCAGCGTACGGCTTAGGATTAGGGGACGGGTGAGGGTCAGGCTTCGGGAAAGGGTTAGGGTTAGGGTTCGGGCTAGGGTTAGGGTTAGGGGACGGGGACGGTTTAGGGTCCAGGTGAGGGTACGACCACGCTTTAGGGGGAGCGTACGTGTGAGGGCACGGGTTAGTGTCAGCGTACGGCTTAGGATTAGGGGACGGGTGAGGGTCAGACTTCGGGGAAGGGTTAGGGTTAGGGTTCGGGCTAGGGTTAGGGTTAGGGGACGGGGACGGTTTAGGGTCCAGGTGAGGGTACGACCACGCTTTAGGGGGAGCGTACGTGTGAGGGCGCGGGTTAGTGTCAGCGTACGGGTTAGGATTAGGGGACGGGTGAGGGTCAGGCTTCGGGGAAGGGTTAGGGTTAGGGTTCGGGCTAGGCTTAGGGTTAGGGGACGGGGACGGTTTAAGGTCCAGGTGAGGGTACGACCACGCTTTAGGGGGAGCGTACGTGTGAGGGCGCGGGTTAGTGTCAGCGTACGGGTTAGGATTAGGGGACGGGTGAGGGTCAGGCTTCGGGGAAGGGTTAGGGTTAGGGTTCGGGCTAGGGTTAGGGTTAGGGGACGGGGACGGTTTAGGGTCCAGGTGAGGGTACGACCACGCTTTAGGGGGAGCGTACGTGTGAGGGCGCGGGTTAGTGTCAGCGTACGGCTTAGGATTAGGGGACGGGTGAGGGTCAGGCTTCGGGGAAGGGTTAGGGTTAGGGTTCGGGCTAGGGTTAGGGTTAGGGGACGGGGACGGTTTAGGGTCCAGGTGAGGGTACGACCACGCTTTAGGGGGAGCGTACGTGTGAGGGCGCGGGTTAGTGTCAGCGAACGGGTTAGGATTAGGGGACGGGTGAGGGTCAGGCTTCGGGGAAGGGTTAGGTTTAGGGTTCGGGCTAGGGTTAGGGTTAGGGGACGGGGACGGTTTAGGGTCCAGGTGAGGGTATGACCAGGCTTTAGGGGGAGCGTACGTGTGAGGGCGCGGGTTAGTGTCAGCGTACGGGTTAGGATTAGGGGACGGGTGAGGGTCAGGCTTCGGGGAAGGGTTAGGGTTAGGGTTCGGGCTAGGGTTAGGGTTAGGGGACGGGGACGGTTTAGGGTCCAGGTGAGGGTACGACCACGCTTTAGGGGGAGCGTACGTGTGAGGGCGCGGGTTAGTGTCATCGTACGGGTTAGGATTAGGGGACGGGTGAGGGTCAGGCTTCGGGGAAGTGTTAGGGTTAGGGTTCGGGCTAGGGTTAGGGTTAGGGGACGGGGACGGTTTAGGGTCCAGGTGAGGGTACGACCACGCTTTAGGGGGAGCGTACGTGTGAGGGCGCGGGTTAGTGTCAGCGTACGGGTTAGGATTAGGGGACGGGTGAGGGTCAGGCTTCGGGGAAGTGTTAGGGTTAGGGTTCGGGCTAGGGTTAGTGTTAGGGGACGGGGACGGTTTAGGGTCCAGGTGAGGGTACGACCACGCTTTAGGGGGAGCGTACGTGTGAGGGCGCGGGTTAGTGTCAGCGTACGGGTTAGGATTAGGGGACGGGTGAGGGTCAGGCTTCGGGGAAGGGTTAGGGTTAGGGTTCGGGCTAGGGTTAGGGTTAGGGGACGGGGACGGTTTAGGGTCCAGGTGAGGGCACGACCACGCTTTAGGGGGAGCGTACGTGTGAGGGCGCGGGTTAGTGTCAGCGTACGGGTTAGGATTAGGGGACGGGTGAGGGTCAGGCTTCGGGGAAGGGTTAGGGTTAGGGTTCGGGCTAGGCTTAGGGTTAGGGGACGGGGACGGTTTAAGGTCCAGGTGAGGGTACGACCACGCTTTAGGGGGAGCGTACGTGTGAGGGCGCGGGTTAGTGTCAGCGTACGGGTTAGGATTAGGGGACGGGTGAGGGTCAGGCTTCGGGGAAGGGTTAGGGTTAGGGTTCGGGCTAGGGTTAGGGTTAGGGGACGGGGACGGTTTAGGGTCCAGGTGAGGGTACGACCACGCTTTAGGGGGAGCGTACGTGTGAGGGCGCGGGTTAGTGTCATCGTACGGGTTAGGATTAGGGGACGGGTGAGGGTCAGGCTTCGGGGAAGTGTTAGGGTTAGGGTTCGGGCTAGGGTTAGGGTTAGGGGACGGGGACGGTTTAGGGTCCAGGTGAGGGTACGACCACGCTTTAGGGGGAGCGTACGTGTGAGGGCGCGGGTTACTGTCAGCGTACGGGTTAGGATTAGGGGACGGGTGAGGGTCAGGCTTCGGGGAAGGGTTAGGGTTAGGGTTCGGGCTAGGGTTAGGGTTAGGGGACGGGGACGGTTTAGGGTCCAGGTGAGGGTACGACCACGCTTTAGGGGGAGCGTACGTGTGAGGGCGCGGGTTAGTGTCAGCGTACGGGTTAGGATTAGGGGACGGGTGAGGGTCAGGCTTCGGGGAAGGGTTAGGGTTAGGGTTCGGGCTAGGGTTAGGGTTAGGGGACGGGGACGGTTTAGGGTCCAGGTGAGGGTACGACCATGCTTTAGGGGGAGCGTACGTGTGAGGGCGCGGGTTAGTGTCAGCGTACGGGTTAGGATTATGGGATGGGTGAGGGTCAGGCTTCGGAGAAGGGTTAGGGTTAGGGTTCGGGCTAGGGTTAGGGTTAGGGGACGGGGACGGTTTAGGGTCCAGGTGAGGGTACGACCATGCTTTAGGGGGAGCGTACGTGTGAGGGCGCGGGTTAGTGTCAGCGTACGGGTTAGGATTAGGGGACGGGTGAGGGTCAGGCTTCGGGGAAGGGTTAGGGTTAGGGTTCGGGCTAGGGTTAGGGTTAGGGGACGGGGACGGTTTAGGGTCCAGGTGAGGGTACGACCACGCTTTAGGGGGAGCGTACGTGTGAGGGCGCGGGTTAGTGTCAGCGTACGGGTTAGGATTAGGGGACGGGTGAGGGTCAGGCTTCGGGGAAGGGTTAGGGTTAGGGTTCGGGCTAGGGTTAGGGTTAGGGGACGGGGACGGTTTAGGGTCCAGGTGAGGGTACGACCACGCTTTAGGGGTAGCGTACGTGTGAGGGCGCGAGTTAGTGTCCGCGTACGGCTTAGGATTAGGGGACGGGTGAGGGTCAGGCTTCGGGGAAGGGTTAGGGTTAGGGTTCGGGCTAGGGTTAGGGTTAGGGGACGGGGACGGTTTAGGGTCCAGGTGAGGGTACGACCACGCTTTAGGGGGAGCGTACGTGTGAGGGCGCGGGTGAGTGTCAGCGTACGGCTTAGGATTAGGGGCCGCGTGAGGGTCAGCCTTCGGGGAAGGGCTAGGGTTAGGGTTCGGGCTAGGGTTAGGGTTAGGGGACGGGGACGGTTTAGGGTCCAGGTGAGGGTACGACCACGCTTTAGGGGGAGCGT
This sequence comes from Grampus griseus, assembly GCF_964374135.1. Classification (NCBI taxonomy): domain Eukaryota; kingdom Metazoa; phylum Chordata; class Mammalia; order Artiodactyla; family Delphinidae; genus Grampus; species Grampus griseus. The sequence goes on from NW_028133135.1 coordinate 155,377, forward strand.
ACGTGTGAGGGCGCGGGTTAGTGTCAGCGTACGGGTTAGGATTAGGGGACGGGTGAGGGTCAGGCTTCGGGGAAGGGTTAGGGTTAGGGTTCGGGCAAGGGTTAGGGTTAGGGGACGGGGACGGTTTAGGGTCCAGGTGAGGGTACGACCACGCTTTAGGGGGAGCGTACGTGTGAGGGCGCGGGTTAGTGTCAGCGTACGGGTTAGGAATAAGGGACGGGTGAGGGTCAGGCTTCGGGGAAGGGTTAGGGTTAGGGTTCGGGCTAGGGTTAGGGTTAGGGGACGGGGATGGTTTAGGGTCCAGGTGAGGGTACGACCACGCTTTAGGGGGAGCGTACGTGTGAGGGCGCGGGTTAGTGTCAGCGTACGGCTTAGGATTAGGGGACGGGTGAGGGTCAGGCTTCGGGGAAGGGTTAGGGTTAGGGTTCGGGCTAGGGTTAGGGTTAGGGGACGGGAATGGTTTAGGGTCCAGGTGAGGGTACGACCACGCTTTAGGGGGAGCGTACGTGTGAGGGCGCGGGTTAGTGTCAGCGTACGGCTTAGGATTAGGGGACGGGTGAGGTTCAGGCTTCGGGGAAGGGTTAGGGTTAGAGTTCGGGCTAGGGTTAGGGTTAAGGGACGGGGATGGTTTAGGGTCCAGGTGAGGGTACGACCACGCTTTAGGGGGAGCGTACGTGTGAGGGCGCGGGTTAGTGTCCGCGTACGGCTTAGGATTAGGGGACGGGTGAGGGTCAGGCTTCGGGGAAGGGTTAGGGTTAGGGTTCGGGCTAGGGTTAGGGTTAGGGGACGGGGACGGTTTAGGGTCCAGGTGAGGGTACGACCACGCTTTAGGGGGAGCGTACGTGTGAGGGCGCGGGTTAGTGTCAGCGTACGGCTTAGGATTAGGGGACGGGTGAGGGTCAGGCTTCGGGGAAGGGTTAGGGTTAGGGTTCGGGCTAGGGTTAGGGTTAGGGGACGGGGACGGTTTAGGGTCCAGGTGAGGGTACGACCACGCTTTAGGGGGAGCGTACGTGTGAGGGCGCGGGTTAGTGTCAGCGTACGGGTTAGGATTAGGGGACGGGTGAGGGTCAGGCTTCGGGGAAGGGTTAGGGTTAGGGTTTGGGCTAGGGTTAGGGTTAGGGGACGGGGACGGTTTAGGGTCCAGGTGAGGGTACGACCACGCTTTAGGGGGAGCGTACGTGTGAGGGCGCGGGTTAGTGTCCGCGTACGGCTTAGGATTAGGGGACGGGTGAGGGTCAGGCTTCGGGGAAGGGTTAGGGTTATGGTTCGGGCTAGGGTTAGGGATAGGGGACGGGGACGGTTTAGGGTCCAGGTGAGGGTACGACCACGCTTTAGGGGGGGCATACGTGTGAGGGCGCGGGTTAGTGTCAGCGTACGGGTTAGCATTAGGGGACGGGTGAGGGTCAGGCTTCGGGGAAGGGTTAGGGTTAGGGTTCGGGCTAGGGTTAGGGTTCGGGCTAGGGTTAGGGTTAGGGGACGGGGACGGTTTAGGGTCCAGGTGAGGGTACGACCACGCTTTAGGGGGAGCGTACGTGTGAGGGCGCGGGTTAGTGTCAGCGTACGGGTTAGGATTAGGGGACGGGTGAGGGTCAGGCTTCGGGGAAGGGTTAGGGTTAGGGTTCGGGCTAGGCTTAGGGTTAGGGGACGGGGAGGGTTTAAGGTCCAGGTGAGGGTACGACCACGCTTTAGGGGGAGCGTACGTGTGAGGGCGCGGGTTAGTGTCAGCGTACGGCTTAGGATTAGGGGACGGGTGAGGGTCAGGCTTCGGGGAAGGGTTAGGGTTAGGGTTCGGGCTAGGGTTAGGGTTAGGGGACGGGGACGGTTTAGGGTCCAGTTGAGGGTACGACCACGCTTTAGGGGGAGCGTACGTGTGAGGGCACGGGTTAGTGTCAGCGTACGGCTTAGGATTAGGGGACGGGTGAGGGTCAGGCTTCGGGGAAGGGTTAGGGTTAGGGTTCGGGCTAGGGTTAGGGTTAGGGGACGGGGACGGTTTAGGGTCCAGGTGAGGGTACGACCACGCTTTAGGGGGAGCGTACGTGTGAGGGCGCGGGTTAGTGTCAGCGTACGGCTTAGGATTAGGGGACGTGTGAGGGTCAGGCTTCGGGGAAGGGTTAGGGTTAGGGTTCGGGCTAGGGTTAGGGTTAGGGGACGGGGACGGTTTAGGGTCCAGGTGAGGGTACGACCACGCTTTAGGGGGAGCGTACGTGTGAGGGCGCGGGTTAGTGTCAGCGTACGGGTTAGCATTAGGGGACGGGTGAGGGTCAGGCTTCAGGGAAGGGTTAGGGTTAGGGTTCGGGCTAGGGTTAGGGTTAGGGGACGGGGACGGTTTAGGGTCCAGGTGAGGGTACGACCACGCTTTAGGGGGAGCGTACGTGTGAGGGCGCGGGTTAGTGTCAGCGTACGGGTTAGGATTAGGGGACGGGTGAGGGTCAGGCTTCGGGGAAGTGTTAGGGTTAGGGTTCGGGCTAGAGTTAGGGTTAGGGGACGGGGACGGTTTAGGGTCCAGGTGAGGGTACGACCACGCTTTAGGGGGAGCGTACGTGTGAGGGCGCGGGTTAGTGTCAGCGTACGGCTTAGGATTAGGGGACGGGTGAGGGTCAGGCTTCGGGGAAGGGTTAGGGTTACGGTTCGGGCTAGGGTTAGGGTTAGGGGACGGGGACGGTTTAGGGTCCAGGTGAGGGCACGACCACGCTTTAGGGGGAGCGTACGTGTGAGGGCGCGGGTTAGTGTCAGCGTACGGGTTAGGATTAGGGGACGGGTGAGGGTCAGGCTTCGGGGAAGGGTTAGGGTTAGGGTTCGGGCTAGGCTTAGGGTTAGGGGACGGGGACGGTTTAAGGTCCAGGTGAGGGTACGACCACGCTTTAGGGGGAGCGTACGTGTGAGGGCGCGGGTTAGTGTCAGCGTACGGCTTAGGATTAGGGGACGGGTGAGGGTCAGGCTTCGGGAAAGGGTTAGGGTTAGGGTTCGGGCTAGGGTTAGGGTTAGGGGACGGGGACGGTTTAGGGTCCAGGTGAGGGTACGACCACGCTTTAGGGGGAGCGTACGTGTGAGGGCACGGGTTAGTGTCAGCGTACGGCTTAGGATTAGGGGACGGGTGAGGGTCAGACTTCGGGGAAGGGTTAGGGTTAGGGTTCGGGCTAGGGTTAGGGTTAGGGGACGGGGACGGTTTAGGGTCCAGGTGAGGGTACGACCACGCTTTAGGGGGAGCGTACGTGTGAGGGCGCGGGTTAGTGTCAGCGTACGGGTTAGGATTAGGGGACGGGTGAGGGTCAGGCTTCGGGGAAGGGTTAGGGTTAGGGTTCGGGCTAGGGTTAGGGTTAGGGGACGGGGACGGTTTAGGGTCCAGGTGAGGGTACGACCACGCTTTAGGGGGAGCGTACGTGTGAGGGCGCGGGTTAGTGTCAGCGTACGGGTTAGGATTAGGGGACGGGTGAGGGTCAGGCTTCGGGGAAGGGTTAGGGTTAGGGTTCGGGCTAGGGTTAGGGTTAGGGGACGGGGACGGTTTAGGGTCCAGGTGAGGGTACGACCACGCTTTAGGGGGAGCGTACGTGTGAGGGCGCGGGTTAGTGTCAGCGTACGGGTTAGGATTAGGGGACGGGTGAGGGTCAGGCTTCGGGGAAGGGTTAGGGTTAGGGTTCGGGCTAGGGTTAGGGTTAGGGGACGGGGACGGTTTAGGGTCCAGGTGAGGGTACGACCACGCTTTAGGGGGAGCGTACGTGTGAGGGCGCGGGTTAGTGTCATCGTACGGGTTAGGATTAGGGGACGGGTGAGGGTCAGGCTTCGGGGAAGTGTTAGGGTTAGGGTTCGGGCTAGGGTTAGGGTTAGGGGACGGGGACGGTTTAGGGTCCAGGTGAGGGTACGACCACGCTTTAGGGGGAGCGTACGTGTGAGGGCGCGGGTTACTGTCAGCGTACGGGTTAGGATTAGGGGACGGGTGAGGGTCAGGCTTCGGGGAAGTGTTAGGGTTAGGGTTCGGGCTAGGGTTAGGGTTAGGGGACGGGGACGGTTTAGGGTCCAGGTGAGGGTACGACCACGCTTTAGGGGGAGCGTACGTGTGAGGGCGCGGGTTAGTGTCAGCGTACGGGTTAGGATTAGGGGACGGGTGAGGGTCAGGCTTCGGGGAAGGGTTAGGGTTAGGGTTCGGGCTAGGGTTAGGGTTAGGGGACGGGGACGGTTTAGGGTCCAGGTGAGGGTACGACCACGCTTTAGGGGGAGCGTACGTGTGAGGGCGCGGGTTAGTGTCAGCGTACGGGTTAGGATTAGGCGACGGGTGAGGGTCAGGCTTCGGGGAAGTGTTAGGGTTAGGGTTCGGGCTAGGGTTAGGGTTAGGGGACGGGGACGGTTTAGGGTCCAGGTGAGGGTACGACCACGCTTTAGGGGGAGCGTACGTGTGAGGGCGCGGGTTAGTGTCAGCGTACGGGTTAGGATTAGGGGACGGGTGAGGGTCAGGCTTCGGGGAAGGGTTAGGGTTAGGGTTCGGGCTAGGGTTAGGGTTAGGGGACGGGGACGGTTTAGGGTCCAGGTGAGGGTACGACCACGCTTTAGGGGGAGCGTACGTGTGAGGGCGCGGGTTAGTGTCAGCGTACGGGTTAGGATTAGGGGACGGGTGAGGGTCAGGCTTCGGGGAAGGGTTAGGGTTAGGGTTCGGGCTAGGCTTAGGGTTAGGGGACGGGGACGGTTTAAGGTCCAGGTGAGGGTACGACCACGCTTTAGGGGGAGCGTACGTGTGAGGGCGCGGGTTAGTGTCAGCGTACGGCTTAGGATTAGGGGACGGGTGAGGGTCAGGCTTCGGGAAAGGGTTAGGGTTAGGGTTCGGGCTAGGGTTAGGGTTAGGGGACGGGGACGGTTTAGGGTCCAGGTGAGGGTACGACCACGCTTTAGGGGGAGCGTACGTGTGAGGGCACGGGTTAGTGTCAGCGTACGGCTTAGGATTAGGGGACGGGTGAGGGTCAGACTTCGGGGAAGGGTTAGGGTTAGGGTTCGGGCTAGGGTTAGGGTTAGGGGACGGGGACGGTTTAGGGTCCAGGTGAGGGTACGACCACGCTTTAGGGGGAGCGTACGTGTGAGGGCGCGGGTTAGTGTCAGCGTACGGGTTAGGATTAGGGGACGGGTGAGGGTCAGGCTTCGGGGAAGGGTTAGGGTTAGGGTTCGGGCTAGGCTTAGGGTTAGGGGACGGGGACGGTTTAAGGTCCAGGTGAGGGTACGACCACGCTTTAGGGGGAGCGTACGTGTGAGGGCGCGGGTTAGTGTCAGCGTACGGGTTAGGATTAGGGGACGGGTGAGGGTCAGGCTTCGGGGAAGGGTTAGGGTTAGGGTTCGGGCTAGGGTTAGGGTTAGGGGACGGGGACGGTTTAGGGTCCAGGTGAGGGTACGACCACGCTTTAGGGGGAGCGTACGTGTGAGGGCGCGGGTTAGTGTCAGCGTACGGCTTAGGATTAGGGGACGGGTGAGGGTCAGGCTTCGGGGAAGGGTTAGGGTTAGGGTTCGGGCTAGGGTTAGGGTTAGGGGACGGGGACGGTTTAGGGTCCAGGTGAGGGTACGACCACGCTTTAGGGGGAGCGTACGTGTGAGGGCGCGGGTTAGTGTCAGCGAACGGGTTAGGATTAGGGGACGGGTGAGGGTCAGGCTTCGGGGAAGGGTTAGGTTTAGGGTTCGGGCTAGGGTTAGGGTTAGGGGACGGGGACGGTTTAGGGTCCAGGTGAGGGTATGACCAGGCTTTAGGGGGAGCGTACGTGTGAGGGCGCGGGTTAGTGTCAGCGTACGGGTTAGGATTAGGGGACGGGTGAGGGTCAGGCTTCGGGGAAGGGTTAGGGTTAGGGTTCGGGCTAGGGTTAGGGTTAGGGGACGGGGACGGTTTAGGGTCCAGGTGAGGGTACGACCACGCTTTAGGGGGAGCGTACGTGTGAGGGCGCGGGTTAGTGTCATCGTACGGGTTAGGATTAGGGGACGGGTGAGGGTCAGGCTTCGGGGAAGTGTTAGGGTTAGGGTTCGGGCTAGGGTTAGGGTTAGGGGACGGGGACGGTTTAGGGTCCAGGTGAGGGTACGACCACGCTTTAGGGGGAGCGTACGTGTGAGGGCGCGGGTTAGTGTCAGCGTACGGGTTAGGATTAGGGGACGGGTGAGGGTCAGGCTTCGGGGAAGTGTTAGGGTTAGGGTTCGGGCTAGGGTTAGTGTTAGGGGACGGGGACGGTTTAGGGTCCAGGTGAGGGTACGACCACGCTTTAGGGGGAGCGTACGTGTGAGGGCGCGGGTTAGTGTCAGCGTACGGGTTAGGATTAGGGGACGGGTGAGGGTCAGGCTTCGGGGAAGGGTTAGGGTTAGGGTTCGGGCTAGGGTTAGGGTTAGGGGACGGGGACGGTTTAGGGTCCAGGTGAGGGCACGACCACGCTTTAGGGGGAGCGTACGTGTGAGGGCGCGGGTTAGTGTCAGCGTACGGGTTAGGATTAGGGGACGGGTGAGGGTCAGGCTTCGGGGAAGGGTTAGGGTTAGGGTTCGGGCTAGGCTTAGGGTTAGGGGACGGGGACGGTTTAAGGTCCAGGTGAGGGTACGACCACGCTTTAGGGGGAGCGTACGTGTGAGGGCGCGGGTTAGTGTCAGCGTACGGGTTAGGATTAGGGGACGGGTGAGGGTCAGGCTTCGGGGAAGGGTTAGGGTTAGGGTTCGGGCTAGGGTTAGGGTTAGGGGACGGGGACGGTTTAGGGTCCACGTGAGGGTACGACCACGCTTTAGGGGGAGCGTACGTGTGAGGGCGCGGGTTAGTGTCATCGTACGGGTTAGGATTAGGGGACGGGTGAGGGTCAGGCTTCGGGGAAGTGTTAGGGTTAGGGTTCGGGCTAGGGTTAGGGTTAGGGGACGGGGACGGTTTAGGGTCCAGGTGAGGGTACGACCACGCTTTAGGGGGAGCGTACGTGTGAGGGCGCGGGTTACTGTCAGCGTACGGGTTAGGATTAGGGGACGGGTGAGGGTCAGGCTTCGGGGAAGGGTTAGGGTTAGGGTTCGGGCTAGGGTTAGGGTTAGGGGACGGGGACGGTTTAGGGTCCAGGTGAGGGTACGACCACGCTTTAGGGGGAGCGTACGTGTGAGGGCGCGGGTTAGTGTCAGCGTACGGGTTAGGATTAGGGGACGGGTGAGGGTCAGGCTTCGGGGAAGGGTTAGGGTTAGGGTTCGGGCTAGGGTTAGGGTTAGGGGACGGGGACGGTTTAGGGTCCAGGTGAGGGTACGACCATGCTTTAGGGGGAGCGTACGTGTGAGGGCGCGGGTTAGTGTCAGCGTACGGGTTAGGATTAGGGGATGGGTGAGGGTCCGGCTTCGGAGAAGGGTTAGGGTTAGGGTTCGGGCTAGGGTTAGGGTTAGGGGACGGGGACGGTTTAGGGTCCAGGTGAGGGTACGACCATGCTTTAGGGGGAGCGTACGTGTGAGGGCGCGGGTTAGTGTCAGCGTACGGGTTAGGATTAGGGGACGGGTGAGGGTCAGGCTTCGGGGAAGGGTTAGGGTTAGGGTTCGGGCTAGGGTTAGGGTTAGGGGACGGGGACGGTTTAGGGTCCAGGTGAGGGTACGACCACGCTTTAGGGGGAGCGTACGTGTGAGGGCGCGGGTTAGTGTCAGCGTACGGGTTAGGATTAGGGGACGGGTGAGGGTCAGGCTTCGGGGAAGGGTTAGGGTTAGGGTTCGGGCTAGGGTTAGGGTTAGGGGACGGGGACGGTTTAGGGTCCAGGTGAGGGTACGACCACGCTTTAGGGGTAGCGTACGTGTGAGGGCGCGAGTTAGTGTCCGCGTACGGCTTAGGATTAGGGGACGGGTGAGGGTCAGGCTTCGGGGAAGGGTTAGGGTTAGGGTTCGGGCTAGGGTTAGGGTTAGGGGACGGGGACGGTTTAGGGTCCAGGTGAGGGTACGACCACGCTTTAGGGGGAGCGTACGTGTGAGGGCGCGGGTGAGTGTCAGCGTACGGCTTAGGATTAGGGGCCGCGTGAGGGTCAGCCTTCGGGGAAGGGCTAGGGTTAGGGTTCGGGCTAGGGTTAGGGTTAGGGGACGGGGACGGTTTAGGGTCCAGGTGAGGGTACGACCACGCTTTAGGGGGAGCGTACGTGTGAGGGCGCGGGTTAGTGTCAGCGTACGGGTTAGGATTAGGGGACGGGTGAGGGTCAGGCTTCGGGGAAGGGTTAGGGTTAGGGTTCGGGCAAGGGTTAGGGTTAGGGGACGGGGACGGTTTAGGGTCCAGGTGAGGGTACGACCACGCTTTAGGGGGAGCGTACGTGTGAGGGCGCGGGTTAGTGTCAGCGTACGGGTTAGGAATAAGGGACGGGTGAGGGTCAGGCTTCGGGGAAGGGTTAGGGTTAGGGTTCGGGCTAGGGTTAGGGTTAGGGGACGGGGATGGTTTAGGGTCCAGGTGAGGGTACGACCACGCTTTAGGGGGAGCGTACGTGTGAGGGCGCGGGTTAGTGTCAGCGTACGGCTTAGGATTAGGGGACGGGTGAGGGTCAGGCTTCGGGGAAGGGTTAGGGTTAGGGTTCGGGCTAGGGTTAGGGTTAGGGGACGGGAATGGTTTAGGGTCCAGGTGAGGGTACGACCACGCTTTAGGGGGAGCGTACGTGTGAGGGCGCGGGTTAGTGTCAGCGTACGGCTTAGGATTAGGGGACGGGTGAGGTTCAGGCTTCGGGGAAGGGTTAGGGTTAGAGTTCGGGCTAGGGTTAGGGTTAAGGGACGGGGATGGTTTAGGGTCCAGGTGAGGGTACGACCACGCTTTAGGGGGAGCGTACGTGTGAGGGCGCGGGTTAGTGTCCGCGTACGGCTTAGGATTAGGGGACGGGTGAGGGTCAGGCTTCGGGGAAGGGTTAGGGTTAGGGTTCGGGCTAGGGTTAGGGTTAGGGGACGGGGACGGTTTAGGGTCCAGGTGAGGGTACGACCACGCTTTAGGGGGAGCGTACGTGTGAGGGCGCGGGTTAGTGTCAGCGTACGGCTTAGGATTAGGGGACGGGTGAGGGTCAGGCTTCGGGGAAGGGTTAGGGTTAGGGTTCGGGCTAGGGTTAGGGTTAGGGGACGGGGACGGTTTAGGGTCCAGGTGAGGGTACGACCACGCTTTAGGGGGAGCGTACGTGTGAGGGCGCGGGTTAGTGTCAGCGTACGGGTTAGGATTAGGGGACGGGTGAGGGTCAGGCTTCGGGGAAGGGTTAGGGTTAGGGTTTGGGCTAGGGTTAGGGTTAGGGGACGGGGACGGTTTAGGGTCCAGGTGAGGGTACGACCACGCTTTAGGGGGAGCGTACGTGTGAGGGCGCGGGTTAGTGTCCGCGTACGGCTTAGGATTAGGGGACGGGTGAGGGTCAGGCTTCGGGGAAGGGTTAGGGTTATGGTTCGGGCTAGGGTTAGGGATAGGGGACGGGGACGGTTTAGGGTCCAGGTGAGGGTACGACCACGCTTTAGGGGGGGCATACGTGTGAGGGCGCGGGTTAGTGTCAGCGTACGGGTTAGCATTAGGGGACGGGTGAGGGTCAGGCTTCGGGGAAGGGTTAGGGTTAGGGTTCGGGCTAGGGTTAGGGTTCGGGCTAGGGTTAGGGTTAGGGGACGGGGACGGTTTAGGGTCCAGGTGAGGGTACGACCACGCTTTAGGGGGAGCGTACGTGTGAGGGCGCGGGTTAGTGTCAGCGTACGGGTTAGGATTAGGGGACGGGTGAGGGTCAGGCTTCGGGGAAGGGTTAGGGTTAGGGTTCGGGCTAGGCTTAGGGTTAGGGGACGGGGAGGGTTTAAGGTCCAGGTGAGGGTACGACCACGCTTTAGGGGGAGCGTACGTGTGAGGGCGCGGGTTAGTGTCAGCGTACGGCTTAGGATTAGGGGACGGGTGAGGGTCAGGCTTCGGGGAAGGGTTAGGGTTAGGGTTCGGGCTAGGGTTAGGGTTAGGGGACGGGGACGGTTTAGGGTCCAGTTGAGGGTACGACCACGCTTTAGGGGGAGCGTACGTGTGAGGGCACGGGTTAGTGTCAGCGTACGGCTTAGGATTAGGGGACGGGTGAGGGTCAGGCTTCGGGGAAGGGTTAGGGTTAGGGTTCGGGCTAGGGTTAGGGTTAGGGGACGGGGACGGTTTAGGGTCCAGGTGAGGGTACGACCACGCTTTAGGGGGAGCGTACGTGTGAGGGTGCGGGTTAGTGTCAGCGTACGGCTTAGGATTAGGGGACGTGTGAGGGTCAGGCTTCGGGGAAGGGTTAGGGTTAGGGTTCGGGCTAGGGTTAGGGTTAGGGGACGGGGACGGTTTAGGGTCCAGGTGAGGGTACGACCACGCTTTAGGGGGAGCGTACGTGTGAGGGCGCGGGTTAGTGTCAGCGTACGGGTTAGCATTAGGGGACGGGTGAGGGTCAGGCTTCAGGGAAGGGTTAGGGTTAGGGTTCGGGCTAGGGTTAGGGTTAGGGGACGGGGACGGTTTAGGGTCCAGGTGAGGGTACGACCACGCTTTAGGGGGAGCGTACGTGTGAGGGCGCGGGTTAGTGTCAGCGTACGGCTTAGGATTAGGGGACGGGTGAGGGTCAGGCTTCGGGGAAGGGTTAGGGTTAGGGTTCGGGCTAGGGTTAGGGTTAGGGGACGGGGACGGTTTAGGGTCCAGGTGAGGGTACGACCACGCTTTAGGGGGAGCGTACGTGTGAGGGCGCGGGTTAGTGTCATCGTACGGGTTAGGATTATGGGACGGGTGAGGGTCAGGCTTCGGGGAAGTGTTAGGGTTAGGGTTCGGGCTAGGGTTAGGGTTAGGGGACGGGGACGGTTTAGGGTCCAGGTGAGGGTACGACCACGCTTTAGGGGGAGCGTACGTGTGAGGGCGCGGGTTAGTGTCAGCGTACGGGTTAGGATTAGGGGACGGGTGAGGGTCAGGCTTCGGGGAAGTGTTAGGGTTAGGGTTCGGGCTAGGGTTAGGGTTAGGGGACGGGGACGGTTTAGGGTCCAGGTGAGGGTACGACCACGCTTTAGGGGGAGCGTACGTGTGAGGGCGCGGGTTAGTGTCAGCGTACGGGTTAGGATTAGGGGACGGGTGAGGGTCAGGCTTCGGGGAAGGGTTAGGGTTAGGGTTCGGGCTAGGGTTAGGGTTAGGGGACGGGGACGGTTTAGGGTCCAGGTGAGGGTACGACCATGCTTTAGGGGGAGCGTACGTGTGAGGGCGCGGGTTAGTGTCAGCGTACGGGTTAGGATTAGGGGACGGGTGAGGGTCAGGCTTCGGGGAAGGGTTAGGGTTAGGGTTCGGGCTAGGGTTAGGGTTAGGGGACGGGGACGGTTTAGGGTCCAGGTGAGGGTACGACCACGCTTTAGGGGGAGCGTACGTGTGAGGGCGCGGGTTAGTGTCAGCGTACGGCTTAGGATTAGGGGACGGGTGAGGGTCAGGCTTCGGGGAAGGGTTAGGGTTAGGGTTCGGGCTAGGGTTAGGGTTAGGGGACGGGGACGGTTTAGGGTCCAGGTGAGGGTATTACCACCCTTTAGGGGGAGCGTACGTGTGAGGGCGCGGGTTAGTGTCCGCGTACGGGTTAGGATTAGGGGACGGGTGAGGGTCAGGCTTCGGGGAAGGGTTAGGGTTAGGGTTCGGGCTAGGGTTAGGGTTAGGGAACGGGGACGGTTTAGGGTCCAGGTGAGGGTACGACCACGCTTTAGGGGGAGCGTACGTGTGAGGGCGCGGGTTAGTGTCAGCGTACGGGTTAGGATTAGGGGACGGGTGAGGGTCAGGCTTCGGGGAAGGGTTAGGGTTAGGGTTCGGGCTAGGGTTAGGGTTAGGGGATGGGGACGGTTTAGGGTCCAGGTGAGGGTACGACCACGCTTTAGGGGGAGCGTACGTGTGAGGGCGCGGGTTAGTGTCAGCGTACGGGTTAGGATTAGGGGACGGGTGAGGGTCAGGCTTCGGGGAAGGGTTAGGGTTAGGGTTCAGGCTAGGGTTAGGGTTAGGGGACGGGGACGGTTTAGGGTCCAGGTGAGGGTACGACCACGCTTTAGGGGGAGCGTACGTGTCAGGGCGCGGGTTAGTGTCAGCGTACGGGTTAGGATTAGGGGACGGGTGAGGGTCAGGCTTCGGGGAAGTGTTAGGGTTAGGGTTCGGGCTAGGGTTAGGGTTAGGGGACGGGGACGGTTTAGGGTCCAGGTGAGGGTACGACCACGCTTTAGGGGGAGCGTACGTGTGAGGGCGCGGGTTAGTGTCAGCGTACGGGTTAGGATTAGGGGACGGGTGAGGGTCAGGCTTCGGGGAAGGGTTAGGGTTAGGGTTCGGGCTAGGGTTAGGGTTAGGGTTAGGGGACGGTTTAGGGTCCAGGTGAGGGTACGACCACGCTTTAGGGGGAGCGTACGTGTGAGGGCGCGGGTTAGTGTCAGCGTACGGGTTAGGATTAGGGGACGGGTGAGGGTCAGGCTTCGGGGAAGGGTTAGGGTTAGGGTTCGGGCTAGGGTTAGGGTTAGGGGACGGGGACGGTTTAGGGTCCAGGTGAGGGTACGACCACGCTTTAGGGGGAGCGTACGTGTGAGGGCGCGGGTTAGTGTCAGCGTACGGGTTAGGATTAGGGGACGGGTGAGGGTCAGGCTTCGGGGAAGGGTTAGGGTTAGGGTTCGGGCTAGGGTTAGGGTTAGGGGATGGGGACGGTTTAGGGTCCAGGTGAGGGTACGACCACGCTTTAGGGGGAGCGTACGTGTGAGGGCGCGGGTTAGTGTCAGCGTACGGCTTAGGATTAGGGGACGGGTGAGGGTCAGCCTTCGGGGAAGGGCTAGGGTTAGGGTTCGGGCTAGGGTTAGGGTTAGGGGACGGGGACGGTTTAGGGTCCAGGTGAGGGTACGACCACGCTTTAGGGGGAGCGTACGTGTGAGGGCGCGGGTTAGTGTCAGCGTACGGGTTAGCATTAGGGGACGGGTGAGGGTCAGGCTTCAGGGAAGGGTTAGGGTTAGGGTTCGGGCTAGGGTTAGGGTTAGGGGACGGGGACGGTTTAGGGTCCAGGTGAGGGTACGACCACGCTTTAGGGGGAGCGTACGTGTGAGGGCGCGGGTTAGTGTCAGCGTACGGCTTAGGATTAGGGGACGGGTGAGGGTCAGGCTTCGGGGAAGGGTTAGGGTTAGGGTTCGGGCTAGGGTTAGGGTTAGGGGACGGGGACGGTTTAGGGTCCAGGTGAGGGTACGACCACGCTTTAGGGGGAGCGTACGTGTGAGGGCGCGGGTTAGTGTCATCGTACGGGTTAGGATTATGGGACGGGTGAGGGTCAGGCTTCGGGGAAGTGTTAGGGTTAGGGTTCGGGCTAGGGTTAGGGTTAGGGGACGGGGACGGTTTAGGGTCCAGGTGAGGGTACGACCACGCTTTAGGGGGAGCGTACGTGTGAGGGCGCGGGTTAGTGTCAGCGTACGGGTTAGGATTAGGGGACGGGTGAGGGTCAGGCTTCGGGGAAGTGTTAGGGTTAGGGTTCGGGCTAGGGTTAGGGTTAGGGGACGGGGACGGTTTAGGGTCCAGGTGAGGGTACGACCACGCTTTAGGGGGAGCGTACGTGTGAGGGCGCGGGTTAGTGTCAGCGTACGGGTTAGGATTAGGGGACGGGTGAGGGTCAGGCTTCGGGGAAGGGTTAGGGTTAGGGTTCGGGCTAGGGTTAGGGTTAGGGGACGGGGACGGTTTAGGGTCCAGGTGAGGGTACGACCATGCTTTAGGGGGAGCGTACGTGTGAGGGCGCGGGTTAGTGTCAGCGTACGGGTTAGGATTAGGGGACGGGTGAGGGTCAGGCTTCGGGGAAGGGTTAGGGTTAGGGTTCGGGCTAGGGTTAGGGTTAGGGGACGGGGACGGTTTAGGGTCCAGGTGAGGGTACGACCACGCTTTAGGGGGAGCGTACGTGTGAGGGCGCGGGTTAGTGTCAGCGTACGGCTTAGGATTAGGGGACGGGTGAGGGTCAGGCTTCGGGGAAGGGTTAGGGTTAGGGTTCGGGCTAGGGTTAGGGTTAGGGGACGGGGACGGTTTAGGGTCCAGGTGAGGGTATTACCACCCTTTAGGGGGAGCGTACGTGTGAGGGCGCGGGTTAGTGTCCGCGTACGGGTTAGGATTAGGGGACGGGTGAGGGTCAGGCTTCGGGGAAGGGTTAGGGTTAGGGTTCGGGCTAGGGTTAGGGTTAGGGGACGGGGACGGTTTAGGGTCCAGGTGAGGGTACGACCACGCTTTAGGGGGAGCGTACGTGTGAGGGCGCGGGTTAGTGTCAGCGTACGGGTTAGGATTAGGGGACGGGTGAGGGTCAGGCTTCGGGGAAGGGTTAGGGTTAGGGTTCGGGCTAGGGTTAGGGTTAGGGGATGGGGACGGTTTAGGGTCCAGGTGAGGGTACGACCACGCTTTAGGGGGAGCGTACGTGTGAGGGCGCGGGTTAGTGTCAGCGTACGGGTTAGGATTAGGGGACGGGTGAGGGTCAGGCTTCGGGGAAGGGTTAGGGTTAGGGTTCAGGCTAGGGTTAGGGTTAGGGGACGGGGACGGTTTAGGGTCCAGGTGAGGGTACGACCACGCTTTAGGGGGAGCGTACGTGTCAGGGCGCGGGTTAGTGTCAGCGTACGGGTTAGGATTAGGGGACGGGTGAGGGTCAGGCTTCGGGGAAGTGTTAGGGTTAGGGTTCGGGCTAGGGTTAGGGTTAGGGGACGGGGACGGTTTAGGGTCCAGGTGAGGGTACGACCACGCTTTAGGGGGAGCGTACGTGTGAGGGCGCGGGTTAGTGTCAGCGTACGGGTTAGGATTAGGGGACGGGTGAGGGTCAGGCTTCGGGGAAGGGTTAGGGTTAGGGTTCGGGCTAGGGTTAGGGTTAGGGTTAGGGGATGGTTTAGGGTCCAGGTGAGGGTACGACCACGCTTTAGGGGGAGCGTACGTGTGAGGGCGCGGGTTAGTGTCAGCGTACGGGTTAGGATTAGGGGACGGGTGAGGGTCAGGCTTCGGGGAAGGGTTAGGGTTAGGGTTCGGGCTAGGGTTAGGGTTAGGGGACGGGGACGGTTTAGGGTCCAGGTGAGGGTACGACCACGCTTTAGGGGGAGCGTACGTGTGAGGGCGCGGGTTAGTGTCAGCGTACGGGTTAGGATTAGGGGACGGGTGAGGGTCAGGCTTCGGGGAAGGGTTAGGGTTAGGGTTCGGGCTAGGGTTAGGGTTAGGGGATGGGGACGGTTTAGGGTCCAGGTGAGGGTACGACCACGCTTTAGGGGGAGCGTACGTGTGAGGGCGCGGGTTAGTGTCAGCGTACGGCTTAGGATTAGGGGACGCGTGAGGGTCAGCCTTCGGGGAAGGGCTAGGGTTAGGGTTCGGGCTAGGGTTAGGGTTAGGGGACGGGGACGGTTTAGGGTCCAGGTGAGGGTACGACCACGCTTTAGGGGGAGCGTACGTGTGAGGGCGCGGGTTAGTGTCAGCGTACGGCTTAGGATTAGGGGACGGGTGAGTGTCAGGCTTCGGGGAATGGTTAGGGTTAGGGTTCGGGCTAGGGTTAGGGTTAGGGGACGGGGACGGTTTAGGGTCCAGGTGAGGGTACGACCACGCTTTAGGGGGAGCGTACGTGTGAGGGCGCGGGTTAGTGTCAGCGTACGGGTTAGGATTAGGGGACGGGTGAGGGTCAGGCTTCGGGGAAGGGTTAGGGTTAGGGTTCGGGCTAGAGTTAGGGTTAGGGGACGGGGACGGTTTAGGGTCCAGGTGAGGGTACGACCACGCTTTAGGGGGAGCGTACGTGTGAGGGCGCGGGTTAGTGTCAGCGTACGGGTTAGGATTAGGGGACGGGTGAGGGTCAGGCTTCGGGGAAGGGTTAGGGTTAGGGTTCGGGCTAGGGTTAGGGTTAGGGGACGGGGACAGTTTAGGGTCCAGGTGAGGGTACGACCACGCTTTAGGGGGAGCGTACGTGTGAGGGCGCGGGTTAGTGTCAGCGTACGGGTTAGGATTAGGGGACGGGTGAGGGTCAGGCTTCGGGGAAGGGTTAGGGTTAGGGTTCGGGCTAGGGTTAGGGTTAGGGGACGGGGATGGTTTAGGGTCCAGGTGAGGGTACGACCACGCTTTAGGGGGAGCGTACGTGTGAGGGCGCGGGTTAGTGTCAGCGTACGGGTTAGGATTAGGGGACGGGTGAGGGTCAGGCTTCGGGGAAGTGTTAGGGTTAGGGTTCGGGCTAGGGTTAGGGTTAGGGGACGGGGACGGTTTAGGGTCCAGGTGAGAGTATGACCACGCTTTAGGGGGAGCGTACGTGTGAGGGCGTGGGTTAGTGTCAGCGTACGGGTTAGGATTAGGGGACGGGTGAGGGTCAGGCTTCGGGGAAGGGTTAGGGTTAGGGTTCGGGCTAGGGTTAGGGTTAGGGGACGGGGACGGTTTAGGGTCCAGGTGAGGGTACGACCACGCTTTAGGGGGAGCGTACGTGTGAGGGCGCGGGTTAGTGTCAGCGTACGGGTTAGGATTAGGGGACGCGTGAGGGTCAGTCTTCGGGGAAGGGTTAGGGTTAGGGTTCGGGCTAGGGTTAGGGTTAGGGGACGGGGACGGTTTAGGGTCCAGGTGAGGGTACGACCACGCTTTAGGGGGAGCGTACGTGTGAGGGCGCGGGTTAGTGTCAGCGTACGGCTTAGGATTAGGGGACGGGTGTGGGTCAGGCTTCGGGGAAGGGTTAGGGTTAGGGTTCGGGCTAGGGTTAGGGTTAGGGGACGGGGACGGTTTAGGGTCCAGGTGAGGGTACGACCACGCTTTAGGGGGAGCGTACGTGTGAGGGCGCGGGTTAGTGTCAGCGTACGGGTTAGGATTAGGGGACGGGTGAGGGTCAGGCTTCGGGGAAGGGTTAGGGTTAGGGTTCGGGCTAGGGTTAGGGTTAGGGGACGGGGACGGTTTAGGGTCCAGGTGAGGGTACGACCACGCTTTAGGGGGAGCGTACGTGTGAGGGCGCGGGTTAGTGTCAGCGTACGGCTTAGGATTAGGGGACGGGTGAGGGTCAGGCTTCGGGGAAGGGTTAGGGTTAGGGTTCGGGCTAGGTTTAGGGTTAGGGGACGGGGACGGTTTAGGGTCCAGGTGAGGGTATGACCACGCTTTAGGGGGAGCGTACGTGTGAGGGCGCGGGTTAGTGTCAGCGTACGGGTTAGGATTAGGGGACGGGTGAGGGTCAGGCTTCGGGGAAGGGTTAGGGTTAGGGTTCGGGCTAGGGTTAGGGTTAGGGGACGGGGACGGTTTAGGGTCCAGGTGAGGGTACGACCACGCTTTAGGGGGAGCGTACATGTGAGGGCGCGGGTTAGTGTCAGCGTACGGCTTAGGATTAGGGGACGGGTGAGGGTCAGGCTTCGGGGAAGGGTTAGGGTTAGGGTTCGGGCTAGGGTTAGGGTTAGGGGACGGGGACGGTTTAGGGTCCAGGTGAGGGTACGACCACGCTTTAGGGGGAGCGTACGTGTGAGGGTGCGGGTTAGTGTCAGCGTACGGGTTAGGATTAGGGGACGGGTGAGGGTCAGGCTTCGGGAAAGGGTTAGGGTTAGAGTTCGGGCTAGGGTTAGGGTTAAGGGACGGGGACGGTTTAGGGTCCAGGTGAGGGTACGACCACGCTTTAGGGGGAGCGTACGTGTGAGGGCGCGGGTTAGTGTCAGCGTACGGGTTAGGATTAGGGGACGGGTGAGGGTCAGGCTTCGGGGAAGGGTTAGGGTTAGGGTTCGGGCTAGGATTAGGGTTAGGGGACGGGGACGGTTTAGGGTCCAGGTGAGGGTACGACCACGCTTTAGGGGGAGCGTACGTGTGAGGGCGCGGGTTAGTGTCAGCGTACGGCTTAGGATTAGGGGACGGGTGAGGGTCAGGCTTCGGGGAAGGGTTAGGGTTAGGGTTCGGGCTAGGGTTAGGGTTAGGGCTAGGGTTAGGGTTAGGGGACGGGGACGGTTTAGGGTCCAGGTGAGTGTACGACCACGCTTTAGGGGGAGCGTACGTGTGAGGGCGCGGGTTAGTGTCAGCGTACGGGTTAGGATTAGGGGACGGGTGAGGGTCAGGCTTCGGGGAAGGGTTAGGGTTAGGGTTCAGGCTAGGGTTAGGGTTAGGGGACGGGGACGGTTTAGGGTCCAGGTGAGGGTACGACCACGCTTTAGGGGGAGCGTACGTGTGAGGGCGCGGGTTAGTGTCAGCGTACGGGTTAGGATTAGGGGACGGGTGAGGGTCAGGCTTCGGGGAAGGGTTAGGGTTAGGGTTCGGGCTAGGGTTAGGGTTAGGGGACGGGGACGGTTTAGGGTCCAGGTGAGGGTACGACCACGCTTTAGGGGGAGCGTACGTGTGAGGGCGCGGGTTAGTGTCAGCGTACGGGTTAGGATTAGGGGACGGGTGAGGGTCAGGCATCGGGGAAGGGTTAGGGTTAGGGTTCGGGCTAGGGTTAGGGTTAGGGCACGGGGACGGTTTAGGGTCCAGGTGAGGGTACGACCACGCTTTAGGGGGAGCGTACGTGTGAGGGCGCGGGTTAGTGTCAGCGTACGGGTTAGGATTAGGGGACGGGTGAGGGTCAGGATTCGGGGAAGGGTTAGGGTTAGGGTTCGGGCTAGGGTTAGGGTTAGGGGACGGGGACGGTTTAGGGTCCAGGTGAGGGTACGACTACGCTTTAGGGGGAGCGTACGTGTGAGGGCGCGTGTTAGTGTCAGCGTACGGCTTAGGATTAGGGGACGGGTGAGGGTCAGGCTTCGGGGAAGGGTTAGGGTTAGGGTTCGGGCTAGGGTTAGGGTTAGGGGACGGGGACGGTTTAGGGTCCAGGTGAGGGTACGACCACGCTTTAGGGGGAGCGTACGTGTGAGGGCGCGGGTTAGTGTCAGCGTACGGGTTAGGATTAGGGGACGGGTGAGGGTCAGGCTTCGGGGAAGGGTTAGGGTTAGGGTTCGGGCTAGGGTTAGGGTTAGGGGACGGGGACGGTTTAGGGTCCAGGTGAGGGTACGACCACGCTTTAGGGGGAGCGTACGTGTGAGGGCGCGGGTTAGTGTCAGCATACGGCTTAGGATTAGGGGACGCGTGAGGGTCAGGCTTCGGGGAAGGGTTAGGGTTAGGGTTCGGGCTAGGGTTAGGGTTAGGCTACGGGGACGGTTTAGGGTCCAGGTGAGGGTACGACCACGCTTTAGGGGGAGCGTACGTGTGAGGGCGCGGGTTAGTGTCAGCGTACGGGTTAGGATTAGGGGACGGGTGAGGGTCAGGCTTCGGGGAAGGGTTAGGGTTAGGGTTCGGGCTAGGGTTAGGGTTAGGGGACGGGGACGGTTTAGGGTCCAGGTGAGGGTACGACCACGCTTTAGGGGGAGCGTACGTGTGAGGGCGCGGGTTAGTGTCAGCGTACGGGTTAGGATTAGGGGACGGGTGAGGGTCAGGCTTCGGGGAAGGGTTAGGGTTAGGGTTCGGGCTAGGGTTAGGGGACGGGGACGTGGACGGTTTAGGGTCCAGGTGAGGGTAGGACCACGCTTTAGGGGGAGCGTACGTGTGAGGGCGCGGGTTAGTGTCAGCGTACGGGTTAGGATTAGGGTACGGGTGAGGGTCAGGCTTCGGGGAAGGGTTAGGGTTAGGGTTCGGGCTAGGGTTAGGGTTAGGGGACAGGGACGGTTTAGGTTCCAGGTGAGGGTACGACCACGCTTTAGGGGGAGCGTACGTGTGAGGGCGCGGGTTAGTGTCAGCGTACGGGTTAGGATTAGGGGACGGGTGAGGGTCAGGCTTCGGGGAAGGGTTAGGGTTAGGGTTCGGGCTAGGCTTAGGGTTAGGGGACGGGGACGGTTTAGGGTCCAGCTGAGGGTACGACCACGCTTTAGGGGGAGCGTACGTGTGAGGGCGCGGGTTAGTGTCAGCGTACGGGTTAGGATTAGGGGACACGTGAGGGTCAGGCTTCGGGGAAGGGTTAGGGTTAGGGTTCGGGCTAGGGTTAGGGTTAGGGGACGGGGACGGTTTAGGGTCCAGGTGAGGGTACGACCACGCTTTAGGGGGAGCGTACGTGTGAGGGCGCGGGTTAGTGTCAGCGTACGGGTTAGGATTAGGGGACGGGTGAGGGTCAGGCTTCGGGGAAGTGTTAGGGTTAGGGTTCGGGCTAGGGTTAGGGTTAGGGGACGGGGACGGTTTAGGGTCCAGGTGAGGGTACGACCACGCTTTAGGGGGAGCGTACGTGTGAGGGTGCGGGTTAGTGTCAGCGTACGGCTTAGGATTATGGGACGGGTGAGGGTCAGGCTTCGGGGAAGGGTTAGGGTTAGGGTTCGGGCTAGGGTTAGGGTTAGGGGACGGGGACGGTTTAGGGTCCAGGTGAGGGTACGACCACGCTTTAGGGGGAGCGTACGTGTGAGGGCGCGGGTTAGTGTCAGCGTACGGGTTAGGATTAGGGGACGGGTGAGGGTCAGGCTTCGGGGAAGGGTTAGGGTTAGGGTTCGGGCTAGGGTTAGGGTTAGGGGACGGGGACGGTTTAGGGTCCAGGTGAGGGTACGACCACGCTTTAGGGGGAGCGTACGTGTGAGGGCGCGGGTTAGTGTCAGCGTACGGCTTAGGATTAGGGGACGGGTGAGGGTCAGGCTTCGGGGAAGTGTTAGGGTTAGGGTTCGGGCTAGGGTTAGGTTTAGGGGACGGGGATGGTTTAGGGTCCAGGTGAGGGTACGACCACGCTTTAGGGGGAGCGTACGTGTGAGGGCGCGGGTTAGTGTCAGCGTACGGGTTAGGATTAGGGGACGGGTGAGGGTCAGGCTTCGGGGAAGGGTTAGGGTTAGGGTTCGGGCTAGGGTTAGGGTTAGGGGACGGGGATGGTTTAGGGTCCAGGTGAGGGTACGACCACGCTTTAGGGGGAGCGTACGTGTGAGGGCGCGGGTTAGTGTCAGCGTACGGGTTAGGATTAGGGGACGGGTGAGGATCAGGCTTCGCCGAAGGGTTAGGGTTAGGGTTCGGGCTAGGGTTAGGGTTAGGGGACGGGGACGGTTTAGGGTCCAGGTGAGGGTATGACCACGCTTTAGGGGGAGCGTACGTGTGAGGGCGTGGTTTAGTGTCATCGTACGGGTTAGGATTAGTGGACGGGTGAGGGTCAGGCTTCAGGGAAGAGTTAGGGTTAGGGTTCGGGCTAGGGTTAGGGTTAGGGGACGGGGACGGTTTAGGGTCCAGGTGAGGGTACGACCACGCTTTAGGGGGAGCGTACGTGTGAGGGCGCGGGTTAGTGTCAGCGTACGGGTTAGGATTAGGGGACGGGTGAGTGTCAGGCTTCGGGGAAGGGTTAGGGTTAGGGTTCGGGCTAGGGTTAGGGTTAGGGGACGTGGACGGTTTAGGGTCCAGGTGAGGGTACGACCACGCTTTAGGGGGAGCGTACGTGTGAGGGCGCGGGTTAGTGTGAGCGTACGGCTTAGGATTAGGGGACGCGTGAGAGTCAGGCTTCGGGGAAGGGTTAGGGTTAGGGTTCGGGCTAGGGTTAGGGTTAGGGGACGGGGACGGTTTAGGGTCCAGGTGAGGGTACGACCACGCTTTAGGGGGAGCGTACGTGTGAGGGCGTGGGTGAGTGTCAGCGTACGGGTTAGGATTAGGGGACGGGTGAGGGTCAGGCTTCGGGGAAGTGTTAGGGTTAGGGTTCGCGCTAGGGTTAGGGTTAGGGGACGGGGACGGTTTAGGGTCCAGGTGAGGGTACGACCACGCTTTAGGG
Organism: Grampus griseus; assembly: GCF_964374135.1. Taxonomy (NCBI): domain Eukaryota; kingdom Metazoa; phylum Chordata; class Mammalia; order Artiodactyla; family Delphinidae; genus Grampus; species Grampus griseus. The sequence continues at coordinate 176,928 of NW_028133135.1, forward strand.
GGAGCGTACGTGTGAGGGCGCGGGTTAGTGTCAGCGTACGGGTTAGGATTAGGGGACGGGTGAGGGTCAGGCTTCGGGGAAGGGTTAGGGTTAGGGTTCGGGCTAGGGTTAGGGTTAGGGGACGGGGACGGTTTAGGGTCCAGGTGAGGGTACGACCACGCTTTAGGGGGAGCGTACGTGTGACGGCGCGGTTTAGTGTCAGCGTACGGGTCAGGATTAGGGGACGGGTGAGGGTCAGTTATCGGGGAAGGGTTAGGGTTAGGGTTCGGGCTAGGGTTAGTGTTAGGGGACGGGGACGGTTTAGGGTCCAGGTGAGGGTACGACCACGCTTTAGGGGGAGCGTACGTGTGAGGGCGCGGGTTAGTGTCAGCGTACGGCTTAGGATTAGGGGACGGGTGAGGGTCAGGCTTCGGGGAAGGGTTAGGGTTAGGGTTCGGGCTAGGGTTAGGGTTAGGGGACAGGGACGATTTAGGGTCCAGGTGAGGGTATGACCACGCTTTAGGGGGAGCGTACGTGTGAGGGCGCGGGTTAGTGTCAGCGTACGGGTTAGCATTAGGGGACGGGTGAGGGTCAGGCTTCGGGGAAGGGTTAGGGTTAGGGTTCGGGCTAGGGTTAGGGTTAGGGGACGGGGACGGTTTAGGTTCCAGGTGAGGGTACGACCACGCTTTAGGGGGAGCATACGTGTGAGGGCGCGGGTTAGTGTCAGCATACGGGTTAGGATTAGGGGACGGGTGAGGGTCAGGCTTCGGGGAAGGGTTAGGGTTAGGGTTCGGGCTAGGGTTAGGGTTAGGGGACGGGGACGGTTTAGGGTCCAGGTGAGGGTACGACCACGCTTTAGGGGGAGCGTACGTGTGAGGGCGCGGGTTAGTGTCAGCGTACGGGTTAGGATTAGGGGACACGTGAGGGTCAGGCTTCGGGGAAGGGTTAGGGTTAGGGTTCGGGCTAGGGTTAGGGTTAGGGGACGGGGACGGTTTAGGGTCCAGGTGAGGGTACGACCACGTTTTAGGGGGAGCGTACGTGTGAGGGCGCGGGTTAGTGTCAGCGTACGGGTTAGGATTAGTGGACGCGTGAGGGTCAGGCTTCGGGGAAGGGTTAGGGTTAGGGTTCGGGCTAGGGTTAGGGTTAGGGGACGGGGAAGGTTTAGGGTCCAGGTGAGGGTACGACAACGATTTAGGGGGAGCGTACGTGTGAGGGCGCGGGTTAGTGTCAGCGTACGGGTTAGGATTAGGGGACGGGTGAGGGTCAGGCTTCGGGGAAGTGTTAGGGTTAGGGTTCGGGCTAGGGTTAGGGTTAGGGGACGGGGACGGTTTAGGGTCCAGGTGAGGGTACGACCACGCTTTAGGGGGAGCGTACGTGTGAGGGCGCGGGTTAGTGTCAGCGTACGGGTTAGGTTTAGGGGACGGGTGAGGGTCAGGCTTCGGGGAAGGGTTAGGGTTAGGGTTCGGGCTAGGGTTAGGGTTAGGGGACGGGGACGGTTTAGGGTCCAGGTGAGGGTACGACCACGCTTTAGGGGGAGCGTACGTGTGAGGGCGCGGGTTAGTGTCAGCGTACGGCTTAGGTTTAGGGGACGGGTGAGGGTCAGGCTTCGGGGAAGGGTTAGGGTTAGGGTTCGGGCTAGGGTTAGGTTTAGGGGACGGGGACGGTTTAGGGTCCAGGTGAGGGTACGACCACGCTTTAGGGGGAGCGTACGTGTGAGGGCGTGGGTTAGTGTCAGCGTACGGGTTAGGATTAGGGGACGGGTGAGGGTCAGGCTTCGGGGAAGGGTTAGGGTTAGGGTTCAGGCTAGGGTTAGGGTTAGGGGACGGGGACGGTTTAGGGTCCAGGTGAGGGTACGACCACGCTTTAGGGGGAGCGTACGTGTGAGGGCGCGGGTTAGTGTCAGCGTACGGGTTAGGATTAGGGGACGGGTGAGGGTCAGGCTTCGGGGAAGGGTTAGGTTTAGGGTTCGGGCTAGGTTTAGGGTTAGGGGACGGGGACGGTTTAGGGTCCAGGTGAGGGTATGACCACGCTTTAGGGGGAGCGTACGTGTGAGGGCGCGGGTTAGTGTCAGCGTACGGGTTAGGATTAGGGGACGGGTGAGGGTCAGGCTTCGGGGAAGGGTTAGGGTTAGGGTTCGGGCTAGGGTTAGGGTTAGGGGACGGGGACGGTTTAGGGTCCAGGTGAGGGTACGACCATGCTTTAGGGGGAGCGTACGTGTGAGGGCGCGGGTTAGTGTCAGCGTACGGCTTAGGATTAGGGGACGGGTGAGGGTCAGGCTTCGGGGAAGGGTTAGGGTTAGGGTTCGGGCTAGGGTTAGGGTTAGGCGACGGGGACGGTTTATGGTCCAGGTGAGGGTACGACCACGCTTTAGGGGGAGCGTACGTGTGAGGGCGCGGGTTAGTGTCAGTGTACGGGTTAGGATTAGGGGACGGGTGAGGGTCAGGCTTCGGGGAAGGGTTAGGGTTAGCGTTCGGGCTAGGGTTAGGGTTAAGGGACGGGGACGGTTTAGGGTCCAGGTGAGGGTACGACCACGCTTTAGGGGGAGCATACGTGTGAGGGCGCGGGTTAGTGTCAGCGTACGGGTTAGGATTAGGGGACGGGTGAGGGTCAGGCTTCGGGGAAGGGTTAGGGTTAGGGTTCGGGCTAGGGTTAGGGTTAGGGGACGGGGACGGTTTAGGGTCCAGGTGAGGGTACGACCACGCTTTAGGGGGAGCGTACGTGTGAGGGCGCGGGTTAGTGTCAGCGTACGGGTTAGGATTAGGGGACGGGTGAGGGTCAGGCTTCGGGGAAGGGTTAGGGTTAGGGTTCGGGCTAGGGTTAGGGTTAGGGGACGGGGACGGTTTAGGGTCCAGGTGAGGGTACGACCACGCTTTAGGGGGAGCGTACGTGTGAGGGCGCGGGTTAGTGTCAGCGTACAGGTTAGGATTAGGGGACGGGTGAGGGTCAGGCTTCGGGGAAGTGTTAGGGTTAGGGTTCGGGCTAGGGTTAGGGTTAGGGGACGGGGACGGTTTAGGGTCCAGGTGAGGGTACGACCACGCTTTAGGGGGAGCGTACGTGTGAGGGCGCGGGTTAGTGTCAGCGTACGGCTTAGGATTAGGGGACGGGTGAGGGTCAGGCTTCGGGGAAGGGTTAGGGTTAGGGTTCGGGCTAGGGTTAGGGTTAGGGGACGGGGACGGTTTAGGGTCCAGGAGAGGGTACGACCACGCTTTAGGGGGAGCGTACGTGTGAGGGCGCGGGTTAGTGTCAGCGTACGGGTTAGGTTTAGGGGACGGGTGAGGGTCAGGCTTCGGGGAAGGGTTAGGGTTAGGGTTCGGGCTAGGGTTAGGGTTAGGGGACGGGGACGGTTATGGTCCAGGTGAGGGTACGACCACGCTTTAGGGGGAGCGTACGTGTGAGGGCGCGGGTTAGTGTCAGCATACGGGTTAGGATTAGGGGACGGGTGAGGGTCAGGCTTCGGGGAAGGGTTAGGGTTAGGGTTCGGGCTAGGGTTAGGGTTAGGGGACGGGGACGGTTTAGGGTCCAGGTGAGGGTACGACCACGCTTTAGGGGGAGCGTACGTGTGAGGGCGCGGGTTAATGTCAGCGTACGGGTTAGGATTAGGTGACGGGTGAGGGTCAGGCTTCGGGGAAGGGTTAGGGTTAGGGTTCGGGCTAGGGTTAGGGTTCGGGCTAGGGTTAGGTTTAGGGGACGGGGACGGTTTAGGGTCCAGGTGAGGGTACGACCACGCTTTAGGGGGAGCGTACGTGTGAGGGCGCGGGTTAGTGTCAGCGTACGGGTTAGCATTAGGGGACGGGTGAGGGTCAGGATTCGGGGAAGGGTTAGGGTTAGGGTTCGGGCTAGGGTTAGGGTTAGGGGACGGGGACGGTTTAGGGTCCAGGTGAGGGTACGACCACGCTTTAGGGGGAGCGTACGTGTGAGGGCGCGGGTTAGTGTCAGCGTACGGCTTAGGATTAGGGGACGGGTGATGGTCAGGCTTCGGGGAAGGGTTAGGGTTAGGGTTCGGGCTAGGGTTAGGGTTAGGGGACGGGGACGGTTTAGGGTCCAGGTGAGGGTACGACCACGCTTTAGGGGGAGCGTACGTGTGTGGGCGCGGGTTAGTGTCAGCGTACGGGTTAGCATTAGGGGACGGGTGAGGGTCAGGCTTCGGGGAAGGGTTAGGGTTAGGGTTCGGGATAGGGTTAGGGTTAGGGGACGGGGACGGTTTAGGGTCCAGGTGAGGGTACGACCACGCTTTAGGGGGAGCGTACGTGTGAGGGCGCGGGTTAGTGTCAGCGTACGGGTTAGGATTAGGGGACGGGTGAGGGTCAGGCTTCGGGGAAGGGTTAGGGTTAGGGTTCGGGCTAGGGTTAGGGTTAGGGGACGGGGACGGTTTAGGGTCCAGGTGAGGGTACGACCACGCTTTAGGGGGAGCGTACGTGTGAGGGCGCGGGTTAGTGTCAGCGTACGGCTTAGGATTAGGGGACGCGTGAGGGTCAGGCTTCGGGGAAGTGTTAGGGTTAGGGTTCGGGCTAGGGTTAGGGTTAGGGGACGGGGACGGTTTAGGGTCCAGGTGAGGGTACGACCACGCTTTCGGGGGAGCGTACGTGTGAGGGCGCGGGTTAGTGTCAGCGTACGGGTTAGGATTAGGGGACGGGTGAGGGTCAGGCTTCGGGGAAGTGTTAGGGTTAGGGTTCGGGCTAGGGTTAGGGTTAGGGGACGGGGTCGGTTTAGGGTCCAGGTGAGGGTACGACCACACTTTAGGGGGAGCGTACGTGTGAGGGCGCAGGTTAGTGTCAGGGTACGGCTTAGGATTAGGGGACGGGTGAGGGTCAGGCTTCGGGGAAGGGTTAGGGTTAGGGTTCGGGCTAGGGTTAGGGTTAGGGGACGGGGACGGTTTAGGGTCCAGGTGAGGGTACGACCACGCTTTAGGGGGAGCGTACGTGTGAGGGCGCGGGTTAGTGTCAGCGTACGGCTTAGGATTAGGGGACGGGTGAGGGTCAGGCTTCGGGGAAGGGTTAGGGTTAGGGTTCGGGCTAGGGTTAGGGTTAGGGGACGGGGACGGTTTAGGGTCCAGGTGAGGGTACGACCAAGCTTTAGGGGGAGCGTACGTGTGAGGGCGCGGGTTAGTGTCAGCGTACGGGTTAGGATTAGGGGACGGGTGAGGGTCAGGCTTCGGGGAAGGGTTAGGGTTAGGGTTCGGGCTAGGGTTAGGGTTAGGGGACGGGGACGGTTTAGGGTCCAGGTGAGGGTACGACCACGCTTTAGGGGGAGCGTACGTGTGAGGGCGCGGGTTAGTGTCAGCGTACGGGTTAGGATTAGGGGACGGGTGAGGGTCAGGCTTCGGGGAAGTGTTAGGGTTAGGGTTCGGGCTAGGGTTAGGGTTAGGGGACGGGGACGGTTTAGGGTCCAGGTGAGGGTACGACCACGCTTTAGGGGGAGCGTACGTGTGAGGGCGCGGGTTAGTGTCAGCGTACGGGTTAGGATTAGGGGACGGGTGAGGGTCAGGCTTCCGGGAAGGGTTAGGGTTAGGGTTCAGGCTAGGGTTAGGGTTAGGGGACGGGGACGGTTTAGGGTCCAGGTGAGGGTACGACCACGCTTTAGGGGGAGCGTACGTGTGAGGGCGCGGGTTAGTGTCAGCGTACGGGTTAGGATTAGGGGAAGGGTGAGGGTCAGGCTTCGGGGAAGGGTTAGGGTTAGGGTTCGGGCTAGGGTTAGGGTTAGGGGACGGGGACGGTTTAGGGTCCAGGTGAGGGTACGACCACGCTTTAGGGGGAGCGTACGTGTGAGGGCGCGGGTTAGTGTCAGCGTACGGGTTAGCATTAGGGGACGGGTGAGGGTCAGGATTCGGGGAAGGGTTAGGGTTAGGGTTCGGGCTAGGGTTAGGGTTAGGGGACGGGGACGGTTTAGGGTCCAGGTGAGGGTACGACCACGCTTTAGGGGGAGCGTACGTGTGAGGGCGCGGGTTAGTGTCAGCGTACGGCTTAGGATTAGGGGACGGGTGAGGGTCAGGCTTCGGGGAAGGGTTAGGGTTAGGGTTCGGGCTAGGGTTAGGGTTAGGGGACGGGGACGGTTTAGGGTCCAGGTGAGGGTACGACCACGCTTTAGGGGGAGCGTACGTGTGAGGGCGCGGGTTAGTGTCAGCGTACGGGTTAGCATTAGGGGACGGGTGAGGGTCAGGCTTCGGGGAAGGGTTAGGGTTAGGGTTCGGGCTAGGTTTAGGGTTAGGGGACGGGGACGGTTTAGGGTCCAGGTGAGGGTACGACCACGCTTTAGGGGGAGCGTACGTGTGAGGGTGCGGGTTAGTGTCAGCGTACGGCTGAGGATTAGGGGACGCGTGAGGGTCAGGCTTCGGGGAAGGGTTAGGGTTAGGGTTCGGGCTAGGGTTAGGGTTAGGGGACGGGGACGGTTTAGGGTCCAGGTGAGGGTACGACCACGCTTTCGGGGGAGCGTACGTGTGAGGGCGCGGGTTAGTGTCAGCGTACGGGTTAGGATTAGGGGACGGGTGAGGGTCAGGCTTCGGGGAAGTGTTAGGGTTAGGGTTCGGGCTAGGGTTAGGGTTAGGGGACGGGGTCGGTTTAGGGTCCAGGTGAGGGTACGACCACACTTTAGGGGGAGCGTACGTGTGAGGGCGCAGGTTAGTGTCGGTACAGCTTAGGATTAGGGGACGGGTGAGGGTCAGGCTTCGGGGAAGGTTTAGGGTTAGGGTTCGGGCTAGGGTTAGGGTTAGGGGACGGGGACGGTTTAGGGTCCAGGTGAGGGTACGACCACGCTTTAGGGGGAGCGTACGTGTGAGGGCGCGGGTTAGTGTCAGCGTACGGCTTAGTATTAGGGGACGGGTGAGGGTCAGGCTTCGGGGAAGTGTTAGGGTTAGGGTTCGGGCTAGGGTTAGGGTTAGGGGACGGGGACGGTTTAGGGTCCAGGTGAGGGTACGACCACGCTTTAGGGGGAGCGTACGTGTGAGGGCGCGGGTTAGTGTCCGCGTACGGCTTAGGATTAGGGGACGGGTGAGGGTCAGGCTTCGGGGAAGGGTTAGGGTTAGGGTTCGGGCTAGGGTTAGGGTTAGGGGACGGGGACGGTTTAGGGTCCAGGTGAGGGTACGACCACGCTCTAGGGGGAGCGTACGTGTGAGGGCGCGGCTTAGTGTCAGCGTACGGGTTAGGATTAGGGGACGGGTGAGGGTCAGGCTTCGGGGAAGGTTTAGGGTTAGGGTTCGGGCTAGGGTTAGGGTTAGGGGACGGGGACGGTTTAGGGTCCAGGTGAGGGTACGACCACGCTTTAGGGGGAGCGTACGTGTGAGGGCGCGGGTTAGTGTCAGCGTACGGGTTAGGATTAGGGGACGGGTGAGGGTCAGGCTTCGGGGAAGTGTTAGGGTTAGGGTTCGGGCTAGGGTTAGGGTTAGGGGACGGGGACGGTTTAGGGTCCAGGTGAGGGTACGACCACGCTTTAGGGGGAGCGTACGTGTGAGGGCGCGGGTTAGTGTCAGCGTACGGCTTAGGATTAGGGGACGGGTGAGGGTCAGGCTTCGGGGAAGGTTTAGGGTTAGGGTTCGGGCTAGGGTTAGGGTTAGGGGACGGGGACGGTTTAGGGTCCAGGTGAGGGTACGACCACGCTTTAGGGGGAGCGTACGTGTGAGGGCGCGGGTTAGTGTCAGCGTACGGGTTAGGATTAGGGGACTGGTGAGGGTCAGGCTTCGGGGAAGGGTTAGGGTTAGGGTTAGGTTTCGGGCTAGGGTTAGGGTTAGGGGACGGGGACGGTTTAGGGTCCAGGTGAGGGTACGACCACGCTTTAGGGGGAGCGTACGTGTGAGGGCGCGGGTTAGTGTCAGCGTACGGGTTAGGATTAGGGGACGGGTGAGGGTCAGGCTTCGGGGAAGGGTTAGGGTTAGGGTTCGGGCTAGGGTTAGTGTTAGGGGACGGGGACGGTTTAGGGTCCAGGTGAGGGTACGACCACGCTTTAGGGGGAGCGTACGTGTGAGGGCGCGGGTTAGTGTCAGCGTACGGCTTAGGATTAGGGGACGGGTGAGGGTCAGGCTTCGGGGAAGGGTTAGGGTTAGGGTTCGGGCTAGGGTTAGGGGACGGGGACGTGGACGGTTTAGGGTCCAGGTGAGGGTAGGACCACGCTTTAGGGGGAGCGTACGTGTGAGGGCGCGGGTTAGTGTCAGCGTACGGGTTAGGATTAGGGTACGGGTGAGGGTCAGGCTTCGGGGAAGGGTTAGGGTTAGGGTTCGGGCTAGGGTTAGGGTTAGGGGACAGGGACGGTTTAGGTTCCAGGTGAGGGTACGACCACGCTTTAGGGGGAGCGTACGTGTGAGGGCGCGGGTTAGTGTCAGCGTACGGGTTAGGATTAGGGGACGGGTGAGGGTCAGGCTTCGGGGAAGGGTTAGGGTTAGGGTTCGGGCTAGGCTTAGGGTTAGGGGACGGGGACGGTTTAGGGTCCAGCTGAGGGTACGACCACGCTTTAGGGGGAGCGTACGTGTGAGGGCGCGGGTTAGTGTCAGCGTACGGGTTAGGATTAGGGGACACGTGAGGGTCAGGCTTCGGGGAAGGGTTAGGGTTAGGGTTCGGGCTAGGGTTAGGGTTAGGGGACGGGGACGGTTTAGGGTCCAGGTGAGGGTACGACCACGCTTTAGGGGGAGCGTACGTGTGAGGGCGCGGGTTAGTGTCAGCGTACGGGTTAGGATTAGGGGACGGGTGAGGGTCAGGCTTCGGGGAAGTGTTAGGGTTAGGGTTCGGGCTAGGGTTAGGGTTAGGGGACGGGGACGGTTTAGGGTCCAGGTGAGGGTACGACCACGCTTTAGGGGGAGCGTACGTGTGAGGGTGCGGGTTAGTGTCAGCGTACGGCTTAGGATTATGGGACGGGTGAGGGTCAGGCTTCGGGGAAGGGTTAGGGTTAGGGTTCGGGCTAGGGTTAGGGTTAGGGGACGGGGACGGTTTAGGGTCCAGGTGAGGGTACGACCACGCTTTAGGGGGAGCGTACGTGTGAGGGCGCGGGTTAGTGTCAGCGTACGGGTTAGGATTAGGGGACGGGTGAGGGTCAGGCTTCGGGGAAGGGTTAGGGTTAGGGTTCGGGCTAGGGTTAGGGTTAGGGGACGGGGACGGTTTAGGGTCCAGGTGAGGGTACGACCACGCTTTAGGGGGAGCGTACGTGTGAGGGCGCGGGTTAGTGTCAGCGTACGGCTTAGGATTAGGGGACGGGTGAGGGTCAGGCTTCGGGGAAGTGTTAGGGTTAGGGTTCGGGCTAGGGTTAGGGTTAGGGGACGGGGATGGTTTAGGGTCCAGGTGAGGGTACGACCACGCTTTAGGGGGAGCGTACGTGTGAGGGCGCGGGTTAGTGTCAGCGTACGGGTTAGGATTAGGGGACGGGTGAGGGTCAGGCTTCGGGGAAGGGTTAGGGTTAGGGTTCGGGCTAGGGTTAGGGTTAGGGGACGGGGATGGTTTAGGGTCCAGGTGAGGGTACGACCACGCTTTAGGGGGAGCGTACGTGTGAGGGCGCGGGTTAGTGTCAGCGTACGGGTTAGGATTAGGGGACGGGTGAGGGTCAGGCTTCGCGGAAGGGTTAGGGTTAGGGTTCGGGCTAGGGTTAGGGTTAGGGGACGGGGACGGTTTAGGGTCCAGGTGAGGGTATGACCACGCTTTAGGGGGAGCGTACGTGTGAGGGCGTGGTTTAGTGTCATCGTACGGGTTAGGATTAGTGGACGGGTGAGGGTCAGGCTTCAGGGAAGAGTTAGGGTTAGGGTTCGGGCTAGGGTTAGGGTTAGGGGACGGGGACGGTTTAGGGTCCAGGTGAGGGTACGACCACGCTTTAGGGGGAGCGTACGTGTGAGGGCGCGGGTTAGTGTCAGCGTACGGGTTAGGATTAGGGGACGGGTGAGTGTCAGGCTTCGGGGAAGGGTTAGGGTTAGGGTTCGGGCTAGGGTTAGGGTTAGGGGACGGGGACGGTTTAGGGTCCAGGTGAGGGTACGACCACGCTTTAGGGGGAGCGTACGTGTGAGGGCGCGGGTTAGTGTGAGCGTACGGCTTAGGATTAGGGGACGCGTGAGAGTCAGGCTTCGGGGAAGGGTTAGGGTTAGGGTTCGGGCTAGGGTTAGGGTTAGGGGACGGGGACGGTTTAGGGTCCAGGTGAGGGTACGACCACGCTTTAGGGGGAGCGTACGTGTGAGGGCGTGGGTGAGTGTCAGCGTACGGGTTAGGATTAGGGGACGGGTGAGGGTCAGGCTTCGGGGAAGTGTTAGGGTTAGGGTTCGCGCTAGGGTTAGGGTTAGGGGACGGGGACGGTTTAGGGTCCAGGTGAGGGTACGACCACGCTTTAGGGGGAGCGTACGTGTGAGGGCGCGGGTTAGTGTCAGCGTACGGGTTAGGATTAGGGGACGGGTGAGGGTCAGGCTTCGGGGAAGGGTTAGGGTTAGGGTTCGGGCTAGGGTTAGGGTTAGGGGACGGGGACGGTTTAGGGTCCAGGTGAGGGTACGACCACGCTTTAGGGGGAGCGTACGTGTGACGGCGCGGTTTAGTGTCAGCGTACGGGTCAGGATTAGGGGACGGGTGAGGGTCAGTTATCGGGGAAGGGTTAGGGTTAGGGTTCGGGCTAGGGTTAGTGTTAGGGGACGGGGACGGTTTAGGGTCCAGGTGAGGGTACGACCACGCTTTAGGGGGAGCGTACGTGTGAGGGCGCGGGTTAGTGTCAGCGTACGGCTTAGGATTAGGGGACGGGTGAGGGTCAGGCTTCGGGGAAGGGTTAGGGTTAGGGTTCGGGCTAGGGTTAGGGTTAGGGGACAGGGACGATTTAGGGTCCAGGTGAGGGTATGACCACGCTTTAGGGGGAGCGTACGTGTGAGGTCGCGGGTTAGTGTCAGCGTACGGGTTAGCATTAGGGGACGGGTGAGGGTCAGGCTTCGGGGAAGGGTTAGGGTTAGGGTTCGGGCTAGGGTTAGGGTTAGGGGACGGGGACGGTTTAGGGTCCAGGTGAGGGTACGACCACACTTTAGGGGGAGCGTACGTGTGAGGGCGCAGGTTAGTGTCAGGGTACGGCTTAGGATTAGGGGACGGGTGAGGGTCAGGCTTCGGGGAAGGGTTAGGGTTAGGGTTCGGGCTAGGGTTAGGGTTAGGGGACGGGGACGGTTTAGGGTCCAGGTGAGGGTACGACCACGCTTTAGGGGGAGCGTACGTGTGAGGGCGCGGGTTAGTGTCAGCGTACGGCTTAGGATTAGGGGACGGGTGAGGGTCAGGCTTCGGGGAAGGGTTAGGGTTAGGGTTCGGGCTAGGGTTAGGGTTAGGGGACGGGGACGGTTTAGGGTCCAGGTGAGGGTACGACCACGCTTTAGGGGGAGCGTACGTGTGAGGGCGCGGGTTAGTGTCCGCGTACGGCTCAGGATTAGGGGACGGGTGAGGGTCAGGCTTCGGGGAAGGGTTAGGGTTAGGGTTCGGGCTAGGGTTAGGGTTAGGGGACGGGGACGGTTTAGGGTCCAGGTGAGGGTACGACCAAGCTTTAGGGGGAGCGTACGTGTGAGGGCGCGGGTTAGTGTCAGCGTACGGGTTAGGATTAGGGGACGGGTGAGGGTCAGGCTTCGGGGAAGGGTTAGGGTTAGGGTTCGGGCTAGGGTTAGGGTTAGGGGACGGGGACGGTTTAGGGTCCAGGTGAGGGTACGACCACGCTTTAGGGGGAGCGTACGTGTGAGGGCGCGGGTTAGTGTCAGCGTACGGGTTAGGATTAGGGGACGGGTGAGGGTCAGGCTTCGGGGAAGTGTTAGGGTTAGGGTTCGGGCTAGGGTTAGGGTTAGGGGACGGGGACGGTTTAGGGTCCAGGTGAGGGTACGACCACGCTTTAGGGGGAGCGTACGTGTGAGGGCGCGGGTTAGTGTCAGCGTACGGGTTAGGATTAGGGGACGGGTGAGGGTCAGGCTTCCGGGAAGGGTTAGGGTTAGGGTTCAGGCTAGGGTTAGGGTTAGGGGACGGGGACGGTTTAGGGTCCAGGTGAGGGTACGACCACGCTTTAGGGGGAGCGTACGTGTGAGGGCGCGGGTTAGTGTCAGCGTACGGGTTAGGATTAGGGGAAGGGTGAGGGTCAGGCTTCGGGGAAGGGTTAGGGTTAGGGTTCGGGCTAGGGTTAGGGTTAGGGGACGGGGACGGTTTAGGGTCCAGGTGAGGGTACGACCACGCTTTAGGGGGAGCGTACGTGTGAGGGCGCGGGTTAGTGTCAGCGTACGGGTTAGCATTAGGGGACGGGTGAGGGTCAGGATTCGGGGAAGGGTTAGGGTTAGGGTTCGGGCTAGGGTTAGGGTTAGGGGACGGGGACGGTTTAGGGTCCAGGTGAGGGTACGACCACGCTTTAGGGGGAGCGTACGTGTGAGGGCGCGGGTTAGTGTCAGCGTACGGCTTAGGATTAGGGGACGGGTGAGGGTCAGGCTTCGGGGAAGGGTTAGGGTTAGGGTTCGGGCTAGGGTTAGGGTTAGGGGACGGGGACGGTTTAGGGTCCAGGTGAGGGTACGACCACGCTTTAGGGGGAGCGTACGTGTGAGGGCGCGGGTTAGTGTCAGCGTACGGGTTAGCATTAGGGGACGGGTGAGGGTCAGGCTTCGGGGAAGGGTTAGGGTTAGGGTTCGGGCTAGGTTTAGGGTTAGGGGACGGGGACGGTTTAGGGTCCAGGTGAGGGTACGACCACGCTTTAGGGGGAGCGTACGTGTGAGGGTGCGGGTTAGTGTCAGCGTACGGCTGAGGATTAGGGGACGCGTGAGGGTCAGGCTTCGGGGAAGGGTTAGGGTTAGGGTTCGGGCTAGGGTTAGGGTTATGGGACGGGGACGGTTTAGGGTCCAGGTGAGGGTACGACCACGCTTTCGGGGGAGCGTACGTGTGAGGGCGCGGGTTAGTGTCAGCGTACGGGTTAGGATTAGGGGACGGGTGAGGGTCAGGCTTCGGGGAAGTGTTAGGGTTAGGGTTCGGGCTAGGGTTAGGGTTAGGGGACGGGGTCGGTTTAGGGTCCAGGTGAGGGTACGACCACACTTTAGGGGGAGCGTACGTGTGAGGGCGCAGGTTAGTGTCGGTACAGCTTAGGATTAGGGGACGGGTGAGGGTCAGGCTTCGGGGAAGGTTTAGGGTTAGGGTTCGGGCTAGGGTTAGGGTTAGGGGACGGGGACGGTTTAGGGTCCAGGTGAGGGTACGACCACGCTTTAGGGGGAGCGTACGTGTGAGGGCGCGGGTTAGTGTCAGCGTACGGCTTAGTATTAGGGGACGGGTGAGGGTCAGGCTTCGGGGAAGTGTTAGGGTTAGGGTTCGGGCTAGGGTTAGGGTTAGGGGACGGGGACGGTTTAGGGTCCAGGTGAGGGTACGACCACGCTTTAGGGGGAGCGTACGTGTGAGGGCGCGGGTTAGTGTCCGCGTACGGCTCAGGATTAGGGGACGGGTGAGGGTCAGGCTTCGGGGAAGGGTTAGGGTTAGGGTTCGGGCTAGGGTTAGGGTTAGGGGACGGGGACGGTTTAGGGTCCAGGTGAGGGTACGACCACGCTCTAGGGGGAGCGTACGTGTGAGGGCGCGGGTTAGTGTCAGCGTACGGGTTAGGATTAGGGGACGGGTGAGGGTCAGGCTTCGGGGAAGGTTTAGGGTTAGGGTTCGGGCTAGGGTTAGGGTTAGGGGACGGGGACGGTTTAGGGTCCAGGTGAGGGTACGACCACGCTTTAGGGGGAGCGTACGTGTGAGGGCGCGGGTTAGTGTCAGCGTACGGGTTAGGATTAGGGGACGGGTGAGGGTCAGGCTTCGGGGAAGTTTTAGGGTTAGGGTTCGGGCTAGGGTTAGGGTTAGGGGACGGGGACGGTTTAGGGTCCAGGTGAGGGTACGACCACGCTTTAGGGGGAGCGTACGTGTGAGGGCGCGGGTTAGTGTCAGCGTACGGCTTAGGATTAGGGGACGGGTGAGGGTCAGGCTTCGGGGAAGGTTTAGGGTTAGGGTTCGGGCTAGGGTTAGGGTTAGGGGACGGGGACGGTTTAGGGTCCAGGTGAGGGTACGACCACGCTTTAGGGGGAGCGTACGTGTGAGGGCGCGGGTTAGTGTCAGCGTACGGGTTAGGATTAGGGGACTGGTGAGGGTCAGGCTTCGGGGAAGGGTTAGGGTTAGGGTTAGGTTTCGGGCTAGGGTTAGGGTTAGGGGACGGGGACGGTTTAGGGTCCAGGTGAGGGTACGACCACGCTTTAGGGGGAGCGTACGTCTGAGGGCGCGGGTTAGTGTCAGCGTACGGGTTAGGATTAGGGGACGGGTGAGGGTCAGGCTTCGGGGAAGGGTTAGGGTTAGGGTTCGGGCTAGGGTTAGTGTTAGGGGACGGGGACGGTTTAGGGTCCAGGTGAGGGTACGACCACGCTTTAGGGGGAGCGTACGTGTGAGGGCGCGGGTTAGTGTCAGCGTACGGCTTAGGATTAGGGGACGGGTGAGGGTCAGGCTTCGGGGAAGGGTTAGGGTTAGGGTTCGGGCTAGGGTTAGGGGACGGGGACGTGGACGGTTTAGGGTCCAGGTGAGGGTAGGACCACGCTTTAGGGGGAGCGTACGTGTGAGGGCGCGGGTTAGTGTCAGCGTACGGGTTAGGATTAGGGTACGGGTGAGGGTCAGGCTTTGGGGAAGGGTTAGGGTTAGGGTTCGGGCTAGGGTTAGGGTTAGGGGACAGGGACGGTTTAGGTTCCAGGTGAGGGTACGACCACGCTTTAGGGGGAGCGTACGTGTGAGGGCGCGGGTTAGTGTCAGCGTACGGGTTAGGATTAGGGGACGGGTGAGGGTCAGGCTTCGGGGAAGGGTTAGGGTTAGGGTTCGGGCTAGGCTTAGGGTTAGGGGACGGGGACGGTTTAGGGTCCAGCTGAGGGTACGACCACGCTTTAGGGGGAGCGTACGTGTGAGGGCGCGGGTTAGTGTCAGCGTACGGGTTAGGATTAGGGGACACGTGAGGGTCAGGCTTCGGGGAAGGGTTAGGGTTAGGGTTCGGGCTAGGGTTAGGGTTAGGGGACGGGGACGGTTTAGGGTCCAGGTGAGGGTACGACCACGCTTTAGGGGGAGCGTACGTGTGAGGGCGCGGGTTAGTGTCAGCGTACGGGTTAGGATTAGGGGACGGGTGAGGGTCAGGCTTCGGGGAAGTGTTAGGGTTAGGGTTCGGGCTAGGGTTAGGGTTAGGGGACGGGGACGGTTTAGGGTCCAGGTGAGGGTACGACCACGCTTTAGGGGGAGCGTACGTGTGAGGGTGCGGGTTAGTGTCAGCGTACGGCTTAGGATTATGGGACGGGTGAGGGTCAGGCTTCGGGGAAGGGTTAGGGTTAGGGTTCGGGCTAGGGTTAGGGTTAGGGGACGGGGACGGTTTAGGGTCCAGGTGAGGGTACGACCACGCTTTAGGGGGAGCGTACGTGTGAGGGCGCGGGTTAGTGTCAGCGTACGGGTTAGGATTAGGGGACGGGTGAGGGTCAGGCTTCGGGGAAGGGTTAGGGTTAGGGTTCGGGCTAGGGTTAGGGTTAGGGGACGGGGACGGTTTAGGGTCCAGGTGAGGGTACGACCACGCTTTAGGGGGAGCGTACGTGTGAGGGCGCGGGTTAGTGTCAGCGTACGGCTTAGGATTAGGGGACGGGTGAGGGTCAGGCTTCGGGGAAGTGTTAGGGTTAGGGTTCGGGCTAGGGTTAGGGTTAGGGGACGGGGACGGTTTAGGGTCCAGGTGAGGGTACGACCACGCTTTAGGGGGAGCGTACGTGTGAGGGCGCGGGTTAGCGTCAGCGTACGGGTTAGGATTAGGGGACGGGTGAGGGTCAGGCTTCGGGGAAGGGTTAGGGTTAGGGTTCGGGCTAGGGTTAGGGTTAGGGGACGGGGATGGTTTAGGGTCCAGGTGAGGGTACGACCACGCTTTAGGGGGAGCGTACGTGTGAGGGCGCGGGTTAGTGTCAGCGTACGGGTTAGGATTAGGGGACGGGTGAGGGTCAGGCTTCGCGGAAGGGTTAGGGTTAGGGTTCGGGCTAGGGTTAGGGTTAGGGGACGGGGACGGTTTAGGGTCCAGGTGAGGGTATGACCACGCTTTAGGGGGAGCGTACGTGTGAGGGCGTGGTTTAGTGTCATCGTACGGGTTAGGATTAGTGGACGGGTGAGGGTCAGGCTTCAGGGAAGAGTTAGGGTTAGGGTTCGGGCTAGGGTTAGGGTTAGGGGACGGGGACGGTTTAGGGTCCAGGTGAGGGTACGACCACGCTTTAGGGGGAGCGTACGTGTGAGGGCGCGGGTTAGTGTCAGCGTACGGGTTAGGATTAGGGGACGGGTGAGTGTCAGGCTTCGGGGAAGGGTTAGGGTTAGGGTTCGGGCTAGGGTTAGGGTTAGGGGACGGGGACGGTTTAGGGTCCAGGTGAGGGTACGACCACGCTTTAGGGGGAGCGTACGTGTGAGGGCGCGGGTTAGTGTGAGCGTACGGCTTAGGATTAGGGGACGCGTGAGAGTCAGGCTTCGGGGAAGGGTTAGGGTTAGGGTTCGGGCTAGGGTTAGGGTTAGGGGACGGGGACGGTTTAGGGTCCAGGTGAGGGTACGACCACGCTTTAGGGGGAGCGTACGTGTGAGGGCGTGGGTGAGTGTCAGCGTACGGGTTAGGATTAGGGGACGGGTGAGGGTCAGGCTTCGGGGAAGTGTTAGGGTTAGGGTTCGCGCTAGGGTTAGGGTTAGGGGACGGGGACGGTTTAGGGTCCAGGTGAGGGTACGACCACGCTTTAGGGGGAGCGTACGTGTGAGGGCGCGGGTTAGTGTCAGCGTACGGGTTAGGATTAGGGGACGGGTGAGGGTCAGGCTTCGGGGAAGGGTTAGGGTTAGGGTTCGGGCTAGGGTTAGGGTTAGGGGACGGGGACGGTTTAGGGTCCAGGTGAGGGTACGACCACGCTTTAGGGGGAGCGTACGTGTGACGGCGCGGTTTAGTGTCAGCGTACGGGTCAGGATTAGGGGACGGGTGAGGGTCAGTTATCGGGGAAGGGTTAGGGTTAGGGTTCGGGCTAGGGTTAGTGTTAGGGGACGGGGACGGTTTAGGGTCCAGGTGAGGGTACGACCACGCTTTAGGGGGAGCGTACGTGTGAGGGCGCGGGTTAGTGTCAGCGTACGGCTTAGGATTAGGGGACGGGTGAGGGTCAGGCTTCGGGGAAGGGTTAGGGTTAGGGTTCGGGCTAGGGTTAGGTTTAGGGGACGGGGACGGTTTAGGGTCCAGGTGAGGGTAGGACCACGCTTTAGGGGGAGCGTACGTGTGAGGGCGCGGGTTAGTGTCAGCGTACGGGTTAGGATTAGGGTACGGGTGAGGGTCAGGCTTCGGGGAAGGGTTAGGGTTAGGGTTCGGGCTAGGGTTAGGGTTAGGGGACAGGGACGGTTTAGGTTCCAGGTGAGGGTACGACCACGCTTTAGGGGGAGCGTACGTGTGAGGGCGCGGGTTAGTGTCAGCGTACGGGTTAGGATTAGGGGACGGGTGAGGGTCAGGCTTCGGGGAAGGGTTAGGGTTAGGGTTCGGGCTAGGCTTAGGGTTAGGGGACGGGGACGGTTTAGGGTCCAGCTGAGGGTACGACCACGCTTTAGGGGGAGCGTACGTGTGAGGGCGCGGGTTAGTGTCAGCGTACGGGTTAGGATTAGGGGACACGTGAGGGTCAGGCTTCGGGGAAGGGTTAGGGTTAGGGTTCGGGCTAGGGTTAGGGTTAGGGGACGGGGACGGTTTAGGGTCCAGGTGAGGGTACGACCACGCTTTAGGGGGAGCGTACGTGTGAGGGCGCGGGTTAGTGTCAGCGTACGGGTTAGGATTAGGGGACGGGTGAGGGTCAGGCTTCGGGGAAGTGTTAGGGTTAGGGTTCGGGCTAGGGTTAGGGTTAGGGGACGGGGACGGTTTAGGGTCCAGGTGAGGGTACGACCACGCTTTAGGGGGAGCGTACGTGTGAGGGTGCGGGTTAGTGTCAGCGTACGGCTTAGGATTATGGGACGGGTGAGGGTCAGGCTTCGGGGAAGGGTTAGGGTTAGGGTTCGGGCTAGGGTTAGGGTTAGGGGACGGGGACGGTTTAGGGTCCAGGTGAGGGTACGACCACGCTTTAGGGGGAGCGTACGTGTGAGGGCGCGGGTTAGTGTCAGCGTACGGGTTAGGATTAGGGGACGGGTGAGGGTCAGGCTTCGGGGAAGGGTTAGGGTTAGGGTTCGGGCTAGGGTTAGGGTTAGGGGACGGGGACGGTTTAGGGTCCAGGTGAGGGTACGACCACGCTTTAGGGGGAGCGTACGTGTGAGGGCGCGGGTTAGTGTCAGCGTACGGCTTAGGATTAGGGGACGGGTGAGGGTCAGGCTTCGGGGAAGTGTTAGGGTTAGGGTTCGGGCTAGGGTTAGGGTTAGGGGACGGGGATGGTTTAGGGTCCAGGTGAGGGTACGACCACGCTTTAGGGGGAGCGTACGTGTGAGGGCGCGGGTTAGTGTCAGCGTACGGGTTAGGATTAGGGGACGGGTGAGGGTCAGGCTTCGGGGAAGGGTTAGGGTTAGGGTTCGGGCTAGGGTTAGGGTTAGGGGACGGGGATGGTTTAGGGTCCAGGTGAGGGTACGACCACGCTTTAGGGGGAGCGTACGTGTGAGGGCGCGGGTTAGTGTCAGCGTACGGGTTAGGATTAGGGGACGGGTGAGGGTCAGGCTTCGCGGAAGGGTTAGGGTTAGGGTTCGGGCTAGGGTTAGGGTTAGGGGACGGGGACGGTTTAGGGTCCAGGTGAGGGTATGACCACGCTTTAGGGGGAGCGTACGTGTGAGGGCGTGGTTTAGTGTCATCGTACGGGTTAGGATTAGTGGACGGGTGAGGGTCAGGCTTCAGGGAAGAGTTAGGGTTAGGGTTCGGGCTAGGGTTAGGGTTAGGGGACGGGGACGGTTTAGGGTCCAGGTGAGGGTACGACCACGCTTTAGGGGGAGCGTACGTGTGAGGGCGCGGGTTAGTGTCAGCGTACGGGTTAGGATTAGGGGACGGGTGAGTGTCAGGCTTCGGGGAAGGGTTAGGGTTAGGGTTCGGGCTAGGGTTAGGGTTAGGGGATGGGGACGGTTTAGGGTCCAGGTGAGGGTACGACCACGCTTTAGGGGGAGCGTACGTGTGAGGGCGCGGGTTAGTGTGAGCGTACGGCTTAGGATTAGGGGACGCGTGAGAGTCAGGCTTCGGGGAAGGGTTAGGGTTAGGGTTCGGGCTAGGGTTAGGGTTAGGGGACGGGGACGGTTTAGGGTCCAGGTGAGGGTACGACCACGCTTTAGGGGGAGCGTACGTGTGAGGGCGTGGGTGAGTGTCAGCGTACGGGTTAGGATTAGGGGACGGGTGAGGGTCAGGCTTCGGGGAAGTGTTAGGGTTAGGGTTCGCGCTAGGGTTAGGGTTAGGGGACGGGGACGGTTTAGGGTCCAGGTGAGGGTACGACCACGCTTTAGGGGGAGCGTACGTGTGAGGGCGCGGGTTAGTGTCAGCGTACGGGTTAGGATTAGGGGACGGGTGAGGGTCAGGCTTCGGGGAAGGGTTAGGGTTAGGGTTCGGGCTAGGGTTAGGGTTAGGGGACGGGGACGGTTTAGGGTCCAGGTGAGGGTACGACCACGCTTTAGGGGGAGCGTACGTGTGACGGCGCGGTTTAGTGTCAGCGTACGGGTCAGGATTAGGGGACGGGTGAGGGTCAGTTATCGGGGAAGGGTTAGGGTTAGGGTTCGGGCTAGGGTTAGTGTTAGGGGACGGGGACGGTTTAGGGTCCAGGTGAGGGTACGACCACGCTTTAGGGGGAGCGTACGTGTGAGGGCGCGGGTTAGTGTCAGCGTACGGCTTAGGATTAGGGGACGGGTGAGGGTCAGGCTTCGGGGAAGGGTTAGGGTTAGGGTTCGGGCTAGGGTTAGGGTTAGGGGACAGGGACGATTTAGGGTCCAGGTGAGGGTATGACCACGCTTTAGGGGGAGCGTACGTGTGAGGGCGCGGGTTAGTGTCAGCGTACGGGTTAGCATTAGGGGACGGGTGAGGGTCAGGCTTCGGGGAAGGGTTAGGGTTAGGGTTCGGGCTAGGGTTAGGGTTAGGGGACGGGGACGGTTTAGGGTCCAGGTGAGGGTACGACCACACTTTAGGGGGAGCGTACGTGTGAGGGCGCAGGTTAGTGTCAGGGTACGGCTTAGGATTAGGGGACGGGTGAGGGTCAGGCTTCGGGGAAGGGTTAGGGTTAGGGTTCGGGCTAGGGTTAGGGTTAGGGGACGGGGACGGTTTAGGGTCCAGGTGAGGGTACGACCACGCTTTAGGGGGAGCGTACGTGTGAGGGCGCGGGTTAGTGTCAGCGTACGGCTTAGGATTAGGGGACGGGTGAGGGTCAGGCTTCGGGGAAGGGTTAGGGTTAGGGTTCGGGCTAGGGTTAGGGTTAGGGGACGGGGACGGTTTAGGGTCCAGGTGAGGGTACGACCACGCTTTAGGGGGAGCGTACGTGTGAGGGCGCGGGTTAGTGTCCGCGTACGGCTCAGGATTAGGGGACGGGTGAGGGTCAGGCTTCGGGGAAGGGTTAGGGTTAGGGTTCGGGCTAGGGTTAGGGTTAGGGGACGGGGACGGTTTAGGGTCCAGGTGAGGGTACGACCAAGCTTTAGGGGGAGCGTACGTGTGAGGGCGCGGGTTAGTGTCAGCGTACGGGTTAGGATTAGGGGACGGGTGAGGGTCAGGCTTCGGGGAAGGGTTAGGGTTAGGGTTCGGGCTAGGGTTAGGGTTAGGGGACGGGGACGGTTTAGGGTCCAGGTGAGGGTACGACCACGCTTTAGGGGGAGCGTACGTGTGAGGGCGCGGGTTAGTGTCAGCGTACGGGTTAGCATTAGGGGACGGGTGAGGGTCACGATTCGGGGAAGGGTTAGGGTTAGGGTTCGGGCTAGGGTTAGGGTTAGGGGACGGGGACGGTTTAGGGTCCAGGTGAGGGTACGACCACGCTTTAGGGGGAGCGTACGTGTGAGGGCGCGGGTTAGTGTCAGCGTACGGCTTAGGATTAGGGGACGGGTGAGGGTCAGGCTTCGGGGAAGGGTTAGGGTTAGGGTTCGGGCTAGGGTTAGGGTTAGGGGACGGGGACGGTTTAGGGTCCAGGTGAGGGTACGACCACGCTTTAGGGGGAGCGTACGTGTGAGGGCGCGGGTTAGTGTCAGCGTACGGGTTAGCATTAGGGGACGGGTGAGGGTCAGGCTTCGGGGAAGGGTTAGGGTTAGGGTTCGGGCTAGGTTTAGGGTTAGGGGACGGGGACGGTTTAGGGTCCAGGTGAGGGTACGACCACGCTTTAGGGGGAGCGTACGTGTGAGGGTGCGGGTTAGTGTCAGCGTACGGCTGAGGATTAGGGGACGCGTGAGGGTCAGGCTTCGGGGAAGGGTTAGGGTTAGGGTTCGGGCTAGGGTTAGGGTTAGGGGACGGGGACGGTTTAGGGTCCAGGTGAGGGTACGACCACGCTTTCGGGGGAGCGTACGTGTGAGGGCGCGGGTTAGTGTCAGCGTACGGGTTAGGATTAGGGGACGGGTGAGGGTCAGGCTTCGGGGAAGTGTTAGGGTTAGGGTTCGGGCTAGGGTTAGGGTTAGGGGACGGGGTCGGTTTAGGGTCCAGGTGAGGGTACGACCACACTTTAGGGGGAGCGTACGTGTGAGGGCGCAGGTTAGTGTCGGTACAGCTTAGGATTAGGGGACGGGTGAGGGTCAGGCTTCGGGGAAGGTTTAGGGTTAGGGTTCGGGCTAGGGTTAGGGTTAGGGGACGGGGACGGTTTAGGGTCCAGGTGAGGGTACGACCACGCTTTAGGGGGAGCGTACGTGTGAGGGCGCGGGTTAGTGTCAGCGTACGGCTTAGTATTAGGGGACGGGTGAGGGTCAGGCTTCGGGGAAGTGTTAGGGTTAGGGTTCGGGCTAGGGTTAGGGTTAGGGGACGGGGACGGTTTAGGGTCCAGGTGAGGGTACGACCACGCTTTAGGGGGAGCGTACGTGTGAGGGCGCGGGTTAGTGTCCGCGTACGGCTCAGGATTAGGGGACGGGTGAGGGTCAGGCTTCGGGGAAGGGTTAGGGTTAGGGTTCGGGCTAGGGTTAGGGTTAGGGGACGGGGACGGTTTAGGGTCCAGGTGAGGGTACGACCACGCTCTAGGGGGAGCGTACGTGTGAGGGCGCGGGTTAGTGTCAGCGTACGGGTTAGGATTAGGGGACGGGTGAGGGTCAGGCTTCGGGGAAGGTTTAGGGTTAGGGTTCGGGCTAGGGTTAGGGTTAGGGGACGGGGACGGTTTAGGGTCCAGGTGAGGGTACGACCACGCTTTAGGGGGAGCGTACGTGTGAGGGCGCGGGTTAGTGTCAGCGTACGGGTTAGGATTAGGGGACGGGTGAGGGTCAGGCTTCGGGGAAGTTTTAGGGTTAGGGTTCGGGCTAGGGTTAGGGTTAGGGGACGGGGACGGTTTAGGGTCCAGGTGAGGGTACGACCACGCTTTAGGGGGAGCGTACGTGTGAGGGCGCGGGTTAGTGTCAGCGTACGGCTTAGGATTAGGGGACGGGTGAGGGTCAGGCTTCGGGGAAGGTTTAGGGTTAGGGTTCGGGCTAGGGTTAGGGTTAGGGGACGGGGACGGTTTAGGGTCCAGGTGAGGGTACGACCACGCTTTAGGGGGAGCGTACGTGTGAGGGCGCGGGTTAGTGTCAGCGTACGGGTTAGGATTAGGGGACTGGTGAGGGTCAGGCTTCGGGGAAGGGTTAGGGTTAGGGTTAGGTTTCGGGCTAGGGTTAGGGTTAGGGGACGGGGACGGTTTAGGGTCCAGGTGAGGGTACGACCACGCTTTAGGGGGAGCGTACGTGTGAGGGCGCGGGTTAGTGTCAGCGTACGGGTTAGGATTAGGGGACGGGTGAGGGTCAGGCTTCGGGGAAGGGTTAGGGTTAGGGTTCGGGCTAGGGTTAGTGTTAGGGGACGGGGACGGTTTAGGGTCCAGGTGAGGGTACGACCACGCTTTAGGGGGAGCGTACGTGTGAGGGCGCGGGTTAGTGTCAGCGTACGGCTTAGGATTAGGGGACGGGTGAGGGTCAGGCTTCGGGGAAGGGTTAGGGTTAGGGTTCGGGCTAGGGTTAGGGGACGGGGACGTGGACGGTTTAGGGTCCAGGTGAGGGTAGGACCACGCTTTAGGGGGAGCGTACGTGTGAGGGCGCGGGTTAGTGTCAGCGTACGGGTTAGGATTAGGGTACGGGTGAGGGTCAGGCTTCGGGGAAGGGTTAGGGTTAGGGTTCGGGCTAGGGTTAGGGTTAGGGGACAGGGACGGTTTAGGTTCCAGGTGAGGGTACGACCACGCTTTAGGGGGAGCGTACGTGTGAGGGCGCGGGTTAGTGTCAGCGTACGGGTTAGGATTAGGGGACGGGTGAGGGTCAGGCTTCGGGGAAGGGTTAGGGTTAGGGTTCGGGCTAGGCTTAGGGTTAGGGGACGGGGACGGTTTAGGGTCCAGCTGAGGGTACGACCACGCTTTAGGGGGAGCGTACGTGTGAGGGCGCGGGTTAGTGTCAGCGTACGGGTTAGGATTAGGGGACACGTGAGGGTCAGGCTTCGGGGAAGGGTTAGGGTTAGGGTTCGGGCTAGGGTTAGGGTTAGGGGACGGGGACGGTTTAGGGTCCAGGTGAGGGTACGACCACGCTTTAGGGGGAGCGTACGTGTGAGGGCGCGGGTTAGTGTCAGCGTACGGGTTAGGATTAGGGGACGGGTGAGGGTCAGGCTTCGGGGAAGTGTTAGGGTTAGGGTTCGGGCTAGGGTTAGGGTTAGGGGACGGGGACGGTTTAGGGTCCAGGTGAGGGTACGACCACGCTTTAGGGGGAGCGTACGTGTGAGGGTGCGGGTTAGTGTCAGCGTACGGCTTAGGATTATGGGACGGGTGAGGGTCAGGCTTCGGGGAAGGGTTAGGGTTAGGGTTCGGGCTAGGGTTAGGGTTAGGGGACGGGGACGGTTTAGGGTCCAGGTGAGGGTACGACCACGCTTTAGGGGGAGCGTACGTGTGAGGGCGCGGGTTAGTGTCAGCGTACGGGTTAGGATTAGGGGACGGGTGAGGGTCAGGCTTCGGGGAAGGGTTAGGGTTAGGGTTCGGGCTAGGGTTAGGGTTAGGGGACGGGGACGGTTTAGGGTCCAGGTGAGGGTACGACCACGCTTTAGGGGGAGCGTACGTGTGAGGGCGCGGGTTAGTGTCAGCGTACGGCTTAGGATTAGGGGACGGGTGAGGGTCAGGCTTCGGGGAAGTGTTAGGGTTAGGGTTCGGGCTAGGGTTAGGGTTAGGGGACGGGGATGGTTTAGGGTCCAGGTGAGGGTACGACCACGCTTTAGGGGGAGCGTACGTGTGAGGGCGCGGGTTAGCGTCAGCGTACGGGTTAGGATTAGGGGACGGGTGAGGGTCAGGCTTCGGGGAAGGGTTAGGGTTAGGGTTCGGGCTAGGGTTAGGGTTAGGGGACGGGGATGGTTTAGGGTCCAGGTGAGGGTACGACCACGCTTTAGGGGGAGCGTACGTGTGAGGGCGCGGGTTAGTGTCAGCGTACGGGTTAGGATTAGGGGACGGGTGAGGGTCAGGCTTCGCGGAAGGGTTAGTGTTAGGGTTCGGGCTAGGGTTAGGGTTAGGGGACGGGGACGGTTTAGGGTCCAGGTGAGGGTATGACCACGCTTTAGGGGGAGCGGACGTGTGAGGGCGTGGTTTAGTGTCATCGTACGGGTTAGGATTAGTGGACGGGTGAGGGTCAGGCTTCAGGGAAGAGTTAGGGTTAGGGTTCGGGCTAGGGTTAGGGTTAGGGGACGGGGACGGTTTAGGGTCCAGGTGAGGGTACGACCACGCTTTAGGGGGAGCGTACGTGTGAGGGCGCGGGTTAGTGTCAGCGTACGGGTTAGGATTAGGGGACGGGTGAGTGTCAGGCTTCGGGGAAGGGTTAGGGTTAGGGTTCGGGCTAGGGTTAGGGTTAGGGGACGGGGACGGTTTAGGGTCCAGGTGAGGGTACGACCACGCTTTAGGGGGAGCGTACGTGTGAGGGCGCGGGTTAGTGTGAGCGTACGGCTTAGGATTAGGGGACGCGTGAGGGTCAGGCTTCGGGGAAGGGTTAGGGTTAGGGTTCGGGCTAGGGTTAGGGTTAGGGGACGGGGACGGTTTAGGGTCCAGGTGAGGGTACGACCACGCTTTAGGGGGAGCGTACGTGTGAGGGCGTGGGTGAGTGTCAGCGTACGGGTTAGGATTAGGGGACGGGTGAGGGTCAGGCTTCGGGGAAGTGTTAGGGTTAGGGTTCGCGCTAGGGTTAGGGTTAGGGGACGGGGACGGTTTAGGGTCCAGGTGAGGGTACGACCACGCTTTAGGGGGAGCGTACGTGTGAGGGCGCGGGTTAGTGTCAGCGTACGGGTTAGGATTAGGGGACGGGTGAGGGTCAGGCTTCGGGGAAGGGTTAGGGTTAGGGTTCGGGCTAGGGTTAGGGTTAGGGGACGGGGACGGTTTAGGGTCCAGGTGAGGGTACGACCACGCTTTAGGGGGAGCGTACGTGTGACGGCGCGGTTTAGTGTCAGCGTACGGGTCAGGATTAGGGGACGGGTGAGGGTCAGTTATCGGGGAAGGGTTAGGGTTAGGGTTCGGGCTAGGGTTAGTGTTAGGGGACGGGGACGGTTTAGGGTCCAGGTGAGGGTACGACCACGCTTTAGGGGGAGCGTACGTGTGAGGGCGCGGGTTAGTGTCAGCGTACGGCTTAGGATTAGGGGACGGGTGAGGGTCAGGCTTCGGGGAAGGGTTAGGGTTAGGGTTCGGGCTAGGGTTAGGGTTAGGGGACAGGGACGATTTAGGGTCCAGGTGAGGGTATGACCACGCTTTAGGGGGAGCGTACGTGTGAGGGCGCGGGTTAGTGTCAGCGTACGGGTTAGCATTAGGGGACGGGTGAGGGTCAGGCTTCGGGGAAGGGTTAGGGTTAGGGTTCGGGCTAGGGTTAGGGTTAGGGGACGGGGACGGTTTAGGTTCCAGGTGAGGGTACGACCACGCTTTAGGGGGAGCATACGTGTGAGGGCGCGGGTTAGTGTCAGCGTACGGGTTAGGATTAGGGGACGGGTGAGGGTCAGGCTTCGGGGAAGGGTTAGGGTTAGGGTTCGGGCTAGGGTTAGGGTTAGGGGACGGGGACGGTTTAGGGTCCAGGTGAGGGTACGACCACGCTTTAGGGGGAGCGTACGTGTGAGGGCGCGGGTTAGTGTCAGCGTACGGGTTAGGATTAGGGGACACGTGAGGGTCAGGCTTCGGGGAAGGGTTAGGGTTAGGGTTCGGGCTAGGGTTAGGGTTAGGGGACGGGGACGGTTTAGGGTCCAGGTGAGGGTACGACCACGCTTTAGGGGGAGCGTACGTGTGAGGGCGCGGGTTAGTGTCAGCGTACGGGTTAGGATTAGGGGACGGGTGAGGGTCAGGCTTCGCGGAAGGGTTAGGGTTAGGGTTCGGGCTAGGGTTAGGGTTAGGGGACGGGGACGGTTTAGGGTCCAGGTGAGGGTATGACCACGCTTTAGGGGGAGCGTACGTGTGAGGGCGTGGTTTAGTGTCATCGTACGGGTTAGGATTAGTGGACGGGTGAGGGTCAGGCTTCAGGGAAGAGTTAGGGTTAGGGTTCGGGCTAGGGTTAGGGTTAGGGGACGGGGACGGTTTAGGGTCCAGGTGAGGGTACGACCACGCTTTAGGGGGAGCGTACGTGTGAGGGCGCGGGTTAGTGTCAGCGTACGGGTTAGGATTAGGGGACGGGTGAGTGTCAGGCTTCGGGGAAGGGTTAGGGTTAGGGTTCGGGCTAGGGTTAGGGTTAGGGGACGGGGACGGTTTAGGGTCCAGGTGAGGGTACGACCACGCTTTAGGGGGAGCGTACGTGTGAGGGCGCGGGTTAGTGTGAGCGTACGGCTTAGGATTAGGGGACGCGTGAGAGTCAGGCTTCGGGGAAGGGTTAGGGTTAGGGTTCGGGCTAGGGTTAGGGTTAGGGGACGGGGACGGTTTAGGGTCCAGGTGAGGGTACGACCACGCTTTAGGGGGAGCGTACGTGTGAGGGCGTGGGTGAGTGTCAGCGTACGGGTTAGGATTAGGGGACGGGTGAGGGTCAGGCTTCGGGGAAGTGTTAGGGTTAGGGTTCGCGCTAGGGTTAGGGTTAGGGGACGGGGACGGTTTAGGGTCCAGGTGAGGGTACGACCACGCTTTAGGGGGAGCGTACGTGTGAGGGCGCGGGTTAGTGTCAGCGTACGGGTTAGGATTAGGGGACGGGTGAGGGTCAGGCTTCGGGGAAGGGTTAGGGTTAGGGTTCGGGCTAGGGTTAGGGTTAGGGGACGGGGACGGTTTAGGGTCCAGGTGAGGGTACGACCACGCTTTAGGGGGAGCGTACGTGTGACGGCGCGGTTTAGTGTCAGCGTACGGGTCAGGATTAGGGGACGGGTGAGGGTCAGTTATCGGGGAAGGGTTAGGGTTAGGGTTCGGGCTAGGGTTAGTGTTAGGGGACGGGGACGGTTTAGGGTCCAGGTGAGGGTACGACCACGCTTTAGGGGGAGCGTACGTGTGAGGGCGCGGGTTAGTGTCAGCGTACGGCTTAGGATTAGGGGACGGGTGAGGGTCAGGCTCCGGGGAAGGGTTAGGGTTAGGGTTCGGGCTAGGGTTAGGGTTAGGGGACAGGGACGATTTAGGGTCCAGGTGAGGGTATGACCACGCTTTAGGGGGAGCGTACGTGTGAGGGCGCGGGTTAGTGTCAGCGTACGGGTTAGCATTAGGGGACGGGTGAGGGTCAGGCTTCGGGGAAGGGTTAGGGTTAGGGTTCGGGCTAGGGTTAGGGTTAGGGGACGGGGACGGTTTTGGTTCCAGGTGAGGGTACGACCACGCTTTAGGGTGAGCATACGTGTGAGGGCGCGGGTTAGTGTCAGCATACGGGTTAGGATTAGGGGACGGGTGAGGGTCAGGCTTCGGGGAAGGGTTAGGGTTAGGGTTCGGGCTAGGGTTAGGGTTAGGGGACGGGGACGGTTTAGGGTCCAGGTGAGGGTACGACCACGCTTTAGGGGGAGCGTACGTGTGAGGGCGCGGGTTAGTGTCAGCGTACGGGTTAGGATTAGGGGACACGTGAGGGTCAGGCTTCGGGGAAGGGTTAGGGTTAGGGTTCGGGCTAGGGTTAGGGTTAGGGGACGGGGACGGTTTAGGGTCCAGGTGAGGGTACGACCACGCTTTAGGGGGAGCGTACGTGTGAGGGCGCGGGTTAGTGTCAGCGTACGGGTTAGGATTAGGGGACGCGTGAGGGTCAGGCTTCGGGGAAGGGTTAGGGTTAGGGTTCGGGCTAGGGTTAGGGTTAGGGGACGGGGAAGGTTTAGGGTCCAGGTGAGGGTACGACAACGATTTAGGGGGAGCGTACGTGTGAGGGCGCGGGTTAGTGTCAGCGTACGGGTTAGGATTAGGGGACGGGTGAGGGTCAGGCTTCGGGGAAGTGTTAGGGTTAGGGTTCGGGCTAGGGTTAGGGTTAGGGGACGGGGACGGTTTAGGGTCCAGGTGAGGGTACGACCACGCTTTAGGGGGAGCGTACGTGTGAGGGCGCGGGTTAGTGTCAGCGTACGGCTTAGGATTAGGGGACGGGTGAGGGTCAGGCTTCGGGGAAGGGTTAGGGTTAGGGTTCGGGCTAGGGTTAGGTTTAGGGGACGGGGACGGTTTAGGGTCCAGGTGAGGGTACGACCACGCTTTAGGGGGAGCGTACGTGTGAGGGCGTGGGTTAGTGTCAGCGTACGGGTTAGGATTAGGGGACGGGTGAGGGTCAGGCTTCGGGGAAGGGTTAGGGTTAGGGTTCGGGCTAGGGTTAGGGTTAGGGGACGGGGACGGTTTAGGGTCCAGGTGAGGGTACGACCACGCTTTAGGGGGAGCGTACGTGTGAGGGCGCGGGTTAGTGTCAGCGTACGGGTTAGGATTAGGGGACGGGTGAGGGTCAGGCTTCGGGGAAGGGTTAGGTTTAGGGTTCGGGCTAGGTTTAGGGTTAGGGGACGGGGACGGTTTAGGGTCCAGGTGAGGGTATGACCACGCTTTAGGGGGAGCGTACGTGTGAGGGCGCGGGTTAGTGTCAGCGTACGGGTTAGGATTAGGGGACGGGTGAGGGTCAGGCTTCGGGGAAGGGTTAGGGTTAGGGTTCGGGCTAGGGTTAGGGTTAGGGGACGGGGACGGTTTAGGGTCCAGGTGAGGGTACGACCATGCTTTAGGGGGAGCGTACGTGTGAGGGCGCGGGTTAGTGTCAGCGTACGGCTTAGGATTAGGGGACGGGTGAGGGTCAGGCTTCGGGGAAGGGTTAGGGTTAGGGTTCGGGCTAGGGTTAGGGTTAGGCGACGGGGACGGTTTATGGTCCAGGTGAGGGTACGACCACGCTTTAGGGGGAGCGTACGTGTGAGGGCGCGGGTTAGTGTCAGCGTACGGGTTAGGATTAGGGGACGGGTGAGGGTCAGGCTTCGGGGAAGGGTTAGGGTTAGCGTTCGGGCTAGGGTTAGGGTTAAGGGACGGGGACGGTTTAGGGTCCAGGTGAGGGTACGACCACGCTTTAGGGGGAGCATACGTGTGAGGGCGCGGGTTAGTGTCAGCGTACGGGTTAGGATTAGGGGACGGGTGAGGGTCAGGCTTCGGGGAAGGGTTAGGGTTAGGGTTCGGGCTAGGGTTAGGGTTAGGGGACGGGGACGGTTTAGGGTCCAGGTGAGGGTACGACCACGCTTTAGGGGGAGCGTACGTGTGAGGGCGCGGGTTAGTGTCAGCGTACGGGTTAGGATTAGGGGACGGGTGAGGGTCAGGCTTCGGGGAAGGGTTAGGGTTAGGGTTCGGGCTAGGGTTAGGGTTAGGGGACGGGGACGGTTTAGGGTCCAGGAGAGGGTACGACCACGCTTTAGGGGGAGCGTACGTGTGAGGGCGCGGGTTAGTGTCAGCGTACGGGTTAGGTTTAGGGGACGGGTGAGGGTCAGGCTTCGGGGAAGGGTTAGGGTTAGGGTTCGGGCTAGGGTTAGGGTTAGGGGACGGGGACGGTTTAGGGTCCAGGTGAGGGTACGACCACGCTTTAGGGGGAGCGTACGTGTGAGGGCGCGGGTTAGTGTCAGCGTACGGCTTAGGTTTAGGGGACGGGTGAGGGTCAGGCTTCGGGGAAGGGTTAGGGTTAGGGTTCGGGCTAGGGTTAGGTTTAGGGGACGGGGACGGTTTAGGGTCCAGGTGAGGGTACGACCACGCTTTAGGGGGAGCGTACGTGTGAGGGCGTGGGTTAGTGTCAGCGTACGGGTTAGGATTAGGGGACGGGTGAGGGTCAGGCTTCGGGGAAGGGTTAGGGTTAGGGTTCAGGCTAGGGTTAGGGTTAGGGGACGGGGACGGTTTAGGGTCCAGGTGAGGGTACGACCACGCTTTAGGGGGAGCGTACGTGTGAGGGCGCGGGTTAGTGTCAGCGTACGGGTTAGGATTAGGGGACGGGTGAGGGTCAGGCTTCGGGGAAGGGTTAGGTTTAGGGTTCGGGCTAGGTTTAGGGTTAGGGGACGGGGACGGTTTAGGGTCCAGGTGAGGGTATGACCACGCTTTAGGGGGAGCGTACGTGTGAGGGCGCGGGTTAGTGTCAGCGTACGGGTTAGGATTAGGTGACGGGTGAGGGTCAGGCTTCGGGGAAGGGTTAGGGTTAGGGTTCGGGCTAGGGTTAGGGTTAGGGGACGGGGACGGTTTAGGGTCCAGGTGAGGGTACGACCATGCTTTAGGGGGAGCGTACGTGTGAGGGCGCGGGTTAGTGTCAGCGTACGGCTTAGGATTAGGGGACGGGTGAGGGTCAGGCTTCGGGGAAGGGTTAGGGTTAGGGTTCGGGCTAGGGTTAGGGTTAGGCGACGGGGACGGTTTATGGTCCAGGTGAGGGTACGACCACGCTTTAGGGGGAGCGTACGTGTGAGGGCGCGGGTTAGTGTCAGCGTACGGGTTAGGATTAGGGGACGGGTGAGGGTCAGGCTTCGGGGAAGGGTTAGGGTTAGCGTTCGGGCTAGGGTTAGGGTTAAGGGACGGGGACGGTTTAGGGTCCAGGTGAGGGTACGACCACGCTTTAGGGGGAGCATACGTGTGAGGGCGCGGGTTAGTGTCAGCGTACGGGTTAGGATTAGGGGACGGGTGAGGGTCAGGCTTCGGGGAAGGGTTAGGGTTAGGGTTCGGGCTAGGGTTAGGGTTAGGGGACGGGGACGGTTTAGGGTCCAGGTGAGGGTACGACCACGCTTTAGGGGGAGCGTACGTGTGAGGGCGCGGGTTAGTGTCAGCGTACGGGTTAGGATTAGGGGACGGGTGAGGGTCAGGCTTCGGGGAAGGGTTAGGGTTAGGGTTCGGGCTAGGGTTAGGGTTAGGGGACGGGGACGGTTTAGGGTCCAGGTGAGGGTACGACCACGCTTTAGGGGGAGCGTACGTGTGAGGGCGCGGGTTAGTGTCAGCGTACGGGTTAGGATTAGGGGACGGGTGAGGGTCAGGCTTCGGGGAAGTGTTAGGGTTAGGGTTCGGGCTAGGGTTAGGGTTAGGGGACGGGGACGGTTTAGGGTCCAGGTGAGGGTACGACCACGCTTTAGGGGGAGCGTACGTGTGAGGGCGCGGGTTAGTGTCAGCGTACGGCTTAGGATTAGGGGACGGGTGAGGGTCAGGCTTCGGGGAAGGGTTAGGGTTAGGGTTCGGGCTAGGGTTAGGGTTAGGGGACGGGGACGGTTTAGGGTCCAGGAGAGGGTACGACCACGCTTTAGGGGGAGCGTACGTGTGAGGGCGCGGGTTAGTGTCAGCGTACGGGTTAGGTTTAGGGGACGGGTGAGGGTCAGGCTTCGGGGAAGGGTTAGGGTTAGGGTTTGGGCTAGGGTTAGGGTTAGGGGACGGGGACGGTTTATGGTCCAGGTGAGGGTACGACCACGCTTTAGGGGGAGCGTACGTGTGAGGGCGCGGGTTAGTGTCAGCGTACGGGTTAGGATTAGGGGACGGGTGAGGGTCAGGCTTCAGGGAAGGGTTAGGGTTAGGGTTCGGGCTAGGGTTAGGGTTAGGGGACGGGGACGGTTTAGGGTCCAGGTGAGGGTACGACCACGCTTTAGGGGGAGCGTACGTGTGAGGGCGCGGGTTAATGTCAGCGTACGGGTTAGGATTAGGGGACGGGTGAGGGTCAGGCTTCGGGGAAGGGTTAGGGTTAGGGTTCGGGCTAGGGTTAGGGTTAGGGCTAGGGTTAGGGTTAGGGGACGGGGACGGTTTAGGGTCCAGGTGAGGGTACGACCACGCTTTAGGGGGAGCGTACGTGTGAGGGCGCTGGTTAGTGTCAGCGTACGGTTTAGGATTAGGGGACGGGTGAGGGTCAGGCTTCGGGGAAGGGTTAGGGTTAGGGTTCGGGCTAGGCTTAGGGTTAGGGGACGGGGACGGTTTAGGGTCCAGGTGAGGGTACGACCACGCTTTAGGGGGAGCGTACGTGTGAGGGCGCGGGTTAGTGTCAGCGTACGGCTTAGGATTAGGGGACGGGTGAGGGTCAGGCTTCGGGGAAGGGTTAGGGTTAGGGTTCGGCCTAGGGTTAGGGTTAGGGGACGGGGACGGTTTAGGGTCCAGGTGAGGGTACGACAACGCTTTAGGGGGAGCGTACGTGTGAGGGTGCGGGTTAGTGTCAGCGTACGGCTTAGGATTAGGGGACGGGTGAGGGTCAGGCTTCGGGGAATGGTTAGGGTTAGGGTTCGGGCTAGGGTTAGGGTTAGGGGACGGGGACGGTTTAGGGTCCAGGTGAGGGTACGACCACGCTTTAGGGGGAGCGTACGTGTGAGGGCGCGGGTTAGTGTCAGCGTACGGCTTAGGATTAGGGGACGGGTGAGGGTCAGGCTTCGGGGAAGGGTTAGGGTTAGGGTTCGGGCTAGGGTTAGGTTTAGGGGATGGGGACGGTTTAGGGTCCAGGTGAGGGTACGACCACGCTTTAGGGGGAGCGTACGTGTGAGGGCGCGGGTTAGTGTCAGCGTACGGGTTAGCATTAGGGGACGGGTGAGGGTCAGGATTCGGGGAAGGGTTAGGGTTAGGGTTCGGGCTAGGGTTAGGGTTAGGGGACGGGGACGGTTTAGGGTCCAGGTGAGGGTACGACCACGCTTTAGGGGGAGCGTACGTGTGAGGGCGCGGTTTAGTGTCAGCGTACGGCTTAGGATTAGGGGACGGGTGATGGTCAGGCTTCGGGGAAGGGTTAGGGTTAGGGTTCGGGCTAGGGTTAGGGTTAGGGGACGGGGACGGTTTAGGGTCCAGGTGAGGGTACGACCACGCTTTAGGGGGAGCGTACGTGTGAGGGCGCGGGTTAGTGTCAGCGTACGGGTTAGCATTAGGGGACGGGTGAGGGTCAGGCTTCGGGGAAGGGTTAGGGTTAGGGTTCGGGATAGGGTTAGGGTTAGGGGACGGGGACGGTTTAGGGTCCAGGTGAGGGTACGACCACGCTTTAGGGGGAGCGTACGTGTGAGGGCGCGGGTTAGTGTCAGCGTACGGGTTAGGATTAGGGGACGGGTGAGGGTCAGGCTTCGGGGAAGGGTTAGGGTTAGGGTTCGGGCTAGGGTTAGGGTTAGGGGACGGGGACGGTTTAGGGTCCAGGTGAGGGTACGACCACGCTTTAGGGGGAGCGTACGTGTGAGGGCGCGGGTTAGTGTCAGCGTACGGCTTAGGATTAGGGGACGCGTGAGGGTCAGGCTTCGGGGAAGTGTTAGGGTTAGGGTTCGGGCTAGGGTTAGGGTTAGGGGACGGGGACGGTTTAGGGTCCAGGTGAGGGTACGACCACGCTTTCGGGGGAGCGTACGTGTGAGGGCGCGGGTTAGTGTCAGCGTACGGGTTAGGATTAGGGGACGGGTGAGGGTCAGGCTTCGGGGAAGTGTTAGGGTTAGGGTTCGGGCTAGGGTTAGGGTTAGGGGACGGGGTCGGTTTAGGGTCCAGGTGAGGGTACGACCACACTTTAGGGGGAGCGTACGTGTGAGGGCGCAGGTTAGTGTCAGGGTACGGCTTAGGATTAGGGGACGGGTGAGGGTCAGGCTTCGGGGAAGGGTTAGGGTTAGGGTTCGGGCTAGGGTTAGGGTTAGGGGACGGGGACGGTTTAGGGTCCAGGTGAGGGTACGACCACGCTTTAGGGGGAGCGTACGTGTGAGGGCGCGGGTTAGTGTCAGCGTACGGCTTAGGATTAGGGGACGGGTGAGGGTCAGGCTTCGCGGAAGTGTTAGGGTTAGGGTTCGGGCTAGGGTTAGGGTTAGGGGACGGGGACGGTTTAGGGTCCAGGTGAGGGTACGACCACGCTTTAGGGGGAGCGTACGTGTGAGGGCGCGGGTTAGTGTCCGCGTACGGCTCAGGATTAGGGGACGTGTGAGGGTCAGGCTTCGGGGAAGGGTTAGGGTTAGGGTTCGGGCTAGGGTTAGGGTTAGGGGACGGGGACGGTTTAGGGTCCAGGTGAGGGTACGACCAAGCTTTAGGGGGAGCGTACGTGTGAGGGCGCGGGTTAGTGTCAGCGTACGGGTTAGGATTAGGGGACGGGTGAGGGTCAGGCTTCGGGGAAGGGTTAGGGTTAGGGTTCGGGCTAGGGTTAGGGTTAGGGGACGGGGACGGTTTAGGGTCCAGGTGAGGGTACGACCACGCTTTAGGGGGAGCGTACGTGTGAGGGCGCGGGTTAGTGTCAGCGTACGGGTTAGGATTAGGGGACGGGTGAGGGTCAGGCTTCGGGGAAGTGTTAGGGTTAGGGTTCGGGCTAGGGTTAGGGTTAGGGGACGGGGACGGTTTAGGGTCCAGGTGAGGGTACGACCACGCTTTAGGGGGAGCGTACGTGTGAGGGCGCGGGTTAGTGTCAGCGTACGGGTTAGGATTAGGGGACGGGTGAGGGTCAGGCTTCCGGGAAGGGTTAGGGTTAGGGTTCAGGCTAGGGTTAGGGTTAGGGGACGGGGATGGTTTAGGGTCCAGGTGAGGGTACGACCACGCTTTAGGGGGAGCGTACGTGTGAGGGCGCGGGTTAGTGTCAGCGTACGGGTTAGGATTAGGGGAAGGGTGAGGGTCAGGCTTCGGGGAAGGGTTAGGGTTAGGGTTCGGGCTAGGGTTAGGGTTAGGGGACGGGGACGGTTTAGGGTCCAGGTGAGGGTACGACCACGCTTTAGGGGGAGCGTACGTGTGAGGGCGCGGGTTAGTGTCAGCGTACGGGTTAGCATTAGGGGACGGGTGAGGGTCAGGATTCGGGGAAGGGTTAGGGTTAGGGTTCGGGCTAGGGTTAGGGTTAGGGGACGGGGACGGTTTAGGGTCCAGGTGAGGGTACGACCACGCTTTAGGGGGAGCGTACGTGTGAGGGCGCGGGTTAGTGTCAGCGTACGGCTTAGGATTAGGGGACGGGTGAGGGTCAGGCTTCGGGGAAGGGTTAGGGTTAGGGTTCGGGCTAGGGTTAGGGTTAGGGGACGGGGACGGTTTAGGGTCCAGGTGAGGGTACGACCACGCTTTAGGGGGAGCGTACGTGTGAGGGCGCGGGTTAGTGTCAGCGTACGGGTTAGCATTAGGGGACGGGTGAGGGTCAGGCTTCGGGGAAGGGTTAGGGTTAGGGTTCGGGCTAGGTTTAGGGTTAGGGGACGGGGACGGTTTAGGGTCCAGGTGAGGGTACGACCACGCTTTAGGGGGAGCGTACGTGTGAGGGTGCGGGTTAGTGTCAGCGTACGGCTGAGGATTAGGGGACGCGTGAGGGTCAGGCTTCGGGGAAGGGTTAGGGTTAGGGTTCGGGCTAGGGTTAGGGTTAGGGGACGGGGACGGTTTAGGGTCCAGGTGAGGGTACGACCACGCTTTCGGGGGAGCGTACGTGTGAGGGCGCGGGTTAGTGTCAGCGTACGGGTTAGGATTAGGGGACGGGTGAGGGTCAGGCTTCGGGGAAGTGTTAGGGTTAGGGTTCGGGCTAGGGTTAGGGTTAGGGGACGGGGTCGGTTTAGGGTCCAGGTGAGGGTACGACCACACTTTAGGGGGAGCGTACGTGTGAGGGCGCAAGTTAGTGTCGGTACAGCTTAGGATTAGGGGACGGGTGAGGGTCAGGCTTCGGGGAAGGTTTAGGGTTAGGGTTCGGGCTAGGGTTAGGGTTAGGGGACGGGGACGGTTTAGGGTCCAGGTGAGGGTACGACCACGCTTTAGGGGGAGCGTACGTGTGAGGGCGCGGGTTAGTGTCAGCGTACGGCTTAGTATTAGGGGACGGGTGAGGGTCAGGCTTCGGGGAAGTGTTAGGGTTAGGGTTCGGGCTAGGGTTAGGGTTAGGGGACGGGGACGGTTTAGGGTCCAGGTGAGGGTACGACCACGCTTTAGGGGGAGCGTACGTGTGAGGGCGCGGGTTAGTGTCCGCGTACGGCTCAGGATTAGGGGACGGGTGAGGGTCAGGCTTCGGGGAAGGGTTAGGGTTAGGGTTCGGGCTAGGGTTAGGGTTAGGGGACGGGGACGGTTTAGGGTCCAGGTGAGGGTACGACCACGCTCTAGGGGGAGCGTACGTGTGAGGGCGCGGGTTAGTGTCAGCGTACGGGTTAGGATTAGGGGACGGGTGAGGGTCAGGCTTCGGGGAAGGGTTAGGGTTAGGGTTCGGGCTAGGGTTAGGGTTAGGGGACGGGGACGGTTTAGGGTCCAGGTGAGGGTACGACCACGCTTTAGGGGGAGCGTACGTGTGAGGGCGCGGGTTAGTGTCAGCGTACGGGTTAGGATTAGGGGACGGGTGAGGGTCAGGCTTCGGGGAAGGGTTAGGGTTAGGGTTCGGGCTAGGGTTAGGGTTAGGGGACGGGGACGGTTTAGGGTCCAGGTGAGGGTACGACCACGCTTTAGGGGGAGCGTACGTGTGAGGGCGCGGGTTAGTGTCAGCGTACGGGTTAGGATTAGGGGACGGGTGAGGGTCAGGCTTCGGGGAAGGGTTAGGTTTAGGGTTCGAGCTAGGGTTAGGGTTAGGGGACGGGGACGGTTTAGGGTCCAGGTGAGGGTACGACCACGCTTTAGGGGGAGCGTACGTGTGAGGGCGCGGGTTAGTGTCAGCGTACGGCTTAGGATTAGGGGACGGGTGAGGGTCAGGCTTCGGGGAAGGGTTAGGGTTAGGGTTCGGGCTAGGGTTAGGGTTAGGGGACGGGGACGGTTTAGGGTCCAGGTGAGGGTACGACCACGCTTTAGGGGGAGCGTACGTGTGAGGGCGCGGGTTAGTGTCAGCGTACGGCTTAGGATTAGGGGACGGGTGAGGGTCAGGCTTCGGGGAAGGGTTAGGGTTAGGGTTCGGGCTAGGGTTAGGGTTAGGGGACGGGGACGGTTTAGGGTCCAGGTGAGGGTACGACCACGCTTTAGTGGGAGCGTACGTGTGAGGGCGCGGGGTAGTGTCAGCGTACGGGTTAGGATTAGGGGACGGGTGAGGGTCAGGCTTCGGGGAAGGGTTAGGGTTAGGGTTCGGGCTAGGGTTAGGGTTAGGGGACGGGGACGGTTTAGGGTCCAGGTGAGGGTACGACCACGCTTTAGTGGGAGCGTACGTGTGAGGGCGCGGGGTAGTGTCAGCGTACGGGTTAGGATTAGGGGACGGGTGAGGGTCAGGCTTCGGCGAAGGGTTAGGGTTAGGGTTCGGGCTAGGGTTAGGGTTAGGGGACGGGGACGGTTTAGGGTCCAGGTGAGGATACGACCATGCTTTAGGGGGAGCGTACGTGTGAGGGCGCGGGTTAGTGTCAGCGTACGGGTTAGGATTAGGGGACGGGTGAGGGTCAGGCTTCGGGGAAGGGTTAGGGTTAGGGTTCGGGCTAGGGTTACGGTTAGGGGACGGGGACGGTTTAGGGTCCAGGTGAGGGTACGACCACGCTTTAGTGGGAGCGTACGTGTGAGGGCGCGGGGTAGTGTCAGCGTACGGGTTAGGATTAGGGGACGGGTGAGGGTCAGGCTTCGGCGAAGGGTTAGGGTTAGGTTTCGGGCTAGGGTTAGGGTTAGGGGACGGGGACGGTTTAGGGTCCAGGTGAGGATACGACCATGCTTTAGGGGGAGCGTACGTGTGAGGGCGCGGGTTAGTGTCAGCGTACGGGTTAGGATTAGGGGACGGGTGAGGGTCAGGCTTCGGGGAAGGGTTAGGGTTAGGGTTCGGGCTAGGGTTAGGGTTAGGGGACGGGGACGGTTTAGGGTCCAGGTGAGGGTACGACCACGCTTTAGGGGGAGCGTACGTGTGAGGGCGCGGGTTAGTGTCAGCGTACGGCTTAGGATTAGGGGACGGGTGAGGGTCAGGCTTCGGGGAAGTGTTAGGGTTAGGGTTCGGGCTAGGGTTAGGGTTAGGGGACGGGGACGGTTTAGGGTCCAGGTGAGGGTATGACCACGCTTTAGGGGGAGCGTACGTGTGAGGGCGTGGGTTAGTGTCAGCGTACGGGTTAGGATTAGGGGACGGGTGAGGGTCAGGCTTCGGGGAAGGGTTAGGGTTAGGGTTCGAGCTAGGGTTTGGGTTAGGGGACGGGGACGGTTTAGGGTCCAGGTGAGGGTACGACCACGCTTTAGGGGGAGCGTACGTGTGAGGGCGCGGGTTAGTGTCAGCGTACGGCTTAGGATTAGGGGACGGGTGAGGGTCAGGCTTCGGGGAAGGGTTAGGGTTAGGGTTCGGGCTAGGGTTAGGGTTAGGGGACGGGGACGGTTTAGGGTCCAGGTGAGGGTACGACCACGCTTTAGGGTGAGCGTACGTGTGAGGGCGCGGGTTAGTGTCAGCGTACGGGTTAGGATTAGGGGACGGGTGAGGGTCAGGCTTCGGGGAAGGGTTAGGGTTAGGGTTCGGCCTAGGGTTAGGGTTAGGGGACGGGGACGGTTTAGGGTCCAGGTGAGGGTACGACCACGCTTTAGGGGGAGCGTACGTGTGAGGGCGCGGGTTAGTGTCAGCGTACGGCTTAGGTTTAGGGGACGGGTGAGGGTCAGGCTTCCGGGAAGGGTTAGGGTTAGGGTTCGGGCTAGGGTTAGGTTTAGGGGACGGGGACGGTTTAGGGTCCAGGTGAGGGTACGACCACGCTTTAGGGGGAGCGTACGTGTGAGGGTGCGGGTTAGTGTCAGCGTACGGGTTAGGATTAGGGGACGGGTGAGGGTCAGGCTTCGGGGAAGGGTTAGGGTTAGGGTTCGGGCTAGGGTTATGGTTAGGGGACGGGGACGGTTTAGGGTCCAGGTGAGGGTACGACCACGCTTTAGGGGGAGCGTACGTGTGAGGGCGCGGGTTAGTGTCAGCGTACGGGTTAGGATTAGGGGACGGGTGAGGGTCAGGCTTCGGGGAAGGGTTAGGTTTAGGGTTCGGGCTAGGTTTAGGGTTAGGGGACGGGGACGGTTTAGGGTCCAGGTGAGGGTATGACCACGCTTTAGGGGGAGCGTACGTGTGAGGGCGCGGGTTAGTGTCAGCGTACGGGTTAGGATTAGGGGACGGGTGAGGGTCAGGCTTCGGGGAAGTGTTAGGGTTAGGGTTCGGGCTAGGGTTAGGGTTAGGGGACGGGGACGGTTTAGGGTCCAGGTGAGGGTACGACCACACTTTAGGGGGAGCGTACGTGTGAGGGCGCGGGTTAGTGTCAGCGTACGGCTTAGGATTAGGGGACGGGTGAGGGTCAGGCTTCGGGGAAGGGTTAGGGTTAGGGTTCGGGCTAGGGTTAGGGTTAGGGGACGGGGACGGTTTAGGGTCCAGGTGAGGGTACGACCACGCTTTAGGGGGAGCGTACGTGTGAGGGCGCGGGTTAGTGTCAGCGTACGGGTTAGGATTAGGAGACGGGTGAGGGTCAGGCTTCGGGGAAGGGTTAGGGTTAGAGTTCCGGCTAGGGTTAGGGTTAAGGGACGGGGACGGTTTAGGGTCCAGGTGAGGGTACGACCACGCTTTAGGGGGAGCGTACGTTTGAGGGCGCGGGTTAGTGTCAGCGTACGGGTTTGCATTAGGGGACGGGTGAGGGTCAGGCTTCGGGGAAGGGTTAGGGTTAGGGTTCAGGCTAGGGTTAGGGTTAGGGGACGGGGACGGTTTAGGGTCCAGGTGAGGGTACGACCACGCTTTAGGGGGAGCGTACGTGTGAGGGCGCGGGTTAGTGTCAGCGTACGGCTTAGGATTAGGGGACGGGTGAGGGTCAGGCTTCGGGGAAGGGTTAGGGTTAGGGTTCGGGCTAGGGTTAGGGTTAGGGGATGGGGACGGTTTAGGGTCCAGGTGAGGGTACGACCACGTTTTAGGGGGAGCGTACGTGTGAGGGCGCGGGTTAGTGTCAGCGTACGGGTTAGGATTAGGGGACGGGTGAGGGTCAGGCTTCGGGGAAGGGTTAGGGTTAGGGTTCGGGCTAGGGTTAGGGTTAGGGCGAGGGTTAGGGTTAGGGGACGGGGAC
This sequence comes from Grampus griseus, assembly GCF_964374135.1. Taxonomy (NCBI): domain Eukaryota; kingdom Metazoa; phylum Chordata; class Mammalia; order Artiodactyla; family Delphinidae; genus Grampus; species Grampus griseus. Next base: position 217,104 of record NW_028133135.1, read on the forward strand.
GGTTTAGGGTCCAGGTGAGGGTACGACCACGCTTTAGGGGGAGCGTACGTGTGAGGGCGCGGGTTAGTGTCAGCGTACGGTTTAGGATTAGGGGACGGGTGAGGGTCAGGCTTCGGGGAAGGGTTAGGGTTAGGGTTCGGGCTAGGCTTAGGGTTAGGGGACGGGGACGGTTTAGGGTCCAGGTGAGGGTACGACCACGCTTTAGGGGGAGCGTACGTGTGAGGGCGCGGGTTAGTGTCAGCGTACGGTTTAGGATTAGGGGACGGGTGAGGGTCAGGCTTCGGGGAAGTGTTAGGGTTAGGGTTCGGGCTAGGGTTAGGGTTAGGGGACGGGGACGGTTTAGGGTCCAGGTGAGGGTACGACCACGCTTTAGGGGGAGCGTACGTGTGAGGGCGCGGGTTAGTGTCAGCGTACGGCTTAGGATTATGGGACGGGTGAGGGTCAGGCTTCGGGGAATGGTTAGGGTTAGGGTTCGGGCTAGGGTTAGGGTTAGGGGACGGGGACGGTTTAGGGTCCAGGTGAGGGTACGACCACGCTTTAGGGGGAGCGTACGTGTGAGGGCGCGGGTTAGTGTCAGCGTACGGCTTAGGATTAGGGGACGGGTGAGGGTCAGGCTTCGGGGAAGGGTTAGGGTTAGGGTTCGGGCTAGGGTTAGGGTTAGGGGACGGGGATGGTTTAGGGTCCAGGTGAGGGTACGACCACGCTTTAGGGGGAGCGTACGTGTGAGGGCGCGGGTTAGTGTCAGCGTACGGGTTAGCATTAGGGAACGGGTGAGGGTCAGGATTCGGGGAAGGGTTAGGGTTAGGGTTCGGGCTAGGGTTAGGGTTAGGGGACGGGGACGGTTTAGGGTCCAGGTGAGGGTACGACCACGCTTTAGGGGGAGCGTACGTGTGAGGGCGCGGGTTAGTGTCAGCGTACGGCTTAGGATTAGGGGACGGGTGAGGGTCAGGCTTCGGGGAAGGGTTAGGGTTAGGGTTCGGGCTAGGGTTAGGGTTAGGGGACGGGGACGGTTTAGGGTCCAGGTGAGGGTACGACCACGCTTTAGGGGGAGCGTACGTGTGAGGGCGCGGGTTAGTGTCAGCGTACGGCTTAGGATTAGGGGACGGGTGAGGGTCAGGCTTCGGGGAAGGGTTAGGGTTAGGGTTCGGGCTAGGGTTAGGGTTAGGGGACGGGGACGGTTTAGGGTCCAGGTGAGGGTACGACCACGCTTTAGGGGGAGCGTACGTGTGAGGGCGCGGGTTAGTGTCAGCGTACGGGTTAGGATTAGGGGACGGGTGAGGGTCAGGCTTCGGGGAAGTGTTAGGGTTAGGGTTCGGGCTAGGGTTAGGGTTAGGGGACGGGGATGGTTTAGGGTCCAGGTGAGGGTACGACCACGCTTTAGGGGGAGCGTACGTGTGAGGGCGCGGGTTAGTGTCAGCGTACGGGTTAGGATTAGGGGACGGGTGAGGGTCAGGCTTCGGGGAAGGGTTAGGGTTAGGGTTCGGGCTAGGGTTAGGGTTAGGGGACGGGGACGGTTTAGGGTCCAGGTGAGGGTACGACCACGCTTTAGGGGGAGCGTACGTGTGAGGGCGCGGGGTAGTGTCAGCGTACGGGTTAGGATTAGGGGACGGGTGAGGGTCAGGCTTCGGCGAAGGGTTAGGGTTAGGGTTCGGGCTAGGGTTAGGGTTAGGGGACGGGGACGGTTTAGGGTCCAGGTGAGGATACGACCATGCTTTAGGGGGAGCGTACGTGTGAGGGCGCGGGTTAGTGTCAGCGTACGGGTTAGGATTAGGGGACGGGTGAGGGTCAGGCTTCGGGGAAGGGTTAGGGTTAGGGTTCGGGCTAGGGTTAGGGTTAGGGGACGGGGACGGTTTAGGGTTCAGGTGAGGGTACGACCACGCTTTAGTGGGAGCGTACGTGTGAGGGCGCGGGGTAGTGTCAGCGTACGGGTTAGGATTAGGGGACGGGTGAGGGTCAGGCTTCGGCGAAGGGTTAGGGTTAGGTTTCGGGCTAGGGTTAGGGTTAGGGGACGGGGACGGTTTAGGGTCCAGGTGAGGATACGACCATGCTTTAGGGGGAGCGTACGTGTGAGGGCGCGGGTTAGTGTCAGCGTACGGGTTAGGATTAGGGGACGGGTGAGGGTCAGGCTTCGGGGAAGGGTTAGGGTTAGGGTTCGGGCTAGGGTTAGGGTTAGGGGACGGGGACGGTTTAGGGTCCAGGTGAGGGTACGACCACGCTTTAGGGGGAGCGTACGTGTGAGGGCGCGGGTTAGTGTCAGCGTACGGCTTAGGATTAGGGGACGGGTGAGGGTCAGGCTTCGGGGAAGTGTTAGGGTTAGGGTTCGGGCTAGGGTTAGGGTTAGGGGACGGGGACGGTTTAGGGTCCAGGTGAGGGTATGACCACGCTTTAGGGGGAGCGTACGTGTGAGGGCGTGGGTTAGTGTCAGCGTACGGGTTAGGATTAGGGGACGGGTGAGGGTCAGGCTTCGGGGAAGGGTTAGGGTTAGGGTTCGAGCTAGGGTTTGGGTTAGGGGACGGGGACGGTTTAGGGTCCAGGTGAGGGTACGACCACGCTTTAGGGGGAGCGTACGTGTGAGGGCGCGGGTTAGTGTCAGCGTACGGCTTAGGATTAGGGGACGGGTGAGGGTCAGGCTTCGGGGAAGGGTTAGGGTTAGGGTTCGGGCTAGGGTTAGGGTTAGGGGACGGGGACGGTTTAGGGTCCAGGTGAGGGTACGACCACGCTTTAGGGGGAGCGTACGTGTGAGGGCGCGGGTTAGTGTCAGCGTACGGGTTAGGATTAGGGGACGGGTGAGGGTCAGGCTTCGGGGAAGGGTTAGGGTTAGGGTTCGGCCTAGGGTTAGGGTTAGGGGACGGGGACGGTTTAGGGTCCAGGTGAGGGTACGACCACGCTTTAGGGGGAGCGTACGTGTGAGGGCGCGGGTTAGTGTCAGCGTACGGCTTAGGTTTAGGGGACGGGTGAGGGTCAGGCTTCCGGGAAGGGTTAGGGTTAGGGTTCGGGCTAGGGTTAGGTTTAGGGGACGGGGACGGTTTAGGGTCCAGGTGAGGGTACGACCACGCTTTAGGGGGAGCGTACGTGTGAGGGTGCGGGTTAGTGTCAGCGTACGGGTTAGGATTAGGGGACGGGTGAGGGTCAGGCTTCGGGGAAGGGTTAGGGTTAGGGTTCGGGCTAGGGTTAGGGTTAGGGGACGGGGACGGTTTAGGGTCCAGGTGAGGGTACGACCACGTTTTAGGGGGAGCGTACGTGTGAGGGCGCGGGTTAGTGTCAGCGTACGGGTTAGGATTAGGGGACGGGTGAGGGTCAGGCTTCGGGGAAGGGTTAGGGTTAGGGTTCGGGCTAGGGTTAGGGTTAGGGGACGGGGACGGTTTAGGGTCCAGGTGAGGGTACGACCACGCTTTAGGGGGAGCGTACGTGTGAGGGCGCGGGTTAGTGTCAGCGTACGGGTTAGGATTAGGGGACGGGTGAGGGTCAGGCTTCGGGGAAGGGTTAGGGTTAGGGTTCGGGCTAGGGTTAGGGTTAGGGCGAGGGTTAGGGTTAGGGGACGGGGACGGTTTAGGGTCCAGGTGAGGATACGACCACGCTTTAGGGGGAGCGTACGTGTGAGGGCGCGGGTTAGTGTCAGCGTACGGTTTAGGATTAGGGGACGGGTGAGGGTCAGGCTTCGGGGAAGGGTTAGGGTTAGGGTTCGGGCTAGGCTTAGGGTTAGGGGACGGGGACGGTTTAGGGTCCAGGTGAGGGTACGACCACGCTTTAGGGGGAGCGTACGTGTGAGGGCGCGGGTTAGTGTCAGCGTACTGTTTAGGATTAGGGGACGGGTGAGGGTCAGGCTTCGGGGAAGTGTTAGGGTTAGGGTTCGGGCTAGGGTTAGGGTTAGGGGACGGGGACGGTTTAGGGTCCAGGTGAGGGTACGACCACGCTTTAGGGGAAGCGTACGTGTGAGGGCGCGGGTTAGTGTCAGCGTACGGCTTAGGATTATGGGACGGGTGAGGGTCAGGCTTCGGGGAATGGTTAGGGTTAGGGTTCGGGCTAGGGTTAGGGTTAGGGGACGGGGACGGTTTAGGGTCCAGGTGAGGGTACGACCACGCTTTAGGGGGAGCGTACGTGTGAGGGCGCGGGTTAGTGTCAGCGTACGGCTTAGGATTAGGGGACGGGTGAGGGTCAGGCTTCGGGGAAGGGTTAGGGTTAGGGTTCGGGCTAGGGTTAGGTTTAGGGGACGGGGACGGTTTAGGGTCCAGGTGAGGGTACGACCACGCTTTAGGGGGAGCGTACGTGTGAGGGCGCGGGTTAGTGTCAGCGTACGGGTTAGCATTAGGGGACGGGTGAGGGTCAGGATTCGGGGAAGGGTTAGGGTTAGGGTTCGGGCTAGGGTTAGGGTTAGGGGACGGGGACGGTTTAGGGTCCAGGTGAGGGTACGACCACGCTTTAGGGGGAGCGTACGTGTGAGGGCGCGGGTTAGTGTCAGCGTACGGGTTAGGATTAGGGGACGGGTGAGGGTCAGGCTTCGGGGAAGGGTTAGGGTTAGGGTTCGGGCTAGGGTTAGGGTTAGGGGACGGGGACGGTTTAGGGTCCAGGTGAGGGTACGACCACGCTTTAGGGGGAGCGTACGTGTGAGGGCGCGGGTTAGTGTCAGCGTACGGGTTAGCATTAGGGGACGGGTGAGGGTCAGGCTTCGGGGAAGGGTTAGGGTTAGGGTTCGGGCTAGGGTTAGGGTTAGGGGACGGGGACGGTTTAGGGTCCAGGTGAGGGTACGACCACGCTTTAGGGGGAGCGTACGTGTGAGGGCGCGGGTTAGTGTCAGCGTACGGGTTAGGATTAGGGGACGGGTGAGGGTCAGGCTTCGGGGAAGGGTTAGGGTTAGGGTTCGGCCTAGGGTTAGGGTTAGGGGACGGGGACGGTTTAGGGTCCAGGTGAGGGTACGACCACGCTTTAGGGGGAGCGTACGTGTGAGGGCGCGGGTTAGTGTCAGCGTACGGCTTAGGTTTAGGGGACGGGTGAGGGTCAGGCTTCGGGGAAGGGTTAGGGTTAGGGTTCGGGCTAGGGTTAGGTTTAGGGGACGGGGACGGTTTAGGGTCCAGGTGAGGGTACGACCACGCTTTAGGGGGAGCATACATGTGAGGGTGCGGGTTAGTGTCAGCGTACGGGTTAGGATTAGGGGACGGGTGAGGGTCAGGCTTCGGGGAAGGGTTAGGGTTAGGGTTCGGGCTAGGGTTAGGGTTAGGGGACGGGGACGGTTTAGGGTCCAGGTGAGGGTACGACCACACTTTAGGGGGAGCGTACGTGTGAGGGCGCGGGTTAGTGTCAGCGTACGGCTTAGGATTAGGGGACGGGTGAGGGTCAGGCTTCGGGGAAGGGTTAGGGTTAGGGTTCGGGCTAGGGTTAGGGTTAGGGGACGGGGACGGTTTAGGGTCCAGGTGAGGGTACGACCACGCTTTAGGGGGAGCGTACGTGTGAGGGCGCGGGTTAGTGTCAGCGTACGGGTTAGGATTAGGGGACGGGTGAGGGTCAGGCTTCGGGGAAGGGTTAGGGTTAGAGTTCGGGCTAGGGTTAGGGTTAAGGGACGGGGACGGTTTAGGGTCCAGGTGAGGGTACGACCACGCTTTAGGGGGAGCGTACGTGTGAGGGCGCGGGTTAGTGTCAGCGTACGGGTTAGGATTAGGGGACGGGTGAGGGTCAGGCTTCGGGGAAGGGTTAGGTTTAGGGTTCGGGCTAGGGTTAGGGTTAGGGGACGGGGACGGTTTAGGGTCCAGGTGAGGGTACGACCACGCTTTAGGGGGAGCGTACGTGTGAGGGCGCGGGTTAGTGTCAGCGTACGGCTTAGGATTAGGGGACGGGTGAGGGTCAGGCTTCGGGGAAGGGTTAGGGTTAGGGTTCGGGCTAGGGTTAGGGTTAGGGGATGGGGACGGTTTAGGGTCCAGGTGAGGGTACGACCACGTTTTAGGGGGAGCGTACGTGTGAGGGCGCGGGTTAGTGTCAGCGTACGGGTTAGGATTAGGGGATGGGTGAGGGTCAGGCTTCGGGGAAGGGTTAGGGTTAGGGTTCGGGCTAGGGTTAGGGTTAGGGGACGGGGACGGTTTAGGGTCCAGGTGAGGGTACGACCACGCTTTAGGGGGAGCGTACGTGTGAGGGCGCGGGTTAGTGTCAGCGTACGGGTTAGGATTAGGGGACGGGTGAGGGTCAGGCTTCGGTGAAGGGTTAGGGTTAGGGTTCGGGCTAGGGTTAGGGTTAGGGCGAGGGTTAGGGTTAGGGGACGGGGACGGTTTAGGGTCCAGGTGAGGGTACGACCACGCTTTAGGGGGAGCGTACGTGTGAGGGCGCGGGTTAGTGTCAGCGTACGGTTTAGGATTAGGGGACGGGTGAGGGTCAGGCTTCGGGGAAGGGTTAGGGTTAGGGTTCTGGCTAGGCTTAGGGTTAGGGGACGGGGACGGTTTAGGGTCCAGGTGAGGGTACGACCACGCTTTAGGGGGAGCGTACGTGTGAGGGCGCGGGTTAGTGTCAGCGTACGGTTTAGGATTAGGGGACGGGTGAGGGTCAGGCTTCGGGGAAGTGTTAGGGTTAGGGTTCGGGCTAGGGTTAGGGTTAGGGGACGGGGACGGTTTAGGGTCCAGGTGAGGGTACGTCCACGCTTTAGGGGGAGCGTACGTGTGAGGGCGCGGGTTAGTGTCAGCGTACGGCTTAGGATTATGGGACGGGTGAGGGTCAGGCTTCGGGGAATGGTTAGGGTTAGGGTTCGGGCTAGGGTTAGGGTTAGGGGACGGGGACGGTTTAGGGTCCAGGTGAGGGTACGACCACGCTTTAGGGGGAGCGTAGGTGTGAGGGCACGGGTTAGTGTCAGCGTACGGCTTAGGATTAGGGGACGGGTGAGGGTCAGGCTTCGGGGAAGGGTTAGGGTTAGGGTTCGGGCTAGGGTTAGGGTTAGGGGACGGGGACGGTTTAGGGTCCAGGTGAGGGTACGACCACGCTTTAGGGGGAGCGTACGTGTGAGGGCGCGGGTTAGTGTCAGCGTACGGGTTAGCATTAGGGGACGGGTGAGGGTCAGGATTCGGGGAAGGGTTAGGGTTAGGGTTCGGGCTAGGGTTAGGGTTAGGGGACGGGGACGGTTTAGGGTCCAGGTGAGGGTACGACCACGCTTTAGGGGGAGCGTACGTGTGAGGGCGCGGGTTAGTGTCAGCGTACGGCTAAGGATTAGGGGACGGGTGAGGGTCAGGCTTCGGGGAAGGGTTAGGGTTAGGGTTCGGGCTAGGGTTAGGGTTAGGGGACGGGGACGGTTTAGGGTCCAGGTGAGGGTACGACCACGCTTTAGGGGGAGCGTACGTGTGAGGGCGCGGGTTAGTGTCAGCGTACGGGTTAGCATTTGGGGACGGGTGAGGGTCAGGCTTCGGGGAAGGGTTAGGGTTAGGGTTCGGGCTAGGGTTAGGGTTAGGGGACGGGGACGGTTTAGGGTCCAGGTGAGGGTATGACCACGCTTTAGGGGGAGCGTACGTGTGAGGGCGCGGGTTAGTGTCCGCGTACGGGTTAGGATTAGGGGACGGGTGAGGGTCAGGCTTCGGGGAAGGGTTAGGGTTACGGTTCGGGCTAGGGTTAGGGTTAGGGGACGGGGACGGTTTAGGGTCCAGGTGAGGGTACGACCACGCTTTAGGGGGAGCGTACGTGTGAGGGCGCGGGTTAGTGTCAGCGTACGGGTTAGGATTAGGGGACGGGTGAGGGTCAGGCTTCGGGGAAGGGTTAGGGTTAGGGTTCGGGCTAGGGTTAGGGGTAGGGGACGGGGACGGTTTAGGGTCCAGGTGAGGGTACGACCACGCTTTAGGGGGAGCGTACGTGTGAGGGCGCGGGTTAGTGTCAGCGTACGGGTTAGGATTAGGGGACGGGTGAGGGTCAGGCTTCGGGGAAGGGTTAGGGTTAGGGTTCGGGCTAGGGTTAGGGTTAGGGGACGGGGACGGTTTAGGGTCCAGGTGAGGGTACGACCACGCTTTAGGGGGAGCGTACGTGTGAGGGCGCGGGTTAGTGTCAGCGTACGGCTTAGGATTAGGGGACGGGTGAGGGTCAGGCTTCGGGGAAGGGTTAGGGTTAGGGTTCGGGCTAGGGTTAAGGTTAGGGGACGGGGACGGTTTAGGGTCCAGGTGAGGGTACGACCACGTTTTAGGGGGAGCGTACGTGTGAGGGCGCGGGTTAGTGTCAGCGTACGGGTTAGGATTAGGGGACGGGTGAGGGTCAGGCTTCGGGGAAGGGTTAGGGTTAGGGTTCGGGCTAGGGTTAGGGTTAGGGGACGGGGACGGTTTAGGGTCCAGGTGAGGGTACGACCACGCTTTAGGGGGAGCGTACGTGTGAGGGCGTGGGTTAGTGTCAGCGTACGGGTTAGGATTAGGGGACGGGTGAGGGTCAGGCTTCAGGGAAGGGTTAGGGTTAGGGTTCGGGCTAGGGTTAGGGTTAGGGCGAGGGTTAGGGTTAGGGGACGGGAACGGTTTAGGGTCCAGGTGAGGATACGACCACGCTTTAGGGGGAGCGTACGTGTGAGGGCGCGGGTTAGTGTCAGCGTACGGTTTAGGATTAGGGGACGGGTGAGGGTCAGGCTTCGGGGAAGGGTTAGGGTTAGGGTTCGGGCTAGGCTTAGGGTTAGGGGACGGGGACGGTTTAGGGTCCAGGTGAGGGTACGACCACGCTTTAGGGGGAGCGTACGTGTGAGGGCGCGGGTTAGTGTCAGCGTACGGTTTAGGATTAGGGGACGGGTGAGGGTTAGGCTTCGGGGAAGTGTTAGGGTTAGGGTTCGGGCTAGGGTTAGGGTTAGGGGACGGGGACGGTTTAGGGTCCAGGTGAGGGTACGACCACGCTTTAGGGGGAGCGTACGTGTGAGGGCGCGGGTTAGTGTCAGCGTACGGCTTAGGATTATGGGACGGGTGAGGGTCAGGCTTCGGGGAATGGTTAGGGTTAGGGTTCGGGCTAGGGTTAGGGTTAGGGGACGGGGACGGTTTAGGGTCCAGGTGAGGGTACGACCACGCTTTAGGGGGAGCGTACGTGTGAGGGCGCGGGTTAGTGTCAGCGTACGGCTTAGGATTAGGGGACGGGTGAGGGTCAGGCTTCGGGGAAGGGTTAGGGTTAGGGTTCGGGCTAGGGTTAGGTTTAGGGGACGGGGACGGTTTAGGGTCCAGGTGAGGGTACGACCACGCTTTAGGGGGAGCGTACGTGTGAGGGCGCGGGTTAGTGTCAGCGTACGGGTTAGCATTAGGGGACGGGTGAGGGTCAGGATTCGGGGAAGGGTTAGGGTTAGGGTTCGGGCTAGGGTTAGGGTTAGGGCGAGGGTTAGGGTTAGGGGACGGGGACGGTTTAGGGTCCAGGTGAGGATACGACCACGCTTTAGGGGGAGCGTACGTGTGAGGGCGCGGGTTAGTGTCAGCGTACGGTTTAGGATTAGGGGACGGGTGAGGGTCAGGCTTCGGGGAAGGGTTAGGGTTAGGGTTCGGGCTAGGCTTAGTGTTAGGGGATGGGGACGGTTTAGGGTCCAGGTGAGGGTACGACCACGCTTTAGGGGGAGCGTACGTGTGAGGGCGCGGGTTAGTGTCAGCGTACTGTTTAGGATTAGGGGACGGGTGAGGGTCAGGCTTCGGGGAAGTGTTAGGGTTAGGGTTCGGGCTAGGGTTAGGGTTAGGGGACGGGGACGGTTTAGGGTCCAGGTGAGGGTACGACCACGCTTTAGGGGGAGCGTACGTGTGAGGGCGCGGGTTAGTGTCAGCGTACGGCTTAGGATTATGGGACGGGTGAGGGTCAGGCTTCGGAGAATGGTTAGGGTTAGGGTTCGGGCTAGGGTTAGGGTTAGGGGACGGGGACGGTTTAGGGTCCAGGTGAGGGTACGACCACGCTTTAGGGGGAGCGTACGTGTGAGGGCGCGGGTTAGTGTCAGCGTACGGCTTAGGATTAGGGGACGGGTGAGGGTCAGGCTTCGGGGAAGGGTTAGGGTTAGGGTTGGGGATAGGGTTAGGTTTAGGGGACGGGGACAGTTTAGGGTCCAGGTGAGGGTACGACCACGCTTTAGGGGGAGCGTACGTGTGAGGGCGCGGGTTAGTGTCAGCGTACGGGTTAGCATTAGGGGACGGGTGAGGGTCAGGATTCGGGGAAGGGTTAGGGTTAGGGTTCGGGCTAGGGTTAGGGTTAGGGGACGGGGACGGTTTAGGGTCCAGGTGAGGGTACGACCACGCTTTAGGGGGAGCGTACGTGTGAGGGCGCGGGTTAGTGTCAGCGTACGGCTTAGGATTAGGGGACGGGTGAGGGTCAGGCTTCGGGGAAGGGTTAGGGTTAGGGTTCGGGCTAGGGTTAGGGTTAGGGGACGGGGACGGTTTAGGGTCCAGGTGAGGGTACGACCACGCTTTAGGGGGAGCGTACGTGTGAGGGCGCGGGTTAGTGTCAGCGTACGGGTTAGCATTAGGGGACGGGTGAGGGTCAGGCTTCGGGGAAGGGTTAGGGTTAGGGTTCGGGCTAGGGTTAGGGTTAGGGGACGGGGACGGTTTAGGGTCCAGGTGAGGGTACGACCACGCTTTAGGGGGAGCGTACGTGTGAGGGCGCGGGTTAGTGTCAGCGTACGGGTTAGGATTAGGGGACGGGTGAGGGTCAGGCTTCGGGGAAGGGTTAGGGTTAGGGTTCGGCCTAGGGTTAGGGTTAGGGGACGGGGACGGTTTAGGGTCCAGGTGAGGGTACGACCACGCTTTAGGGGGAGCGTACGTGTGAGGGCGCGGGTTAGTGTCAGCGTACGGCTTAGGTTTAGGGGACGGGTGAGGGTCAGGCTTCGGGGAAGGGTTAGGGTTAGGGTTCGGGCTAGGGTTAGGGTTAGGGGACGGGGACGGTTTAGGGTCCAGGTGAGGGTACGACCACGCTTTAGGGGGAGCGTACGTGTGAGGGCGCGGGTTAGTGTCTGCGTACGGCTTAGGATTAGGGGACGGGTGAGGGTCAGGCTTCGGGGAAGGGTTAGGGTTAGGGTTCGGGCTAGGGTTAGGTTTAGGGGACGGGGACGGTTTAGGGTCCAGGTGAGGGTACGACCACGCTTTAGGGGGAGCGTACGTGTGAGGGTGCGGGTTAGTGTCAGCGTACGGGTTAGGATTAGGGGACGGGTGAGGGTCAGGCTTTGGGGAAGGGTTAGGGTTAGGGTTCGGGCTAGGGTTAGGGTTAGGGGACGGGGACGGTTTAGGGTCCAGGTGAGGGTACGACCACGCTTTAGGGGGAGCGTACGTGTGAGGGCGCGGGTTAGTGTCAGCGTACGGGTTAGGATTAGCGGACGGGTGAGGGTCAGGCTTCGGGGAAGGGTTAGGTTTAGGGTTCGGGCTAGGTTTAGGGTTAGGGGACGGGGACGGTTTAGGGTCCAGGTGAGGGTATGACCACGCTTTAGGGGGAGCGTACGTGTGAGGGCGCGGGTTAGTGTCAGCGTACGGGTTAGGATTAGGGGACGGGTGAGGGTCAGGCTTCGGGGAAGGGTTAGGGTTAGGGTTCGGGCTAGGGTTAGGGTTAGGGGACGGGGACGGTTTAGGGTCCAGGTGAGGGTACGACCACACTTTAGGGGGAGCGTACGTGTGAGGGCGCGGGTTAGTGTCAGCGTACGGCTTAGGATTAGGGGACGGGTGAGGGTCAGGCTTCGGGGAAGGGTTAGGGTTAGGGTTCGGGCTAGGGTTAGGGTTAGGGGACGGGGACGGTTTAGGGTCCAGGTGAGGGTACGACCACGCTTTAGGGGGAGCGTACGTGTGAGGGCGCTGGTTAGTGTCAGCGTACGGGTTAGGATTAGGGGACGGGTGAGGGTCAGGCTTCGGGGAAGGGTTAGGGTTAGAGTTCGGGCTAGGGTTAGGGTTAAGGGACGGGGACGGTTTAGGGTCCAGGTGAGGGTACGACCACGCTTTAGGGGGAGCGTACGTGTGAGGGCGCGGGTTAGTGTCAGCGTACGGGTTAGGATTAGGGGACGGGTGAGGGTCAGGCTTCGGGGAAGGGTTAGGGTTAGGGTTCGGGCTAGGTTTAGGGTTAGGGGACGGGGACGGTTTAGGGTCCAGGTGAGGGTACGACCACGTTTTAGGGGGAGCGTACGTGTGAGGGCGCGGGTTAGTGTCAGCGTACGGGTTAGGATTAGGGGACGGGTGAGGGTCAGGCTTCGGGGAAGGGTTAGGGTTAGGGTTCGGGCTAGGGTTAGGGTTAGGGGACGGGGACGGTTTAGGGTCCAGGTGAGGGTATGACCACGCTTAAGGGGGAGCGTACGTGTGAGGGCGCGGGTTAGTGTCAGCGTACGGGTTAGGATTAGGGGACGGGTGAGGGTCAGGCTTCGGGGAAGGGTTAGGGTTAGGGTTCGGGCTAGGGTTAGGGTTAGGGCGAGGGTTAGGGTTAGGGGACGGGGACGGTTTAGGGTCCAGGTGAGGATACGACCACGCTTTAGGGGGAGCGTACGTGTGAGGGCGCGGGTTAGTGTCAGCGTACGGTTTAGGATTAGGGGACGGGTGAGGGTCAGGCTTCGGGGAAGGGTTAGGGTTAGGGTTCGGGCTAGGCTTAGTGTTAGGGGATGGGGACGGTTTAGGGTCCAGGTGAGGGTACGACCACGCTTTAGGGGGAGCGTACGTGTGAGGGCGCGGGTTAGTGTCAGCGTACTGTTTAGGATTAGGGGACGGGTGAGGGTCAGGCTTCGGGGAAGTGTTAGGGTTAGGGTTCGGGCTAGGGTTAGGGTTAGGGGACGGGGACGGTTTAGGGTCCAGGTGAGGGTACGACCACGCTTTAGGGGGAGCGTACGTGTGAGGGCGCGGGTTAGTGTCAGCGTACGGCTTAGGATTATGGGACGGGTGAGGGTCAGGCTTCGGAGAATGGTTAGGGTTAGGGTTCGGGCTAGGGTTAGGGTTAGGGGACGGGGACGGTTTAGGGTCCAGGTGAGGGTACGACCACGCTTTAGGGGGAGCGTACGTGTGAGGGCGCGGGTTAGTGTCAGCGTACGGCTTAGGATTAGGGGACGGGTGAGGGTCAGGCTTCGGGGAAGGGTTAGGGTTAGGGTTGGGGATAGGGTTAGGTTTAGGGGACGGGGACGGTTTAGGGTCCAGGTGAGGGTACGACCACGCTTTAGGGGGAGCGTACGTGTGAGGGCGCGGGTTAGTGTCAGCGTACGGGTTAGCATTAGGGGACGGGTGAGGGTCAGGATTCGGGGAAGGGTTAGGGTTAGGGTTCGGGCTAGGGTTAGGGTTAGGGGACGGGGACGGTTTAGGGTCCAGGTGAGGGTACGACCACGCTTTAGGGGGAGCGTACGTGTGAGGGCGCGGGTTAGTGTCAGCGTACGGCTTAGGATTAGGGGACGGGTGAGGGTCAGGCTTCGGGGAAGGGTTAGGGTTAGGGTTCGGGCTAGGGTTAGGGTTAGGGGACGGGGACGGTTTAGGGTCCAGGTGAGGGTACGACCACGCTTTAGGGGGAGCGTACGTGTGAGGGCGCGGGTTAGTGTCAGCGTACGGGTTAGCATTAGGGGACGGGTGAGGGTCAGGCTTCGGGGAAGGGTTAGGGTTAGGGTTCGGGCTAGGGTTAGGGTTAGGGGACGGGGACGGTTTAGGGTCCAGGTGAGGGTACGACCACGCTTTAGGGGGAGCGTACGTGTGAGGGCGCGGGTTAGTGTCAGCGTACGGGTTAGGATTAGGGGACGGGTGAGGGTCAGGCTTCGGGGAAGGGTTAGGGTTAGGGTTCGGCCTAGGGTTAGGGTTAGGGGACGGGGACGGTTTAGGGTCCAGGTGAGGGTACGACCACGCTTTAGGGGGAGCGTACGTGTGAGGGCGCGGGTTAGTGTCAGCGTACGGCTTAGGTTTAGGGGACGGGTGAGGGTCAGGCTTCGGGGAAGGGTTAGGGTTAGGGTTCGGGCTAGGGTTAGGGTTAGGGGACGGGGACGGTTTAGGGTCCAGGTGAGGGTACGACCACGCTTTAGGGGGAGCGTACGTGTGAGGGCGCGGGTTAGTGTCTGCGTACGGCTTAGGATTAGGGGACGGGTGAGGGTCAGGCTTCGGGGAAGGGTTAGGGTTAGGGTTCGGGCTAGGGTTAGGTTTAGGGGACGGGGACGGTTTAGGGTCCAGGTGAGGGTACGACCACGCTTTAGGGGGAGCGTACGTGTGAGGGTGCGGGTTAGTGTCAGCGTACGGGTTAGGATTAGGGGACGGGTGAGGGTCAGGCTTTGGGGAAGGGTTAGGGTTAGGGTTCGGGCTAGGGTTAGGGTTAGGGGACGGGGACGGTTTAGGGTCCAGGTGAGGGTACGACCACGCTTTAGGGGGAGCGTACGTGTGAGGGCGCGGGTTAGTGTCAGCGTACGGGTTAGGATTAGCGGACGGGTGAGGGTCAGGCTTCGGGGAAGGGTTAGGTTTAGGGTTCGGGCTAGGTTTAGGGTTAGGGGACGGGGACGGTTTAGGGTCCAGGTGAGGGTATGACCACGCTTTAGGGGGAGCGTACGTGTGAGGGCGCGGGTTAGTGTCAGCGTACGGGTTAGGATTAGGGGACGGGTGAGGGTCAGGCTTCGGGGAAGGGTTAGGGTTAGGGTTCGGGCTAGGGTTAGGGTTAGGGGACGGGGACGGTTTAGGGTCCAGGTGAGGGTACGACCACACTTTAGGGGGAGCGTACGTGTGAGGGCGCGGGTTAGTGTCAGCGTACGGCTTAGGATTAGGGGACGGGTGAGGGTCAGGCTTCGGGGAAGGGTTAGGGTTAGGGTTCGGGCTAGGGTTAGGGTTAGGGGACGGGGACGGTTTAGGGTCCAGGTGAGGGTACGACCACGCTTTAGGGGGAGCGTACGTGTGAGGGCGCTGGTTAGTGTCAGCGTACGGGTTAGGATTAGGGGACGGGTGAGGGTCAGGCTTCGGGGAAGGGTTAGGGTTAGAGTTCGGGCTAGGGTTAGGGTTAAGGGACGGGGACGGTTTAGGGTCCAGGTGAGGGTACGACCACGCTTTAGGGGGAGCGTACGTGTGAGGGCGCGGGTTAGTGTCAGCGTACGGGTTAGGATTAGGGGACGGGTGAGGGTCAGGCTTCGGGGAAGGGTTAGGGTTAGGGTTCGGGCTAGGTTTAGGGTTAGGGGACGGGGACGGTTTAGGGTCCAGGTGAGGGTACGACCACGTTTTAGGGGGAGCGTACGTGTGAGGGCGCGGGTTAGTGTCAGCGTACGGGTTAGGATTAGGGGACGGGTGAGGGTCAGGCTTCGGGGAAGGGTTAGGGTTAGGGTTCGGGCTAGGGTTAGGGTTAGGGGACGGGGACGGTTTAGGGTCCAGGTGAGGGTATGACCACGCTTTAGGGGGAGCGTACGTGTGAGGGCGCGGGTTAGTGTCAGCGTACGGGTTAGGATTAGGGGACGGGTGAGGGTCAGGCTTCGGGGAAGGGTTAGGGTTAGGGTTCGGGCTAGGGTTAGGGTTAGGGCGAGGGTTAGGGTTAGGGGACGGGGACGGTTTAGGGTCCAGGTGAGGATACGACCACGCTTTAGGGGGAGCGTACGTGTGAGGGCGCGGGTTAGTGTCAGCGTACGGTTTAGGATTAGGGGACGGGTGAGGGTCAGGCTTCGGGGAAGGGTTAGGGTTAGGGTTCGGGCTAGGCTTAGTGTTAGGGGATGGGGACGGTTTAGGGTCCAGGTGAGGGTACGACCACGCTTTAGGGGGAGCGTACGTGTGAGGGCGCGGGTTAGTGTCAGCGTACTGTTTAGGATTAGGGGACGGGTGAGGGTCAGGCTTCGGGGAAGTGTTAGGGTTAGGGTTCGGGCTAGGGTTAGGGTTAGGGGACGGGGACGGTTTAGGGTCCAGGTGAGGGTACGACCACGCTTTAGGGGGAGCGTACGTGTGAGGGCGCGGGTTAGTGTCAGCGTACGGCTTAGGATTATGGGACGGGTGAGGGTCAGGCTTCGGAGAATGGTTAGGGTTAGGGTTCGGGCTAGGGTTAGGGTTAGGGGACGGGGACGGTTTAGGGTCCAGGTGAGGGTACGACCACGCTTTAGGGGGAGCGTACGTGTGAGGGCGCGGGTTAGTGTCAGCGTACGGCTTAGGATTAGGGGACGGGTGAGGGTCAGGCTTCGGGGAAGGGTTAGGGTTAGGGTTGGGGATAGGGTTAGGTTTAGGGGACGGGGACGGTTTAGGGTCCAGGTGAGGGTACGACCACGCTTTAGGGGGAGCGTACGTGTGAGGGCGCGGGTTAGTGTCAGCGTACGGGTTAGCATTAGGGGACGGGTGAGGGTCAGGATTCGGGGAAGGGTTAGGGTTAGGGTTCGGGCTAGGGTTAGGGTTAGGGGACGGGGACGGTTTAGGGTCCAGGTGAGGGTACGACCACGCTTTAGGGGGAGCGTACGTGTGAGGGCGCGGGTTAGTGTCAGCGTACGGCTTAGGATTAGGGGACGGGTGAGGGTCAGGCTTCGGGGAAGGGTTAGGGTTAGGGTTCGGGCTAGGGTTAGGGTTAGGGGACGGGGACGGTTTAGGGTCCAGGTGAGGGTACGACCACGCTTTAGGGGGAGCGTACGTGTGAGGGCGCGGGTTAGTGTCAGCGTACGGGTTAGCATTAGGGGACGGGTGAGGGTCAGGCTTCGGGGAAGGGTTAGGGTTAGGGTTCGGGCTAGGGTTAGGGTTAGGGAACGGGGACGGTTTAGGGTCCAGGTGAGGGTACGACCACGCTTTAGGGGGAGCGTACGTGTGAGGGCGCGGGTTAGTGTCAGCGTACGGGTTAGGATTAGGGGACGGGTGAGGGTCAGGCTTCGGGGAAGGGTTAGGGTTAGGGTTCGGCCTAGGGTTAGGGTTAGGGGACGGGGACGGTTTAGGGTCCAGGTGAGGGTACGACCACGCTTTAGGGGGAGCGTACGTGTGAGGGCGCGGGTTAGTGTCAGCGTACGGCTTAGGTTTAGGGGACGGGTGAGGGTCAGGCTTCGGGGAAGGGTTAGGGTTAGGGTTCGGGCTAGGGTTAGGTTTAGGGGACGGGGACGGTTTAGGGTCCAGGTGAGGGTACGACCACGCTTTAGGGGGAGCATACGTGTGAGGGTGCGGGTTAGTGTCAGCGTACGGGTTAGGATTAGGGGACGGGTGAGGGTCAGGCTTCGGGGAAGGGTTAGGGTTAGGGTTCGGGCTAGGGTTAGGGTTAGGGGACGGGGACGGTTTAGGGTCCAGGTGAGGGTACGACCACGCTTTAGGGGGAGCGTACGTGTGAGGGCGCGGGTTAGTGTCAGCGTACGGGTTAGGATTAGGGGACGGGTGAGGGTCAGGCTTCGGGGAAGGGTTAGGTTTAGGGTTCGGGCTAGGTTTAGGGTTAGGGGACGGGGACGGTTTAGGGTCCAGGTGAGGGTATGACCACGCTTTAGGGGGAGCGTACGTGTGAGGGCGCGGGTTAGTGTCAGCGTACGGGTTAGGATTAGGGGACGGGTGAGGGTCAGGCTTCGGGTAAGTGTTAGGGTTAGGGTTCGGGCTAGGGTTAGGGTTAGGGGACGGGGACGGTTTAGGGTCCAGGTGAGGGTACGACCACACTTTAGGGGGAGCGTACGTGTGAGGGCGCGGGTTAGTGTCAGCGTACGGCTTAGGATTAGGGGACGGGTGAGGGTCAGGCTTCGGGGAAGGGTTAGGGTTAGGGTTCGGGCTAGGGTTAGGGTTAGGGGACGGGGACGGTTTAGGGTCCAGGTGAGGGTACGACCACGCTTTAGGGGGAGCGTACGTGTGAGGGCGCGGGTTAGTGTCAGCGTACGGGTTAGGATTAGGGGACGGGTGAGGGTCAGGCTTCGGGGAAGGGTTAGGTTTAGAGTTCGGGCTAGGGTTAGGGTTAAGGGACGGGGACGGTTTAGGGTCCAGGTGAGGGTACGACCACGCTTTAGGGGGAGCGTACGTGTGAGGGCGCGGGTTAGTGTCAGCGTACGGGTTAGGATTAGGGGACGGGTGAGGGTCAGGCTTCGGGGAAGGGTTAGGGTTAGGGTTCGGGCTAGGGTTAGGGTTAGGGGACGGGGACGGTTTAGGGTCCAGGTGAGGGTACGACCACGCTTTAGGGGGAGCGTACGTGTGAGGGCGCGGGTTAGTGTCAGCGTACGGCTTAGGATTAGGGGACGGGTGAGGGTCAGGCTTCGGGGAAGGGTTAGGGTTAGGGTTCGGGCTAGGGTTAGGGTTAGGGCGAGGGTTAGGGTTAGGGGACGGGGACGGTTTAGGGTCCAGGTGAGGGTACGACCACGCTTTAGGGGGAGCGTACGTGTGAGGGCGCGGGTTAGTGTCAGCGTACGGTTTAGGATTAGGGGACGGGTGAGGGTCAGGCTTCGGGGAAGGGTTAGGGTTAGGGTTCGGGCTAGGGTTAGGGTTAGGGGACGGGGACGGTTTAGGGTCCAGGTGAGGGTACGACCACGCTTTAGGGGGAGCGTACGTGTGAGGGCGCGGGTTAGTGTCAGCGTACGGGTTAGGATTAGGGGACGGGTGAGGGTCAGGCTTCGGGGAAGGGTTAGGGTTAGGGTTCGGGCTAGGGTTAGGGTTAGGGGACGGGGACGGTTTAGGGTCCAGGTGAGGGTATGACCACGCTTTAGGGGGAGCGTACGTGTGAGGGCGCTGGTTAGTGTCCGCGTACGGGTTAGGATTAGGGGACGGGTGAGGGTCAGGCTTCGGGGAAGGGTTAGGGTTACGGTTCGGGCTAGGTTTAGGGTTAGGGGACGGGGACGGTTTAGGGTCCAGGTGAGGGTACGACCACGCTTTAGGGGGAGCGTACGTGTGAGGGCGCGGGTTAGTGTCAGCGTACGGGTTAGGATTAGGGGACGGGTGAGGGTCAGGCTTCGGGGAAGGGTTAGGGTTAGGGTTCGGGCTAGGGTTAGGGGTAGGGGACGGGGACGGTTTAGGGTCCAGGTGAGGGTACGACCACGCTTTAGGGGGAGCGTACGTGTGAGGGCGTGGGTTAGTGTCAGCGTACGGGTTAGGATTAGGGGACGGGTGAGGGTCAGGCTTCGGGGAAGGGTTAGGGTTAGGGTTCGGGCTAGGGTTAGGGTTAGGGAACGGGGACGGTTTAGGGTCCAGGTGAGGGTACGACCACGCTTTAGGGGGAGCGTACGTGTGAGGGCGCGGGTTAGTGTCTGCGTACGGCTTAGGATTAGGGGACGGGTGAGGGTCAGGCTTCGGGGAAGGGTTAGGGTTAGGGTTCGGGCTAGGGTTAGGTTTAGGGGACGGGGACGGTTTAGGGTCCAGGTGAGGGTACGACCACGCTTTAGGGGGAGCGTACGTGTGAGGGTGCGGGTTAGTGTCAGCGTACGGGTTAGGATTAGGGGACGGGTGAGGGTCAGGCTTCGGGGAAGGGTTAGGGTTAGGGTTCGGGCTAGGGTTAGGGTTAGGGGACGGGGACGGTTTAGGGTCCAGGTGAGGGTACGACCACGCTTTAGGGGGAGCGTACGTGTGAGGGCGCGGGTTAGTGTCAGCGTACGGGTTAGGATTAGCGGACGGGTGAGGGTCAGGCTTCGGGGAAGGGTTAGGTTTAGGGTTCGGGCTAGGTTTAGGGTTAGGGGACGGGGACGGTTTAGGGTCCAGGTGAGGGTACGACCACGCTTTAGGGGGAGCGTACGTGTGAGGGCGCGGGTTAGTGTCAGCGTACGGGTTAGGATTAGGGGACGGGTGAGGGTCAGGCCTCGGGGAAGGGTTAGGGTTAGGGTTCGGGCTAGGGTTAGGGTTAGGGGACGGGGACGGTTTAGGGTCCAGGTGAGGGTACGACCACACTTTAGGGGGAGCGTACGTGTGAGGGCGCGGGTTAGTGTCAGCGTACGGCTTAGGATTAGGGGACGGGTGAGGGTCAGGCTTCGGGGAAGGGTTAGGGTTAGGGTTCGGGCTAGGGTTAGGGTTAGGGGACGGGGACGGTTTAGGGTCCAGGTGAGGGTACGACCACGCTTTAGGGGGAGCGTACGTGTGAGGGCGCGGGTTAGTGTCAGCGTACGGGTTAGGATTAGGGGACGGGTGAGGGTCAGGCTTCGGGGAAGGGTTAGGGTTAGAGTTCGGGCTAGGGTTAGGGTTAAGGGACGGGGACGGTTTAGGGTCCAGGTGAGGGTACGACCACGCTTTAGGGGGAGCGTACGTGTGAGGGCGCGGGTTAGTGTCAGCGTACGGGTTAGGATTAGGGGACGGGTGAGGGTCAGGCTTCGGGGAAGGGTTAGGGTTAGGGTTCGGGCTAGGGTTAGGGTTAGGGGACGGGGACGGTTTAGGGTCCAGGTGAGGGTACGACCACGCTTTAGGGGGAGCGTACGTGTGAGGGCGCGGGTTAGTGTCAGCGTACGGCTTAGGATTAGGGGACGGGTGAGGGTCAGGCTTCGGGGAAGGGTTAGGGTTAGGGTTCGGGCTAGGGTTAAGGTTAGGGGACGGGGACGGTTTAGGGTCCAGGTGAGGGTACGACCACGTTTTAGGGGGAGCGTACGTGTGAGGGCGCGGGTTAGTGTCAGCGTACGGGTTAGGATTAGGGGACGGGTGAGGGTCAGGCTTCGGGGAAGGGTTAGGGTTAGGGTTCGGGCTAGGGTTAGGGTTAGGGGACGGGGACGGTTTAGGGTCCAGGTGAGGGTATGACCACGCTTTAGGGGGAGCGTACGTGTGAGGGCGCGGGTTAGTGTCAGCGTACGGGTTAGGATTAGGGGACGGGTGAGGGTCAGGCTTCGGGGAAGGGTTAGGGTTAGGGTTCGGGCTAGGGTTAGGGTTAGGGCGAGGGTTAGGGTTAGGGGACGGGGACGGTTTAGGGTCCAGGTGAGGATACGACCACGCTTTAGGGGGAGCGTACGTGTGAGGGCGCGGGTTAGTGTCAGCGTACGGTTTAGGATTAGGGGACGGGTGAGGGTCAGGCTTCGGGGAAGGGTTAGGGTTAGGGTTCGGGCTAGGCTTAGTGTTAGGGGACGGGGACGGTTTAGGGTCCAGGTGAGGGTACGACCACGCTTTAGGGGGAGCGTACGTGTGAGGGCGCGGGTTAGTGTCAGCGTACTGTTTAGGATTAGGGGACGGGTGAGGGTCAGGCTTCGGGGAAGTGTTAGGGTTAGGGTTCGGGCTAGGGTTAGGGTTAGGGGACGGGGACGGTTTAGGGTCCAGGTGAGGGTACGACCACGCTTTAGGGGGAGCGTACGTGTGAGGGCGCGGGTTAGTGTCAGCGTACGGCTTAGGATTATGGGACGGGTGAGGGTCAGGCTTCGGGGAATGGTTAGGGTTAGGGTTCGGGCTAGGGTTAGGGTTAGGGGACGGGGACGGTTTAGGGTCCAGGTGAGGGTACGACCACGCTTTAGGGGGAGCGTACGTGTGAGGGCGCGGGTTAGTGTCAGCGTACGGCTTAGGATTAGGGGACGGGTGAGGGTCAGGCTTCGGGGAAGGGTTAGGGTTAGGGTTGGGGATAGGGTTAGGTTTAGGGGACGGGGACGGTTTAGGGTCCAGGTGAGGGTACGACCACGCTTTAGGGGGAGCGTACGTGTGAGGGCGCGGGTTAGTGTCAGCGTACGGGTTAGCATTAGGGGACGGGTGAGGGTCAGGATTCGGGGAAGGGTTAGGGTTAGGGTTCGGGCTAGGGTTAGGGTTAGGGGACGGGGACGGTTTAGGGTCCAGGTGAGGGTATGACCACGCTTTAGGGGGAGCGTACGTGTGAGGGCGCGGGTTAGTGTCAGCGTACGGCTTAGGATTAGGGGACGGGTGAGGGTCAGGCTTCGGGGAAGGGTTAGGGTTAGGGTTCGGGCTAGGGTTAGGGTTAGGGGACGGGGACGGTTTAGGGTCCAGGTGAGGGTACGACCACGCTTTAGGGGGAGCGTACGTGTGAGGGCGCGGGTTAGTGTCAGCGTACGGGTTAGCATTAGGGGACGGGTGAGGGTCAGGCTTCGGGGAAGGGTTAGGGTTAGGGTTCGGGCTAGGGTTAGGGTTAGGGGACGGGGACGGTTTAGGGTCCAGGTGAGGGTACGACCACGCTTTAGGGGGAGCGTACGTGTGAGGGCGCGGGTTAGTGTCAGCGTACGGGTTAGGATTAGGGGACGGGTGAGGGTCAGGCTTCGGGGAAGGGTTAGGGTTAGGGTTCGGCCTAGGGTTAGGGTTAGGGGACGGGGACGGTTTAGGGTCCAGGTGAGGGTACGACCACGCTTTAGGGGGAGCGTACGTGTGAGGGCGCGGGTTAGTGTCAGCGTACGGCTTAGGTTTAGGGGACGGGTGAGGGTCAGGCTTCGGGGAAGGGTTAGGGTTAGGGTTCGGGCTAGGGTTAGGTTTAGGGGACGGGGACGGTTTAGGGTCCAGGTGAGGGTACGACCACGCTTTAGGGGGAGCATACGTGTGAGGGTGCGGGTTAGTGTCAGCGTACGGGTTAGGATTAGGGGACGGGTGAGGGTCAGGCTTCGGGGAAGGGTTAGGGTTAGGGTTCGGGCTAGGGTTAGGGTTAGGGGACGGGGACGGTTTAGGGTCCAGGTGAGGGTACGACCACGCTTTAGGGGGACCGTACGTGTGAGGGCGCGGGTTAGTGTCAGCGTACGGGTTAGGATTAGGGGACGGGTGAGGGTCAGGCTTCGGGGAAGGGTTAGGTTTAGGGTTCGGGCTAGGTTTAGGGTTAGGGGACGGGGACGGTTTAGGGTCCAGGTGAGGGTATGACCACGCTTTAGGGGGAGCGTACGTGTGAGGGCGCGGGTTAGTGTCAGCGTACGGGTTAGGATTAGGGGACGGGTGAGGGTCAGGCTTCGGGTAAGTGTTAGGGTTAGGGTTCGGGCTAGGGTTAGGGTTAGGGGACGGGGACGGTTTAGGGTCCAGGTGAGGGTACGACCACACTTTAGGGGGAGCGTACGTGTGAGGGCGCAGGTTAGTGTCAGCGTACGGCTTAGGATTAGGGGACGGGTGAGGGTCAGGCTTCGGGGAAGGGTTAGGGTTAGGGTTCGGGCTAGGGTTAGGGTTAGGGGACGGGGACGGTTTAGGGTCCAGGTGAGGGTACGACCACGCTTTAGGGGGAGCGTACGTGTGAGGGCGCGGGTTAGTGTCAGCGTACGGGTTAGGATTAGGGGACGGGTGAGGGTCAGGCTTCGGGGAAGGGTTAGGGTTAGAGTTCGGGCTAGGGTTAGGGTTAAGGGACGGGGACGGTTTAGGGTCCAGGTGAGGGTACGACCACGCTTTAGGGGGAGCGTACGTGTGAGGGCGCGGGTTAGTGTCAGCGTACGGGTTAGGATTAGGGGACGGGTGAGGGTCAGGCTTCGGGGAAGGGTTAGGGTTAGGGTTCGGGCTAGGGTTAGGGTTAGGGGACGGGGACGGTTTAGGGTCCAGGTGAGGGTACGACCACGCTTTAGGGGGAGCGTACGTGTGAGGGCGCGGGTTAGTGTCAGCGTACGGCTTAGGATTAGGGGACGGGTGAGGGTCAGGCTTCGGGGAAGGGTTAGGGTTAGGGTTCGGGCTAGGGTTAGGGTTAGGGCGAGGGTTAGGGTTAGGGGACGGGGACGGTTTAGGGTCCAGGTGAGGGTACGACCACGCTTTAGGGGGAGCGTACGTGTGAGGGCGCGGGTTAGTGTCAGCGTACGGTTTAGGATTAGGGGACGGGTGAGGGTCAGGCTTCGGGGAAGGGTTAGGGTTAGGGTTCGGGCTAGGCTTAGGGTTAGGGGACGGGGACGGTTTAGGGTCCAGGTGAGGGTACGACCACGCTTTAGGGGGAGCGTACGTGTGAGGGCGCGGGTTAGTGTCAGCGTACTGTTTAGGATTAGGGGACGGGTGAGGGTCAGGCTTCGGGGAAGTGTTAGGGTTAGGGTTCGGGCTAGGGTTAGGGTTAGGGGACGGGGACGGTTTAGGGTCCAGGTGAGGGTACGACCACGCTTTAGGGGGAGCGTACGTGTGAGGGCGCGGGTTAGTGTCAGCGTACGGCTTAGGATTATGGGACGGGTGAGGGTCAGGCTTCGGGGAATGGTTAGGGTTAGGGTTCGGGCTAGGGTTAGGGTTAGGGGACGGGGACGGTTTAGGGTCCAGGTGAGGGTACGACCACGCTTTAGGGGGAGCGTACGTGTGAGGGCGCGGGTTAGTGTCAGCGTACGGCTTAGGATTAGGGGACGGGTGAGGGTCAGGCTTCGGGGAAGGGTTAGGGTTAGGGTTGGGGCTAGGGTTAGGTTTAGGGGACGGGGACGGTTTAGGGTCCAGGTGAGGGTACGACCACGCTTTAGGGGGAGCGTACGTGTGAGGGCGCGGGTTAGTGTCAGCGTACGGGTTAGCATTAGGGGACGGGTGAGGGTCAGGATTCGGGGAAGGGTTAGGGTTAGGGTTCGGGCTAGGGTTAGGGTTAGGGGACGGGGACGGTTTAGGGTCCAGGTGAGGGTACGACCACGCTTTAGGGGGAGCGTACGTGTGAGGGCGCGGGTTAGTGTCAGCGTACGGCTTAGGATTAGGGGACGGGTGAGGGTCAGGCTTCGGGGAAGGGTTAGGGTTAGGGTTCGGGCTAGGGTTAGGGTTAGGGGACGGGGACGGTTTAGGGTCCAGGTGAGGGTACGACCACGCTTTAGGGGGAGCGTACGTGTGAGGGCGCGGGTTAGTGTCAACGTACGGGTTAGCATTAGGGGACGGGTGAGGGTCAGGCTTCGGGGAAGGGTTAGGGTTAGGGTTCGGGCTAGGGTTAGGGTTAGGGGACGGGGACGGTTTAGGGTCCAGGTGAGGGTACGACCACGCTTTAGGGGGAGCGTACGTGTGAGGGCGCGGGTTAGTGTCAGCGTACGGGTTAGGATTAGGGGACGGGTGAGGGTCAGGCTTCGGGGAAGGGTTAGGGTTAGGGT
Organism: Grampus griseus; assembly: GCF_964374135.1. Taxonomy (NCBI): domain Eukaryota; kingdom Metazoa; phylum Chordata; class Mammalia; order Artiodactyla; family Delphinidae; genus Grampus; species Grampus griseus. Next base: position 241,762 of record NW_028133135.1, read on the forward strand.
TCGGCCTAGGGTTAGGGTTAGGGGACGGGGACGGTTTAGGGTCCAGGTGAGGGTACGACCACGCTTTAGGGGGAGCGTACGTGTGAGGGCGCGGGTTAGTGTCAGCGTACGGCTTAGGTTTAGGGGACGGGTGAGGGTCAGGCTTCGGGGAAGGGTTAGGGTTAGGGTTCGGGCTAGGGTTAGGTTTAGGGGACGGGGACGGTTTAGGGTCCAGGTGAGGGTACGACCACGCTTTAGGGGGAGCATACGTGTGAGGGTGCGGGTTAGTGTCAGCGTACGGGTTAGGATTAGGGGACGGGTGAGGGTCAGGCTTCGGGGAAGGGTTAGGGTTAGGGTTCGGGCTAGGGTTAGGGTTAGGGGACGGGGACGGTTTAGGGTCCAGGTGAGGGTACGACCACGCTTTAGGGGGAGCGTACGTGTGAGGGCGCGGGTTAGTGTCAGCGTACGGGTTAGGATTAGGGGACGGGTGAGGGTCAGGCTTCGGGGAAGGGTTAGGTTTAGGGTTCGGGCTAGGTTTAGGGTTAGGGGACGGGGACGGTTTAGGGTCCAGGTGAGGGTATGACCACGCTTTAGGGGGAGCGTACGTGTGAGGGCGCGGGTTAGTGTCAGCGTACGGGTTAGGATTAGGGGACGGGTGAGGGTCAGGCTTCGGGTAAGTGTTAGGGTTAGGGTTCGGGCTAGGGTTAGGGTTAGGGGACGGGGACGGTTTAGGGTCCAGGTGAGGGTACGACCACACTTTAGGGGGAGCGTACGTGTGAGGGCGCGGGTTAGTGTCAGCGTACGGCTTAGGATTAGGGGACGGGTGAGGGTCAGGCTTCGGGGAAGGGTTAGGGTTAGGGTTCGGGCTAGGGTTAGGGTTAGGGGACGGGGACGGTTTAGGGTCCAGGTGAGGGTACGACCACGCTTTAGGGGGAGCGTACGTGTGAGGGCGCGGGTTAGTGTCAGCGTACGGGTTAGGATTAGGGGACGGGTGAGGGTCAGGCTTCGGGGAAGGGTTAGGGTTAGAGTTCGGGCTAGGGTTAGGGTTAAGGGACGGGGACGGTTTAGGGTCCAGGTGAGGGTACGACCACGCTTTAGGGGGAGCGTACGTGTGAGGGCGCGGGTTAGTGTCAGCGTACGGGTTAGGATTAGGGGACGGGTGAGGGTCAGGCTTCGGGGAAGGGTTAGGGTTAGGGTTCGGGCTAGGGTTAGGGTTAGGGGACGGGGACGGTTTAGGGTCCAGGTGAGGGTACGACCACGCTTTAGGGGGAGCGTACGTGTGAGGGCGCGGGTTAGTGTCAGCGTACGGCTTAGGATTAGGGGACGGGTGAGGGTCAGGCTTCGGGGAAGGGTTAGGGTTAGGGTTCGGGCTAGGGTTAGGGTTAGGGCGAGGGTTAGGGTTAGGGGACGGGGACGGTTTAGGGTCCAGGTGAGGGTACGACCACGCTTTAGGGGGAGCGTACGTGTGAGGGCGCGGGTTAGTGTCAGCGTACGGTTTAGGATTAGGGGACGGGTGAGGGTCAGGCTTCGGGGAAGGGTTAGGGTTAGGGTTCGGGCTAGGCTTAGGGTTAGGGGACGGGGACGGTTTAGGGTCCAGGTGAGGGTACGACCACGCTTTAGGGGGAGCGTAGGTGTGAGGGCGCGGGTTAGTGTCAGCGTACGGTTTAGGATTAGGGGACGGGTGAGGGTCAGGCTTCGGGGAAGTGTTAGGGTTAGGGTTCGGGCTAGGGTTAGGGTTAGGGGACGGGGACGGTTTAGGGTCCAGGTGAGGGTACGACCACGCTTTAGGGGGAGCGTACGTGTGAGGGCGCGGGTTAGTGTCAGCGTACGGCTTAGGATTATGGGACGGGTGAGGGTCAGGCTTCGGGGAATGGTTAGGGTTAGGGTTCGGGCTAGGGTTAGGGTTAGGGGACGGGGACGGTTTAGGGTCCAGGTGAGGGTACGACCACGCTTTAGGGGGAGCGTACGTGTGAGGGCGCGGGTTAGTGTCAGCGTACGGCTTAGGATTAGGGGACGGGTGAGGGTCAGGCTTCGGGGAAGGGTTAGGGTTAGGGTTCGGGCTAGGGTTAGGGTTAGGGGACGGGGACGGTTTAGGGTCCAGGTGAGGGTACGACCACGCTTTAGGGGGAGCGTACGTGTGAGGGCGCGGGTTAGTGTCAGCGTACGGGTTAGCATTAGGGGACGGGTGAGGGTCAGGATTCGGGGAAGGGTTAGGGTTAGGGTTCGGGCTAGGGTTAGGGTTAGGGGACGGGGACGGTTTAGGGTCCAGGTGAGGGTACGACCACGCTTTAGGGGGAGCGTACGTGTGAGGGCGCGGGTTAGTGTCAGCGTACGGCTTAGGATTAGGGGACGGGTGAGGGTCAGGCTTCGGGGAAGGGTTAGGGTTAGGGTTCGGGCTAGGGTTAGGGTTAGGGGACGGGGACGGTTTAGGGTCCAGGTGAGGGTACGACCACGCTTTAGGGGGAGCGTACGTGTGAGGGCGCGGGTTAGTGTCAGCGTACGGGTTAGCATTAGGGGACGGGTGAGGGTCAGGCTTCGGGGAAGGGTTAGGGTTAGGGTTCGGGCTAGGGTTAGGGTTAGGGGACGGGGACGGTTTAGGGTCCAGGTGAGGGTACGACCACGCTTTAGGCGGAGCGTACGTGTGAGGGCGCGGGTTAGTGTCAGCGTATGGGTTAGGATTAGGGGACGGGTGAGGGTCAGGCTTCGGGGAAGGGTTAGGGTTAGGGTTCGGGCTAGGGTTAGGGTTAGGGGACGGGGACGGTTTAGGGTCCAGGTGAGGGTACGACCACGCTTTAGGGGGAGCGTACGTGTGAGGGCGCGGGTTAGTGTCAGCGTACGGCTGAGGATTAGGGGACGCGTGAGGGTCAGGCTTCGGGGAAGGGTTAGGGTTAGGGTTCGGGCTAGGGTTAGGGTTAGGGGACGGGGACGGTTTAGGTTCCAGGTGAGGGTACGACCACGCTTTAGGGGGAGCGTACGTGTGAGGGCGCGGGTTAGTGTCAGCGTACGGCTTAGGATTAGGGGACGGGTGAGGGTCAGGCTTCGGGGAAGGGTTAGGGTTAGGGTTCGGGCTAGGGTTAGGGTTAGGGGACGGGGACGGTTTAGGGTCCAGGTGAGGGTACGACCACGCTTTAGGGGGAGCGTACGTGTGAGGGCGCGGGTTAGTGTCAGCGTACGGGTTAGGATTAGGGGACGGGTGAGGGTCAGGCTTCGGGGAAGGGTTAGGGTTAGGGTTCGGGCTAGGGTTAGGGTTAGGGGACGGGGACGGTTTAGGGTCCAGGTGAAGGTATGACCACGCTTTAGGGGGAGCGTACGTGTGAGGGCGCGGGTTAGTGTCCGCGTACGGGTTAGGATTAGGGGACGGGTGAGGGTCAGGCTTCGGGGAAGGGTTAGGGTTACGGTTCGGGCTAGGGTTAGGGTTAGGGGACGGGGACGGTTTAGGGTCCAGGTGAGGGTACGACCACGCTTTAGGGGGAGCGTACGTGTGAGGGCGCGGGTTAGTGTCAGCGTCCGGGTTAGGATTAGGGGACGGGTGAGGGTCAGGCTTCGGGGAAGGGTTAGGGTTAGGGTTCGGGCTAGGGTTAGGGGTAGGGGACGGGGACGGTTTAGGGTCCAGGTGAGGGTACGACCACGCTTTAGGGGGAGCGTACGTGTGAGGGCGCGGGTTAGTGTCAGCGTACGGGTTAGGATTAGGGGACGGGTGAGGGTCAGGCTTCGGGGAAGGGTTAGGGTTAGGGTTCGGGCTAGGGTTAGGGTTAGGGGACGGGGACGGTTTAGGGTCCAGGTGAGGGTACGACCACGCTTTAGGGGGAGCGTACGTGTGAGGGCGCGGGTTAGTGTCAGCATACGGCTTAGGATTAGGGGACGGGTGAGGGTCAGGCTTCGGGGAAGGGTTAGGGTTAGGGTTCGGGCTAGGGTTAAGGTTAGGGGACGGGGACGGTTTAGGGTCCAGGTGAGGGTACGACCACGTTTTAGGGGGAGCGTACGTGTGAGGGCGCGGGTTAGTGTCAGCGTACGGGTTAGGATTAGGGGACGGGTGAGGGTCAGGCTTCGGGGAAGGGTTAGGGTTAGGGTTCAGGCTAGGGTTAGGGTTAGGGGACGGGGACGGTTTAGGGTCCAGGTGAGGGTACGACCACGCTTTCGGGGGAGCGTACGTGTGAGGGCGCGGGTTAGTGTCAGCGTACGGGTTAGGATTAGGGGACGGGTGAGGGTCAGGCTTCGGGGAAGGGTTAGGGTTAGGGTTCGGGCTAGGGTTAGGGTTAGGGCGAGGGTTAGGGTTAGGGGACGGGGACGGTTTAGGGTCCAGGTGAGGATACGACCACGCTTTAGGGGGAGCGTACGTGTGAGGGCGCGGGTTAGTGTCAGCGTACGGTTTAGGATTAGGGGACGGGTGAGGGTCAGGCTTCGGGGAAGGGTTAGGGTTAGGGTTCGGGCTATGCTTAGGGTTAGGGGACGGGGACGGTTTAGGGTCCAGGTGAGGGTACGACCACGCTTTAGGGGGAGCGTACGTGTGAGGGCGCGGGTTAGTGTCAGCGTACGGTTTAGGATTAGGGGACGGGTGAGGGTCAGGCTTCGGGGAAGTGTTAGGGTTAGGGTTCGGGCTAGGGTTAGGGTTAGGGGACGGGGACGGTTTAGGGTCCAGGTGAGGGTACGACCACGCTTTAGGGGGAGCGTACGTGTGAGGGCGCGGGTTAGTGTCAGCGTACGGCTTAGGATTATGGGACGGGTGAGGGTCAGGCTTCGGGGAATGGTTAGGGTTAGGGTTCGGGCTAGGGTTAGGGTTAGGGGACGGGGACGGTTTAGGGTCCAGGTGAGGGTACGACCACGCTTTAGGGGGAGCGTACGTGTGAGGGCGCGGGTTAGTGTCAACGTACGGCTTAGGATTAGGGGACGGGTGAGGGTCAGGCTTCGGGGAAGGGTTAGGGTTAGGGTTCGGGCTAGGGTTAGGTTTAGGGGACGGGGACGGTTTAGGGTCCAGGTGAGGGTACGACCACGCTTTAGGGGGAGCGTACGTGTGAGGGCGCGGGTTAGTGTCAGCGTACGGGTTAGCATTAGGGGACGGGTGAGGGTCAGGATTCGGGGAAGGGTTAGGGTTAGGGTTCGGGCTAGGGTTAGGGTTAGGGGACGGGGACGGTTTAGGGTCCAGGTGAGGGTACGACCACGCTTTAGGGGGAGCGTACGTGTGAGGGCGCGGGTTAGTGTCAGCGTACGGCTTAGGATTAGGGGACGGGTGAGGGTCAGGCTTCGGGGAAGGGTTAGGGTTAGGGTTCGGGCTAGGGTTAGGGTTAGGGGACGGGGACGGTTTAGGGTCCAGGTGAGGGTACGACCACGCTTTAGGGGGAGCGTACGTGTGAGGGCGCGGGTTAGTGTCAGCGTACGGGTTAGCATTAGGGGACGGGTGAGGGTCAGGCTTCGGGGAAGGGTTAGGGTTAGGGTTCGGGCTAGGGTTAGGGTTAGGGGACGGGGACGGTTTAGGGTCCAGGTGAGGGTACGACCACGCTTTAGGGGGAGCGTACGTGTGAGGGCGCGGGTTAGTGTCAGCGTACGGCTGAGGATTAGGGGACGCGTGAGGGTCAGGCTTCGGGGAAGGGTTAGGGTTAGGGTTCGGGCTAGGGTTAGGGTTAGGGGACGGGGACGGTTTAGGTTCCAGGTGAGGGTACGACCACGCTTTAGGGGGAGCGTACGTGTGAGGGCGCGGGTTAGTGTCAGCGTACGGGTTAGAATTAGGGGACGGGTGAGGGTCAGGCTTCGGGGAAGGGTTAGGGTTAGGGTTCGGGCTAGGGTTAGGGTTAGGGGACGGGGACGGTTTAGGGTCCAGGTGAGGGTACGACCACGCTTTAGGGGGAGCGTACGTGTGAGGGCGCGGGTTAGTGTCAGCGTACGGGTTAGGATTAGGTGACGGGTGAGGGTCAGGCTTCGGGGAAGGGTTAGGGTTAGGGTTCGGGCTAGGGTTAGGGTTAGGGGACGGGGACGGTTTAGGGTCCAGGTGAGGGTACGACCACGCTTTAGGGGGAGCGTACGTGTGAGGGCGCGGGTTAGTGTCCGCGTACGGGTTAGGATTAGGGGACGGGTGAGGGTCAGGCTTCGGGGAAGGGTTAGGGTTACGGTTCGGGCTAGGGTTAGGGTTAGGGGACGGGGACGGTTTAGGGTCCAGGTGAGGGTACGACCACGCTTTAGGGGGAGCGTACGTGTGAGGGCGCGGGTTAGTGTCAGCGTACGGGTTAGGATTAGGGGACGCGTGAGGGTCAGGCATCGGGGAAGGGTTAGGGTTAGGGTTCGGGCTAGGGTTAGGGTTAGGGTACGGGGACGGTTTAGGGTCCAGGTGAGGGTACGACCACGCTTTAGGGGGAGCGTACGTGTGAGGGCGCGGGTTAGTGTCAGCGTACGGGTTAGGATTAGGGGACGGGTGAGGGTCAGGCTTCGGGGAACTATTAGGGTTAGGGTTCGGGCTAGGGTTAGGGTTAGGGGACGGGGACGGTTTAGGGTCCAGGTGAGGGTACGACCACGCTTTAGGGGGAGCGTACGTGTGAGGGCGCGGGTTAGTGTCAGCGTACGGGTTAGGATTAGGGGACGGGTGAGGGTCAGGCTTCGGGGAAGGGTTAGGGTTAGGGTTCAGGCTAGGGTTAGGGTTAGGGGACGGGGACGGTTTAGGGTCCAGGTGAGGGTACGACCACGCTTTAGGGGGAGCGTACGTGTGAGGGCGCGGGTTAGTGTCAGCGTACGGCTTAGGATTAGGGGACGGGTGAGGGTCAGGCTTCGGGGAAGGGTTAGGGTTAGGGTTCGGGCTAGGGTTAGGGTTAGGGGACGGGGACGGTTTAGGGTCCAGGTGAGGGTACGACCACGCTTTAGGGGGAGCGTACGTGTGAGGGCGCGGGTTAGTGTCCGCGAACGGCTTAGGATTAGGGGACGGGTGAGGGTCAGGCTTCGGGGAAGGGTTAGGGTTAGGGTTCGGGCTAGGGTTAGGGTTAGGGGACGGGGACGGTTTAGGGTCCAGGTGAGGGTACGACCACGCTTTAGGGGGAGCGTACGTGTGAGGGCGCGGGTTAGTGTCTGCGTACGGCTTAGGATTAGGGGACGGGTGAGGGTCAGGCTTCGGGGAAGGGTTAGGGTTAGGGTTCGGGCTAGGGTTAGGGTTAGGGGACGGGGACGGTTTAGGGTCCAGGTGAGGGTACGACCACGCTTTAGGGGGAGCGTACGTGTGAGGGCGCGGGTTAGTGTCAGCGTACGGGTTAGGATTAGGGGACGGGTGAGGGTCAGGCTTCGGGGAAGGGTTAGGGTTAGGGTTCGGGCTAGGATTAGGGTTAGGGGACGGGGACGGTTTAGGGTCCAGGTGAGGGTACGACCACGCTTTAGGGGGAGCGTACGTGTGAGGGCGCGGGTTAGTGTCAGCGTACGGGTTAGGATTAGGGGACGGGTGAGGGTCAGGCTTCGGGGAAGGATTAGGGTTAGGGTTCGGGCTAGGGTTAGGGTTAGGGGACGGGGACGGTTTAGGGTCCAGGTGAGGGTACGACCACGCTTTAGGGGGAGCGTACGTGTGAGGGCGCGGGTTAGTGTCAGCGTACGGGTTAGGATTAGGGGACGGGTGAGGGTCAGGCTTCGGAGAAGGGTTAGGGTTAGGGTTCGGGCTAGGGTTAGGGTTAGGGGACGGGGACGGTTTAGGGTCCAGGTGAGGGTACGACCACGCTTTAGGGGGAGCGTATGTGTGAGGGCGCGGGTTAGTGTCAGCGTACGGGTTAGGATTAGGGGACGGGTGAGGGTCAGGCTTCGGGGAAGGGTTAGGGTTAGGGTTCGGGCTAGGGTTAGGGTTAGGGGACGGGGAAGGTTTAGGGTCCAGGTGAGGGTACGACCACGCTTTAGGGGGAGCGTACGTGTGAGGGCGCGGGTTAGTGTCATCGTACGGGTTAGGATTAGGGGACGGGTGAGGGTCAGGCTTCGGGGAAGTGTTAGGGTTAGGGTTCTGGCTAGGGTTAGTGTTAGGGGACGGGGACGGTTTAGGGTCCAGGTGAGGGTACGACCACGCTTTAGGGGGAGCGTACGTGTGAGGGCGCGGGTTAGTGTCAGCGTACGGGTTAGGAATAGGGGACGGGTGAGGGTCAGGCTTCGGGGAAGGGTTAGGGTTAGGGTTCGGGCTAGGGTTAGGGTTAGGGGACGGGGACGGTTTAGGGTCCAGGTGAGGGTACGACCACGCTTTAGGGGGAGCGTACGTGTGAGGGCGCGGGTTAGTGTCAGCGTAAGGGTTAGGATTAGGGGACGGGTGAGGGTCAGGCTTCGGGGAAGGGTTAGGGTTAGGGTTCGGGCTAGGGTTAGGGTTATGGGACGGGGACGGTTTAGGGTCCAGGTGAGGGTACGACCACGCTTTAGGGGGAGCGTACGTGTGAGGGCGCGGGTTAGTGTCAGCGTACGGGTTAGGATTAGGGGACGGGTGAGGGTCAGGCTTCGGGGAAGAGTTAGGGTTAGGGTTCGGGCTAGGGTTAGGGTTAGGGGACGGGGACGGTTTAGGGTCCAGGTGAGGGTACGACCACGCTTTAGGGGGAGCGTACGTGTGAGGGCGTGGGTAAGTGTCAGCGTACGGCTTAGGATTAGGGGACGGGTGAGGGTCAGGCTTCGGGGAAGGGTTAGGGTTAGGGTTCGGGCTAGGGTTAGGGTTAGGGGACGGGGACGGTTTAGGGTCCAGGTGAGGGTATGACCACGCTTTAGGGGGAGCGTACGTGTGAGGGCGTGGGTTAGTGTCAGCGTACGGGTTAGGATTAGGGGACGTGTGAGGGTCAGGCTTCGGGGAAGGGTTAGGGTTAGGGTTCGGGCTAGGGTTAGGGTTAGGGGACGGGGACGGTTTAGGGACCAGGTGAGGGTACGACCACGCTTTAGCGGGAGCGTACGTGTGAGGGCGCGGGTTAGTGTCAGCGTACGGGTTAGGATTAGGGGACGGGTGAGGGTCAGGCTTCGGGGAAGGGTTAGGGTTAGGGTTCGGGCTAGGGTTAGGGTTAGGGGACGGGGACGGTTTAGGGTCCAGGTGAGGGTACGACCACGCTTTAGGGGGAGCGTACGTGTGAGGGCGCGGGTTAGTGTCAGCGTACGGGTTAGGATTAGGGGACGGGTGAGGGTCAGGCTTCGGGGAAGGGTTAGGGTTAGGGTTCGGGCTAGGGTTAGGGTTAGGGGACGGGGACGGTTTAGGGTCCAGGTGAGGGTACGACCACGCTTTAGGGGGAGCGTACGTGTGAGGGCGCGGGTTAGTGTCAGCGTACGGGTTAGGATTAGGGGACGGGTGAGGGTCAGGCTTCGGGGAAGGGTTAGGGTTAGGGTTCGGGCTAGGGTTAGGGTTAGGGGACGGGGACGGTTTAGGGTCCAGGTGAGGGTACGACCACACTTTAGGGGGAGCGTACGTGTGAGGGCGCGGGTTAGTGTCAGCGTACGGGTTAGGATTAGGGGACGGGTGAGGGTTAGGCTTCGGGGAAGGGTTAGGGTTAGGGTTCGGGCTAGGGTTAGGGTTAGGGGACGGGAACGGTTTAGGGTCCAGGTGAGGGTACGACCACGCTTTAGGGGGAGCGTACGTGTGAGGGCGCGGGTTAGTATCAGCGTACGGGTTAGGATTAGGGGACGCGTGAGGGTCAGGCTTCGGGGAAGGTTTAGGGTTAGGGTTCGGGCTAGGGTTAGGGTTAGGGGACGGGGACGGTTTAGGGTCCAGGTGAGGGTACGACCACGCTTTAGGGGGAGCGTACGTGTGAGGGCGCGGGTTAGTGTCAGCGTACGGCTTAGGATTAGGGGACGGGTGAGGGTCAGGCTTCGGGGAAGGGTTAGGGTTAGGGTTCGGGCTAGGGTTAGGGTTAGGGGACGGGGACGGTTTAGGGTCCAGGTGAGGGTATGACCACGCTTTAGGGGGAGCGTACGTGTGAGGGTGCGGGTTAGTGTCAGCGTACGGGTTAGGATTAGGGGACGGGTGAGGGTCAGGCTTCGGGGAAGGGTTAGGGTTAGGGTTCGGGCTAGGGTTAGGGTTAGGGGACGGGGACGGTTTAGGGTCCAGGTGAGGGTACGACCACGCTTTAGGGGGAGTGTACGTGTGAGGGCGCGGGTTAGTGTCAGCGTACGGGTTAGGATTAGGGGACGGGTGAGGGTCAGGCTTCGGGGAAGTATTAGGTTTAGGGTTCGGGCTAGGGTTAGGGTTAGGGGACGGGGATGGTTTAGGGTCCAGGTGAGGGTACGACCACGCTTTAGGGGGAGCGTACGTGTGAGGGCGCGGGTTAGTGTCAGCGTACGGTTTAGGATTAGGGGACGGGTGAGGGTCAGGCTTCGGGGAAGGGTTAGGGTTAGGGTTCAGGCTAATGTTACGGTAAGGGGACGGGGATGGTTTAGGGTCCAGGTGAGGGTACGACCACGCTTTAGGGGGAGCGTACGTGTGAGGGCGCGGGTTAGTGTCAGCGTACGGGTTAGGATTAGGGGACGGGTGAGGGTCAGGCTTCGGGGAAGGGTTAGGGTTAGGGTTCGGGCTAGGGTTAGGGTTAGGGGACGGGGACGGTTTAGGGTCCAGGTGAGGGTACGACCACGCTTTAGGGGGAGCGTACGTGTGAGGGCGCGGGTTAGTGTCAGCGTAAGGGTTAGGATTAGGGGACGGGTGAGGGTCAGGCTTCGGGGAAGGGTTAGGGTTAGGGTTCGGGCTAGGGTTAGGGTTAGGGGATGGGGACGGTTTAAGGTCCAGGTGAGGGTACGACCACGCTTTAGGGGGAGCGTACGTGTGAGGGCGCGGGTTAGTGTCAGCGTACGGCTTAGGATTAGGGGACGGGTGAGGGTCAGGCTTCGGGGAAGGGTTAGGGTTAGGGTTCGGGCTAGGGTTAGGGTTAGGGGACGGGGACGGTTTAGGGTCCAGGTGAGGGTACGACCACGCTTTAGGGGGAGCGTACGTGTGCGGGCGCGGGTTACTGTCATCGTCCGGGTTAGGATTAGGGGACGGGTGAGGGTCAGGCTTCGGGGAAGTGTTAGGGTTAGTGTTCGGGCTAGGGTTAGGGTTAGGGGACGGGGACGGTTTAGGGTCCAGGTGAGGGTACGACCACGCTTTAGGGGGAGCGTACGTGTGCGGGCGCGGGTTAGTGTCATCGTACGGGTTAGGATTAGGGGACGGGTGAGGGTCAGGCTTCGGGGAAGTGTTAGGGTTAGGGTTCGGGCTAGGGTTAGGGTTAGGGGACGGGGACGGTTTAGGGTCCAGGTGAGGGTACGACCACGCTTTAGGGGGAGCGTACGTGTGAGAGCGCGGGTTAGTGTCAGCGTACGGGTTAGGATTAGGGGACGGGTGAGGGTCAGGCTTCGGGGAAGGGTTAGGGTTAGGGTTCGGGCTAGGGTTAGGGTTAGGGGATGGGGACGGTTTAGCGTCCAGGTGAGGGTACGACCATGCTTTAGGGGGAGCGTACGTGTGAGGGCGCGGGTTAGTGTCAGCGTACGGGTTAGGATTAGGGGACGGGTGAGGGTCAGGCTTCGGGTAAGGGTTAGGGTTAGGGTTCGGGCTAGGGTTAGGGTTAGGGGACGGGGACGGTTTAGGGTCCAGGTGAGGGTACGACCACGCTTTAGGGGGAGCGTACGTGTGAGGGCTCGGGTTAGTGTCAGCGTACGGCTTAGGATTAGGGGACGGGTGAGGGTCAGGCTTCGGGGAAGGGTTAGGGTTAGGGTTCGGGCTAGGGTTAGGGTTAGGGGACGGGGACGGTTTAGGGTCCAGGTGAGGGTATGACCACGCTTTAGGGGGAGCGTACGTGTGAGGGTGCGGGTTAGTGTCAGCGTACGGGTTAGGATTAGGGGACGGGTGAGGGTCAGGCTTCGGGGAAGGGTTAGGGTTAGGGTTCGGGCTAGGGTTAGGGTTAGGGGACGGGGACGGTTTAGGGTCCAGGTGAGGGTACGACCACGCTTTAGGGGGAGTGTACGTGTGAGGGCGCGGGTTAGTGTCAGCGTACGGGTTAGGATTAGGGGACGGGTGAGGGTCAGGCTTCGGGGAAGTATTAGGTTTAGGGTTCGGGCTAGGGTTAGGGTTAGGGGACGGGGATGGTTTAGGGTCCAGGTGAGGGTACGACCACGCTTTAGGGGGAGCGTACGTGTGAGGGCGCGGGTTAGTGTCAGCGTACGGTTTAGGATTAGGGGACGGGTGAGGGTCAGGCTTCGGGGAAGGGTTAGGGTTAGGGTTCAGGCTAATGTTACGGTAAGGGGACGGGGATGGTTTAGGGTCCAGGTGAGGGTACGACCACGCTTTAGGGGGAGCGTACGTGTGAGGGCGCGGGTTAGTGTCAGCGTACGGGTTAGGATTAGGGGACGGGTGAGGGTCAGGCTTCGGGGAAGGGTTAGGGTTAGGGTTCGGGCTAGGGTTAGGGTTAGGGGACGGGGACGGTTTAGGGTCCAGGTGAGGGTACGACCACGCTTTAGGGGGAGCGTACGTGTGAGGGCGCGGGTTAGTGTCAGCGTAAGGGTTAGGATTAGGGGACGGGTGAGGGTCAGGCTTCGGGGAAGGGTTAGGGTTAGGGTTCGGGCTAGGGTTAGGGTTAGGGGATGGGGACGGTTTAAGGTCCAGGTGAGGGTACGACCACGCTTTAGGGGGAGCGTACGTGTGAGGGCGCGGGTTAGTGTCAGCGTACGGCTTAGGATTAGGGGACGGGTGAGGGTCAGGCTCGGGGAAGGGTTAGGGTTAGGGTTCGGGCTAGGGTTAGGGTTAGGGGACGGGGACGGTTTAGGGTCCAGGTGAGGGTACGACCACGCTTTAGGGGGAGCGTACGTGTGAGGGCGCGGGTTAGTGTCAGCGTACGGGTTAGGATTAGGGGACGGGTGAGGGTCAGGCTTCGGGGAAGGGTTAGGGTTAGGGTTCGGGCTAGGGTTAGGGTTAGGGGACGGGGACGGTTTAGGGTCCAGGTGAGGGTACGACCATGCTTTAGGGGGAGCGTACGTGTGAGGGCGCGGGTTAGTGTCAGCGTACGGGTTAGGATTAGGGGACGGGTGAGGGTCAGGCTTCGGGGAAGGGTTAGGGTTAGGGTTCGGGCTAGGGTTAGGGTTAGGGGACGGGGACGGTTTAGGGTCCAGGTGAGGGTACGACCACGCTTTAGGGGGAGCGTACGTGTGAGGGCGCGGGTTAGTGTCAGCGTACGGGTTAGGATTAGGGGACGGGTGAGGGTCAGGCTTCGGGGAAGGGTTAGGGTTAGGGTTCGGGCTAGGGTTAGGGTTAGGGGACGGGGACGGTTTAGGGTCCAGGTGAGGGTACGACCACGCTTTAGGGGGAGCGTACGTGTGCGGGCGCGGGTTACTGTCATCGTCCGGGTTAGGATTAGGGGACGGGTGAGGGTCAGGCTTCGGGGAAGTGTTAGGGTTAGTGTTCGGGCTAGGGTTAGGGTTAGGGGACGGGGACGGTTTAGGGTCCAGGTGAGGGTACGACCACGCTTTAGGGGGAGCGTACGTTTGCGGGCGCGGGTTAGTGTCATCGTACGGGTTAGGATTAGGGGACGGGTGAGGGTCAGGCTTCGGGGAAGGGTTAGGGTTAGGGTTCGGGCTAGGGTTAGGGTTAGGGGACGGGGACGGTTTAGGGTCCAGGTGAGGGTACGACCACGCTTTAGGGGGAGCGTACGTGTGAGGGCGCGGGTTAGTGTCAGCGTACGGGTTAGGATTAGGGGACGGGTGAGGGTCAGGCTTCGGGGAAGGGTTAGGGTTAGGGTTCGGGCTAGGGTTAGGGTTAGGGGACGGGGACGGTTTAGGGTCCAGGTGAGGGTACGACCATGCTTTAGGGGGAGCGTACGTGTGAGGGCGCGGGTTAGTGTCAGCGTACGGGTTAGGATTAGGGGACGGGTGAGGGTCAGGCTTCGGGGAAGGGTTAGGGTTAGGGTTCGGGCTAGGGTTAGGGTTAGGGGACGGGGACGGTTTAGGGTCCAGGTGAGGGTACGACCACGCTTTAGGGGGAGCGTACGTGTGAGGGCGCGGGTTAGTGTCAGCGTACGGGTTAGGATTAGGGGACGGGTGAGGGTCAGGCTTCGGGGAAGGGTTAGGGTTAGGGTTCGGGCTAGGGTTAGGGTTAGGGGACGGAGACGGTTTAGGGTCCACGTGAGGGTACGACCACGCTTTAGGGGGAGCGTACGTGTGAGGGCGCGGGTTAGTGTCAGCGTACGGGTTAGGATTAGGGGACGGGTGAGGGTCAGGCTTCGGGGAAGGGTTAGGGTTAGGGTTCGGGCTAGGGTTAGGGTTACGGGACGGGGACGGTTTAGGGTCCAGGTGAGGGTACGACCACGCTTTAGGGGGAGCGTACGTGTGAGGGCGCGGGTTAGTGTCAGCGTACGGGTTAGGAGTAGGGGACGGGTGAGGGTCAGGCTTCGGGGAAGGGTTAGGGTTAGGGTTCGGGCTAGGGTTAGGGTTAGGGGACGGGGACGGTTTAGGGTCCAGGTGAGGGTACGACCACGCTTTAGGGGGAGCGTACGTGTGAGGGCGCGGGTTAGTGTCAGCGTATGGGTTAGGATTAGGGGACGGGTGAGGGTCAGGCTTCGGGGAAGGGTTAGGGTTAGGGTTCGGGCTAGGGTTAGGGTTAGGGGACGGGGACGGTTTAGGGTCCAGGTGAGGGTACGACCACGCTTTAGGGGGAGCGTACGTGTGAGGGTGTGGGTTAGTGTCAGCGTACGGGTTAGGATTAGGGGACGCGTGAGGGTCAGGCTTCGGGGAAGGGTTAGGGTTAGGGTTAGGGTTGGGTTAGGGTTAGGGGACGGGGACGGTTTAGGGTCCAGGTGAGGGTACGACCACGCTTTAGGGGGAGCGTACGTGTGAGGGCGCGGGTTAGTGTCAGCGTACGGCTTAGGATTAGGGGACGGGTGAGGGTCAGGCTTCGGGGAAGGGTTAGGGTTAGGGTTCGGGCTAGGGTTAGGGTTAGGGGACGGGGACGGTTTAGGGTCCAGGTGAGGGTACGACCACGCTTTAGGGGGAGCGTACGTGTGAGGGCGCGGGTTAGTGTCAGCGTACGGCTGAGGATTAGGGGACGGGTGAGGGTCAGGCTTCGGGGAAGGGTTAGGGTTAGGGTTCGGGCTAGGGTTAGGGTTAGGGGACGGGGACGGTTTAGGGTCCAGGTGAGGGTACGACCACGCTTTAGGGGGAGCGTACGTGTGAGGGCGTGGGTTAGTGTCAGCCTACAGGTTAGGCTTCGGGGAAGGGTTAGGGTTAGGGTTCGGGGAAGGGTTAGGGTTAGGGTTCGGGCTAGGGTTAGGGTTAGGGGACGGGGACGGTTTAGGGTCCAGGTGAGGGTACGACCACGCTTTAGGGGGAGCGTACGTGTGAGGGCGCGGGTTAGTGTCAGCGTACGGGTTAGGATTAGGGGATGCGTGAGGGTCAGGCTTCGGGGAAGGGTTAGGGTTAGGGTTCGGGCTAGGGTTAGGGTTAGGGGACGGGGACGGTTTAGGGTCCAGGTGAGGGTACGACCACGCTTTAGGGGGAGCGTACGTGTGAGGGCGCGGGTTAGTGTCAGCGTACGGATTAGGATTAGGGGACGGGTGAGGGTCAGGCTTCGGGGAAGGGTTAGGGTTAGGGTTCGGGCTAGGGTTAGGGTTAGGGGACGGGGACGGTTTAGGGTCCAGGTGAGGGTACGACCACGCTTTAGGGGGAGCGTACGTGTGAGGGCACGGGTTAGTGTCAGCGTACGGGTTAGGATTAGGGGACGGGTGAGGGTCAGGCTTCGGGGAAGGGTTAGGGTTAGGGTTCGGGCTAGGGTTAGGGTTAGGGGACGGGGACGGTTTAGAGTCCAGGTGAGGGTACGACCACGCTTTAGGGGGAGCGTACGTGTGAGGGCGCGGGTTAGTGTCAGCGTACGGGTTAGGATTAGGGGACGGGTGAGGGTCAGGCTTCGGGGAAGGGTTAGGGTTAGGGTTCGGGCTAGGGTTAGGGTTAGGGGACGGGGACGGTTTAGGGTCCAGGTGAGGGTATGACCACACTTTAGGGGGAGCGTACGTGTGAGGGCGCGGGTTAGTGTCAGCGTACGGCTTAGGATTAGGGGACGGGTGAGGGTCAGGCTTCGGGGAAGGGTTAGGGTTAGGGTTCGGGCTAGGGTTAGGGTTAGGGGACGGGGACGGTTTAGGGTCCAGGTGAGGGTAGGACCACGCTTTAGGGGGAGCGTACGTGTGCGGGCGCGGGTTAGTGTCATCGTACGGGTTAGGATTAGGGGACGGGTGACGGTCAGGCTTCGGGGAAGTGTTAGGGTTAGGGTTCGGGCTAGGGTTAGGGTTAGGGGACAGGGACGGTTTAGGGTCCAGGTGAGGGTACGACCACGCTTTAGGGGGAGCGTACGTGTGAGGGCGCGGGTTAGTGTCAGCGTACGGGTTAGGATTAGGGGACGGGTGAGGGTCAGGCTTCGGGGAAGGGTTAGGGTTAGGGTTCGGGCTAGGGTTAGGGTTAGGGGACGGGGACGGTTTAGGGTCCAGGTGAGGGTACGACCACGCTTTAGGGGGAGCGTACGTGTGAGGGCGCGGGTTAGTGTCAGCGTACGGCTTAGGATTAGGGGACGGGTGAGGGTCAGGCTTCGGGGAAGGGTTAGGGTTAGGGTTCGGGCTAGGGTTAGGGTTAGGGGACGGGGACGGTTTAGGGTCCAGGTGAGGGTACGACCACGCTTTAGGGGGAGCGTACGTGTGAGGGCGCGGGTTAGTGTCAGCGTACGGGTTAGGATTAGGGGACGGGTGAGGGTCAGGCTTCAGGGAAGGGTTAGGGTTAGGGTTCGGGCTAGGGTTAGGGTTAGGGCGAGGGTTAGGGTTAGGGGACGGGGACGGTTTAGGGTCCAGGTGAGGATACGACCACGCTTTAGGGGGAGCGTACGTGTGAGGGCGCGGGTTAGTGTCAGCGTACGGTTTAGGATTAGGGGACGGGTGAGGGTCAGGCTTCGGGGAAGGGTTAGGGTTAGGGTTCGGGCTAGGCTTAGGGTTAGGGGACGGGGACGGTTTAGGGTCCAGGTGAGGGTACGACCACGCTTTAGGGGGAGCGTACGTGTGAGGGCGCGGGTTAGTGTCAGCGTACGGTTTAGGATTAGGGGACGGGTGAAGGTCAGGCTTCGGGGAAGTGTTAGGGTTAGGGTTCGGGCTAGGGTTAGGGTTAGGGGACGGGGACGGTTTAGGGTCCAGGTGAGGGTACGACCACGCTTTAGGGGGAGCGTACGTGTGAGGGCGCGGGTTAGTGTCAGCGTACGGCTTAGGATTATGGGACGGGTGAGGGTCAGGCTTCGGGGAATGGTTAGGGTTAGGTTTCGGGCTAGGGTTAGGGTTAGGGGACGGGGACGGTTTAGGGTCCAGGTGAGGGTACGACCACGCTTTAGGGGGAGCGTACGTGTGAGGGCGCGGGTTAGTGTCAGCGTACGGCTTAGGATTAGGGGACGGGTGAGGGTCAGGCTTCGGGGAAGGGTTAGGGTTAGGGTTCGGGCTAGGGTTAGGTTTAGGGGACGGGGACGGTTTAGGGTCCAGGTGAGGGTACGACCACGCTTTAGGGGGAGCGTACGTGTGAGGGCGCGGGTTAGTGTCAGCGTACGGGTTAGCATTAGGGGACGGGTGAGGGTCAGGATTCGGGGAAGGGTTAGGGTTAGGGTTCGGGCTAGGGTTAGGGTTAGGGGACGGGGACGGTTTAGGGTCCAGGTGAGGGTACGACCACGCTTTAGGGGGAGCGTACGTGTGAGGGCGCGGGTTAGTGTCAGCGTACGGCTTAGGATTAGGGGACGGGTGAGGGTCAGGCTTCGGGGAAGCGTTAGGGTTAGGGTTCGGGCTAGGGTTAGGGTTAGGGGACGGGGACGGTTTAGGGTCCAGGTGAGGGTACGACCACGCTTTAGGGGGAGCGTACGTGTGAGGGCGCGGGTTAGTGTCAGCGTACGGGTTAGCATTAGGGGACGGGTGAGGGTCAGGCTTCGGGGAAGGGTTAGGGTTAGGGTTCGGGCTAGGGTTAGGGTTAGGGGACGGGGACGGTTTAGGGTCCAGGTGAGGGTACGACCACGCTTTAGGGGGAGCGTACGTGTGAGGGCGCGGGTTAGTGTCAGCGTACGGGTTAGGATTAGGGGACGGGTGAGGGTCAGGCTTCGGGGAAGGGTTAGGGTTAGGGTTCGGGCTAGGGTTAGGGTTAGGGGACGGGGACGGTTTAGGGTCCAGGTGAGGGTACGACCACGCTTTAGGGGGAGCGTACGTGTGAGGGCGCGGGTTAGTGTCAGCGTACGGCTGAGGATTAGGGGACGCGTGAGTGTCAGGCTTCGGGGAAGGGTTAGGGTTAGGGTTCGGGCTAGGGTTAGGGTTAGGGGACGGGGACGGTTTAGGTTCCAGGTGAGGGTACGACCACGCTTTAGGGGGAGCGTACGTGTGAGGGCGCGGGTTAGTGTCAGCGTACGGGTTAGAATTAGGGGACGGGTGAGGGTCAGGCTTCGGGGAAGGGTTAGGGTTAGGGTTCGGGCTAGGGTTAGGGTTAGGGGACGGGGACGGTTTAGGGTCCAGGTGAGGGTACGACCACGCTTTAGGGGGAGCGTACGTGTGAGGGCGCGGGTTAGTGTCAGCGTACGGGTTAGGATTAGGTGACGGGTGAGGGTCAGGCTTCGGGGAAGGGTTAGGGTTAGGGTTCGGGCTAGGGTTAGGGTTAGGGGACGGGGACGGTTTAGGGTCCAGGTGAGGGTACGACCACGCTTTAGGGGGAGCGTACGTGTGAGGGCGCGGGTTAGTGTCCGCGTACGGGTTAGGATTAGGGGACGGGTAAGGGTCAGGCTTCGGGGAAGGGTTAGGGTTACGGTTCGGGCTAGGGTTAGGGTTTGGGGACGGGGACGGTTTAGGGTCCAGGTGAGGGTACGACCACGCTTTAGGGGGAGCGTACGTGTGAGGGCGCGGGTTAGTGTCAGCGTACGGGTTAGGATTAGGGGACGCGTGAGGGTCAGGCATCGGGGAAGGGTTAGGGTTAGGGTTCGGGCTAGGGTTAGGGTTAGGGGACGGGGACGGTTTAGGGTCCAGGTGAGGGTACGACCACGCTTTAGGGGGAGCGTACGTGTGAGGGCGCGGGTTAGTGTCAGCGTACGGGTTAGGATTAGGGGACGGGTGAGGGTCAGGCTTCGGGGAACTATTAGGGTTAGGGTTCGGGCTAGGGTTAGGGTTAGGGGACGGGGACGGTTTAGGGTCCAGGTGAGGGTACGACCACGCTTTAGGGGGAGCGTACGTGTGAGGGCGCGGGTTAGTGTCAGCGTACGGGTTAGGATTAGGGGACGGGTGAGGGTCAGGCTTCGGGGAAGGGTTAGGGTTAGGGTTCAGGCTAGGGTTAGGGTTAGGGGACGGGGACGGTTTAGGGTCCAGGTGAGGGTACGACCACGCTTTAGGGGGAGCGTACGTGTGAGGGCGCGGGTTAGTGTCAGCGTACGGGTTAGGATTATGGGACGGGTGAGGGTCAGGCTTCGGGGAAGGGTTAGGGTTAGGGTTCGGGCTAGGGTTAGGGTTAGGGGACGGGGACGGTTTAGGGTCCAGGTGAGGGTACGACCACGCTTTAGGGGGAGCGTACGTGTGAGGGCGCGGGTTAGTGTCCGCGTACGGCTTAGGATTAGGGGACGGGTGAGGGTCAGGCTTCGGGGAAGGGTTAGGGTTAGGGTTCGGGCTAGGGTTAGGGTTAGGGGACGGGGACGGTTTAGGGTCCAGGTGAGGGTACGACCACGCTTTAGGGGGAGCGTACGTGTGAGGGCGCGGGTTAGTGTCCGCGTACGGCTTAGGATTAGGGGACGGGTGAGGGTCAGGCTTCGGGGAAGGGTTAGGGTTAGGGTTCGGGCTAGGGTTAGGGTTAGGGGACGGGGACGGTTTAGGGTCCAGGTGAGGGTACGACCACGCTTTAGGGGGAGCGTACGTGTGAGGGCGCGGGTTAGTGTCAGCGTACGGCTGAGGATTAGGGGACGCGTGAGGGTCAGGCTTCGGGGAAGGGTTAGGGTTAGGGTTCGGGCTAGGGTTAGGGTTAGGGGACGGGGACGGTTTAGGGTCCAGGTGAGGGTACGACCACGCTTTAGGGGGAGCGTACGTGTGAGGGCGCGGGTTAGTGTCAGCGTACGGGTTAGGATTAGGTGACGGGTGAGGGTCAGGCTTCGGGGAAGGGTTAGGGTTAGGGTTCGGGCTAGGGTTAGGGTTAGGGGACGGGGACGGTTTAGGGTCCAGGTGAGGGTACGACCACGCTTTAGGGGGAGCGTACGTGTGAGGGCGCGGGTTAGTGTCCGCGTACGGGTTAGGATTAGGGGACGGGTAAGGGTCAGGCTTCGGGGAAGGGTTAGGGTTACGGTTCGGGCTAGGGTTAGGGTTTGGGGACGGGGACGGTTTAGGGTCCAGGTGAGGGTACGACCACGCTTTAGGGGGAGCGTACGTGTGAGGGCGCGGGTTAGTGTCAGCGTACGGGTTAGGATTAGGGGACGCGTGAGGGTCAGGCATCGGGGAAGGGTTAGGGTTAGGGTTCGGGCTAGGGTTAGGGTTAGGGGACGGGGACGGTTTAGGGTCCAGGTGAGGGTACGACCACGCTTTAGGGGGAGCGTACGTGTGAGGGCGCGGGTTAGTGTCAGCGTACGGGTTAGGATTAGGGGACGGGTGAGGGTCAGGCTTCGGGGAACTATTAGGGTTAGGGTTCGGGCTAGGGTTAGGGTTAGGGGACGGGGACGGTTTAGGGTCCAGGTGAGGGTACGACCACGCTTTAGGGGGAGCGTACGTGTGAGGGCGCGGGTTAGTGTCAGCGTACGGGTTAGGATTATGGGACGGGTGAGGGTCAGGCTTCGGGGAAGGGTTAGGGTTAGGGTTCGGGCTAGGGTTAGGGTTAGGGGACGGGGACGGTTTAGGGTCCAGGTGAGGGTACGACCACGCTTTAGGGGGAGCGTACGTGTGAGGGCGCGGGTTAGTGTCCGCGTACGGCTTAGGATTAGGGGACGGGTGAGGGTCAGGCTTCGGGGAAGGGTTAGGGTTAGGGTTCGGGCTAGGGTTAGGGTTAGGGGACGGGGACGGTTTAGGGTCCAGGTGAGGGTACGACCACGCTTTAGGGGGAGCGTACGTGTGAGGGCGCGGGTTAGTGTCCGCGTACGGCTTAGGATTAGGGGACGGGTGAGGGTCAGGCTTCGGGGAAGGGTTAGGGTTAGGGTTCGGGCTAGGGTTAGGGTTAGGGGACGGGGACGGTTTAGGGTCCAGGTGAGGGTACGACCACGCTTTAGGGGGAGCGTACGTGTGAGGGCGCGGGTTAGTGTCAGCGTACGGCTGAGGATTAGGGGACGCGTGAGGGTCAGGCTTCGGGGAAGGGTTAGGGTTAGGGTTCGGGCTAGGGTTAGGGTTAGGGGACGGGGACGGTTTAGGTTCCAGGTGAGGGTACGACCACGCTTTAGGGGGAGCGTACGTGTGAGGGCGCGGGTTAGTGTCAGCGTACGGGTTAGAATTAGGGGACGGGTGAGGGTCAGGCTTCGGGGAAGGGTTAGGGTTAGGGTTCGGGCTAGGGTTAGGGTTAGGGGACGGGGACGGTTTAGGGTCCAGGTGAGGGTACGACCACGCTTTAGGGGGAGCGTACGTGTGAGGGCGCGGGTTAGTGTCAGCGTACGGGTTAGGATTAGGTGACGGGTGAGGGTCAGGCTTCGGGGAAGGGTTAGGGTTAGGGTTCGGGCTAGGGTTAGGGTTAGGGGACGGGGACGGTTTAGGGTCCAGGTGAGGGTACGACCACGCTTTAGGGGGAGCGTACGTGTGAGGGCGCGGGTTAGTGTCCGCGTACGGGTTAGGATTAGGGGACGGGTAAGGGTCAGGCTTCGGGGAAGGGTTAGGGTTACGGTTCGGGCTAGGGTTAGGGTTTGGGGACGGGGACGGTTTAGGGTCCAGGTGAGGGTACGACCACGCTTTAGGGGGAGCGTACGTGTGAGGGCGCGGGTTAGTGTCAGCGTACGGGTTAGGATTAGGGGACGCGTGAGGGTCAGGCATCGGGGAAGGGTTAGGGTTAGGGTTCGGGCTAGGGTTAGGGTTAGGGGACGGGGACGGTTTAGGGTCCAGGTGAGGGTACGACCACGCTTTAGGGGGAGCGTACGTGTGAGGGCGCGGGTTAGTGTCAGCGTACGGGTTAGGATTAGGGGACGGGTGAGGGTCAGGCTTCGGGGAACTATTAGGGTTAGGGTTCGGGCTAGGGTTAGGGTTAGGGGACGGGGACGGTTTAGGGTCCAGGTGAGGGTACGACCACGCTTTAGGGGGAGCGTACGTGTGAGGGCGCGGGTTAGTGTCAGCGTACGGGTTAGGATTAGGGGACGGGTGAGGGTCAGGCTTCGGGGAAGGGTTAGGGTTAGGGTTCAGGCTAGGGTTAGGGTTAGGGGACGGGGACGGTTTAGGGTCCAGGTGAGGGTACGACCACGCTTTAGGGGGAGCGTACGTGTGAGGGCGTGGGTTAGTGTCAGCGTACGGGTTAGGATTAGGGGACGGGTGAGGGTCAGGCTTCGGGGAAGGGTTAGGGTTAGGGTTCGGGCTAGGGTTAGGGTTAGGGGACGGGGACGGTTTAGGGTCCAGGTGAGGGTACGACCACGCTTTAGGGGGAGCGTACGTGTGAGGGCGCGGGTTAGTGTCCGCGTACGGCTTAGGATTAGGGGACGGGTGAGGGTCAGGCTTCGGGGAAGGGTTAGGGTTAGGGTTCGGGCTAGGGTTAGGGTTAGGGGACGGGGACGGTTTAGGGTCCAGGTGAGGGTACGACCACGCTTTAGGGGGAGCGTACGTGTGAGGGCGCGGGTTAGTGTCTGCGTACGGCTTAGGATTAGGGGACGGGTGAGGGTCAGGCTTCGGGGAAGGGTTAGGGTTAGGGTTCGGGCTAGGGTTAGGGTTAGGGGACGGGGACGGTTTAGGGTCCAGGTGAGGGTACGACCACGCTTTAGGGGGAGCGTACGTGTGAGGGCGCGGGTTAGTGTCAGCGTACGGGTTAGGATTAGGGGACGGGTGAGGGTCAGGCTTCGGGGAAGGGTTAGGGTTAGGGTTCGGGCTAGGGTTAGGGTTAGGGGACGGGGACGGTTTAGGGTCCAGGTGAGGGTACGACCACGCTTTAGGGGGAGCGTACGTGTGAGGGCGCGGGTTAGTGTCAGCGTACGGGTTAGGATTAGGGGACGGGTGAGGGTCAGGCTTCGGGGAAGTATTAGGGTTAGGGTTCGGGCTAGGGTTAGGGTTAGGGGACGGGGACGGTTTAGGGTCCAGGTGAGGGTACGACCACGCTTTAGGGGGAGCGTACGTGTGAGGGCGCGGGTTAGTGTCAGCGTACGGGTTAGGATTAGGGGACGGGTGAGGGTCAGGCTTCGGGGAAGGGTTAGGGTTAGGGTTCAGGCTATGGTTAGGGTTAGGGGACGGGGACGGTTTAGGGTCCAGGTGAGGGTACGACCACGCTTTAGGGGGAGCGTACGTGTGAGGGCGCGGGTTAGTGTCAGCGTACGGGTTAGGATTAGGGGACGGGTGAGGGTCAGGCTTCGGGGAAGGGTTAGGGTTAGGGTTCGGGCTAGGGTTAGGGTTAGGGGACGGGGACGGTTTAGGGTCCAGGTGAGGGTACGACCACGCTTTAGGGGGAGCGTACGTGTGAGGGCGCGGGTTAGTGTCAGCGTACGGGTTAGGATTAGGGGACGGGTGAGGGTCAGGCTTCGGGGAAGGGTTAGGGTTAGGGTTCGGGCTAGGGTTAGGGTTAGGGGACGGGGACGGTTTAGGGTCCAGGTGAGGGTACGACCACGCTTTAGGGGGAGCGTACGTGTGAGGGCGCGGGTTAGTGTCAGCGTACGGGTTAGGATTAGGGGACGGGTGAGGGTCAGGCTTCGGGGAAGGATTAGGGTTAGGGTTCGGGCTAGGGTTAGGGTTAGGGGACGGGGACGGTTTAGGGTCCAGGTGAGGGTACGACCACGCTTTAGGGGGAGCGTACGTGTGAGGGCACGGGTTAGTGTCAGCGTACGGGTTAGGATTAGGGGACGGGTGAGGGTCAGGCTTCGGAGAAGGGTTAGGGTTAGGGTTCGGGCTAGGGTTAGGGTTAGGGGACGGGGACGGTTTAGGGTCCAGGTGAGGGTACGACCACGCTTTAGGGGGAGCGTATGTGTGAGGGCGCGGGTTAGTGTCAGCGTACGGGTTAGGATTAGGGGACGGGTGAGGGTCAGGCTTCGGGGAAGGGTTAGGGTTAGGGTTCGGGCTAGGGTTAGGGTTAGGGGACGGGGAAGCTTTAGGGTCCAGGTGAGGGTACGACCACGCTTTAGGGGGAGCGTACGTGTGAGGGCGCGGGTTAGTGTCATCGTACGGGTTAGGATTAGGGGACGGGTGAGGGTCAGGCTTCGGGGAAGTGTTAGGGTTAGGGTTCTGGCTAGGGTTAGGGTTAGGGGACGGGGACGGTTTAGGGTCCAGGTGAGGGTACGACCACGCTTTAGGGGGAGCGTACGTGTGAGGGCGCGGGTTAGTGTCAGCGTACGGGTTAGGAATAGGGGACGGGTGAGGGTCAGGCTTCGGGGAAGGGTTAGGGTTAGGGTTCGGGCTAGGGTTAGGGTTATGGGACGGGGACGGTTTAGGGTCCAGGTGAGGGTACGACCACGCTTTAGGGGGAGCGTACGTGTGAGGGCGCGGGTTAGTGTCAGCGTACGGGTTAGGATTAGGGGACGGGTGAGGGTCAGGCTTCGGGGAAGGGTTAGGGTTAGGGTTCGGGCTAGGGTTAGGGTTAGGGGACGGGGACGGTTTAGGGTCCAGGTGAGGGTACGACCACGCTTTAGGGGGAGCGTACGTGTGAGGGCGTGGGTTAGTGTCAGCGTACGGCTTAGGATTAGGGGACGGGTGAGGGTCAGGCTTCGGGGAAGGGTTAGGGTTAGGGTTCGGGCTAGGGTTAGGGTTAGGGGACGGGGACGGTTTAGGGTCCAGGTGAGGGTATGACCACGCTTTAGGGGGAGCGTACGTGTGAGGGCGTGGGTTAGTGTCAGCGTACGGGTTAGGATTAGGGGACGTGTGAGGGTCAGGCTTCGGGGAAGGGTTAGGGTTAGGGTTCGGGCTAGGGTTAGGGTTAGGGGACGGGGACGGTTTAGGGACCAGGTGAGGGTACGACCACGCTTTAGGGGGAGCGTACGTGTGAGGGCGCGGGTTAGTGTCAGCGTACGGGTTAGGATTAGGGGACGGGTGAGGGTCAGGCTTCGGGGAAGGGTTAGGGTTAGGGTTCGGGCTAGGGTTAGGGTTAGGGGACGGGGACGGTTTAGGGTCCAGGTGAGGGTACGACCACGCTTTAGGGGGAGCGTACGTGTGAGGGCGCGGGTTAGTGTCAGCGTACGGGTTAGGATTAGGGGACGGGTGAGGGTCAGGCTTCGGGGAAGGGTTAGGGTTAGGGTTCGGGCTAGGGTTAGGGTTAGGGGACTGGGACGGTTTAGGGTCCAGGTGAGGGTACGACCACGCTTTAGGGGGAGCGTACGTGTGAGGGCGCGGGTTAGTGTCAGCGTACGGGTTAGGATTAGGGGACGGGTGAGGGTCAGGCTTCGGGGAAGGGTTAGGGTTAGGGTTCGGGCTAGGGTTAGGGTTAGGGGACGGGGACGGTTTAGGGTCCAGGTGAGGGTACGACCACGCTTTAGGGGGAGCGTACGTGTGAGGGCGCGGGTTAGTGTCAGCGTACGGGTTAGGATTAGGGGACGGGTGAGGGTTAGGCTTTGGGGAAGGGTTAGGTTTAGGGTTCGGGCTAGGGTTAGGGTTAGGGGACGGGAACGGTTTAGGTTCCAGGTGAGGGTACAACCACGCTTTAGGGGGAGCGTACGTGTGAGGGCGCGGGTTAGTATCAGCGTACGGGTTAGGATTAGGGGACGCGTGAGGGTCAGGCTTCGGGGAAGGTTTAGGGTTAGGGTTCGGGCTAGGGTTAGGGTTAGGGGACGGGGACGGTTTAGGGTCCAGGTGAGGGTACGACCACGCTTTAGGGGGAGCGTACGTGTGAGGGCGCGGGTTAGTGTCAGCGTATGGGTTAGGATTAGGGGACGTGTGAGGGTCAGGCTTCGGGGAAGGGTTAGGGTTAGGGTTCGGGCTAGGGTTAGGGTTAGGGGACGGGGACGGTTTAGGGTCCAGGTGAGGGTACGACCACGCTTTAGGGGGAGCGTACGTGTGAGGGCGCGGGTTAGTGTCAGCGTACGGGTTAGGATTAGGGGACGGGTGAGGGTCAGGCTTCGGGGAAGGGTTAGGGTTAGGGTTCGGGCTAGGGTTAGGGTTAGGGGACGGGGACGGTTTAGGGTCCAGGTGAGGGTACGACCACGCTTTAGGGGGAGCGTACGTGTGAGGGCGCGGGTTAGTGTCAGCGTACGGGTTAGGATTAAGGGACGGGTGAGGGTCAGGCTTCGGGGAAGGGTTAGGGTTAGGGTTCGGGCTAGGGTTAGGGTTAGGGGACGGGGACGGTTTAGGGTCCAGGTGAGGGTACGACCACGCTTTAGGGGGAGCGTACGTGTGCGGGCGCGGGTTACTGTCATCGTCCGGGTTAGGATTAGGGGACGGGTGAGGGTCAGGCTTCGGGGAAGTGTTAGGGTTAGTGTTCGGGCTAGGGTTAGGGTTAGGGGACGGGGACGGTTTAGGGTCCAGGTGAGGGTACGACCACGCTTTAGGGGGAGCGTACGTGTGCGGGCGCGGGTTAGTGTCATCGTACGGGTTAGGATTAGGGGACGGGTGAGGGTCAGGCTTCGGGGAAGTGTTAGGGTTAGGGTTCGGGCTAGGGTTAGGGTTAGGGGACGGGGACGGTTTAGGGTCCAGGTGAGGGTACGACCACGCTTTAGGGGGAGCGTACGTGTGAGAGCGCGGGTTAGTGTCAGCGTACGGGTTAGGATTAGGGGACGGGTGAGGGTCAGGCTTCGGGGAAGGTTTAGGGTTAGGGTTCGGGCTAGGGTTAGGGTTAGGGGATGGGGACGGTTTAGCGTCCAGGTGAGGGTACGACCATGCTTTAGGGGGAGCGTACGTGTGAGGGCGCGGGTTAGTGTCAGCGTACGGGTTAGGATTAGGGGACGGGTGAGGGTCAGGCTTCGGGTAAGGGTTAGGGTTAGGGTTCGGGCTAGGGTTAGGGTTAGGGGACGGGGACGGTTTAGGGTCCAGGTGAGGGTACGACCACGCTTTAGGGGGAGCGTACGTGTGAGGGCTCGGGTTAGTGTCAGCGTACGGCTTAGGATTAGGGGACGGGTGAGGGTCAGGCTTCGGGGAAGGGTTAGGGTTAGGGTTCGGGCTAGGGTTAGGGTTAGGGGACGGGGACGGTTTAGGGTCCAGGTGAGGGTATGACCACGCTTTAGGGGGAGCGTACGTGTGAGGGTGCGGGTTAGTGTCAGCGTACGGGTTAGGATTAGGGGACGGGTGAGGGTCAGGCTTCGGGGAAGGGTTAGGGTTAGGGTTCGGGCTAGGGTTAGGGTTAGGGGACGGGGACGGTTTAGGGTCCAGGTGAGGGTACGACCACGCTTTAGGGGGAGTGTACGTGTGAGGGCGCGGGTTAGTGTCAGCGTACGGGTTAGGATTAGGGGACGGGTGAGGGTCAGGCTTCGGGGAAGTATTAGGTTTAGGGTTCGGGCTAGGGTTAGGGTTAGGGGACGGGGATGGTTTAGGGTCCAGGTGAGGGTACGACCACGCTTTAGGGGGAGCGTACGTGTGAGGGCGCGGGTTAGTGTCAGCGTACGGTTTAGGATTAGGGGACGGGTGAGGGTCAGGCTTCGGGGAAGGGTTAGGGTTAGGGTTCAGGCTAGGGTTACGGTAAGGGGACGGGGATGGTTTAGGGTCCAGGTGAGGGTACGACCACGCTTTAGGGGGAGCGTACGTGTGAGGGCGCGGGTTAGTGTCAGCGTACGGGTTAGGATTAGGGGACGGGTGAGGGTCAGGCTTCGGGGAAGGGTTAGGGTTAGGGTTCGGGCTAGGGTTAGGGTTAGGGGACGGGGACGGTTTAGGGTCCAGGTGAGGGTACGACCACGCTTTAGGGGGAGCGTACGTGTGAGGGCGCGGGTTAGTGTCAGCGTAAGGGTTAGGATTAGGGGACGGGTGAGGGTCAGGCTTCGGGGAAGGGTTAGGGTTAGGGTTCGGGCTAGGGTTAGGGTTAGGGGATGGGGACGGTTTAAGGTCCAGGTGAGGGTACGACCACGCTTTAGGGGGAGCGTACGTGTGAGGGCGCGGGTTAGTGTCAGCGTACGGCTTAGGATTAGGGGACGGGTGAGGGTCAGGCTTCGGGGAAGGGTTAGGGTTAGGGTTCGGGCTAGGGTTAGGGTTAGGGGACGGGGACGGTTTAGGGTCCAGGTGAGGGTACGACCACGCTTTAGGGGGAGCGTACGTGTGAGGGCGCGGGTTAGTGTCAGCGTACGGGTTAGGATTAGGGGACGGGTGAGGGTCAGGCTTCGGGGAAGGGTTAGGGTTAGGGTTCGGGCTAGGGTTAGGGTTAGGGGACGGGGACGGTTTAGGGTCCAGGTGAGGGTACGACCATGCTTTAGGGGGAGCGTACGTGTGAGGGCGCGGGTTAGTGTCAGCGTACGGGTTAGGATTAGGGGACGGGTGAGGGTCAGGCTTCGGGGAAGGGTTAGGGTTAGGGTTCTGGCTAGGGTTAGGGTTAGGGGACGGGGACGGTTTAGGGTCCAGGTGAGGGTACGACCACGCTTTAGGGGGAGCGTACGTGTGAGGGCGCGGGTTAGTGTCAGCGTACGGGTTAGGATTAGGGGACGGGTGAGGGTCAGGCTTCGGGGAAGGGTTAGGGTTAGGGTTCGGGCTAGGGTTAGGGTTAGAGGACGGGGACGGTTTAGGGTCCAGGTGAGGGTACGACCACGCTTTAGGGGGAGCGTACGTGTGCGGGCGCGGGTTACTGTCATCGTCCGGGTTAGGATTAGGGGACGGGTGAGGGTCAGGCTTCGGGGAAGTGTTAGGGTTAGTGTTCGGGCTAGGGTTAGGGTTAGGGGACGGGGACGGTTCAGGGTCCAGGTGAGGGTACGACCACGCTTTAGGGGGAGCGTACGTTTGCGGGCGCGGGTTAGTGTCATCGTACGGGTTAGGATTAGGGGACGGGTGAGGGTCAGGCTTCGGGGAAGTGTTAGGGTTAGGGTTCGGGCTAGGGTTAGGGTTAGGGGACGGGGACGGTTTAGGGTCCAGGTGAGGGTACGACCACGCTTTAGAGGGAGCGTACGTGTGAGAGCGCGGGTTAGTGTCAGCGTACGGGTTAGGATTAGGGGACGGGTGAGGGTCAGGCTTCGGGGAAGGGTTAGGGTTAGGGTTCGGGCTAGGGTTAGGGTTAGGGGACGGGGACGGTTTAGGGTCCAGGTGAGGGTATGACCACGCTTTAGGGGGAGCGTACGTGTGAGGGTGCTGGTTAGTGTCAGCGTACAGGTTAGGATTAGGGGACGGGTGAGGGTCAGGCTTCGGGGATGGGTTAGGGTTAGGGTTCGGGCTAGGGTTAGGGTTAGGGGACGGGGACGGTTTAGGGTCCAGGTGAGGGTACGACCACGCTTTAGGGGGAGTGTACGTGTGAGGGCGCGGGTTAGTGTCAGCGTACGGGTTAGGATTAGGGGACGGGTGAGGGTCAGGCTTCGGGGAAGTATTAGGTTTAGGGTTCGGGCTGGGGTTAGGGTTAGGGGACGGGGATGGTTTAGGGTCCAGGTGAGGGTACGACCACGCTTTAGGGGGAGCGTACGTGTGAGGGCGCGGGTTAGTGTCAGCGTACGGTTTAGGATTAGGGGACGGGTGAGGGTCAGGCTTCGGGGAAGGGTTAGGGTTAGGGTTCAGGCTAGGGTTAGGGTTAGGGGACGGGGATGGTTTAGGGTCCAGGTGAGGGTACGACCACGCTTTAGGGGAGCGTACGTGTGAGGGCGCGGGTTAGTGTCAGCGTACGGGTTAGGATTAGGGGACGGGTGAGGGTCAGGCTTCGGGGAAGGGTTAGGGTTAGGGTTCGGGCTAGGGTTAGGGTTAGGGGACGGGGACGGTTTAGGGTCCAGGTGAGGGTACGACCACGCTTTAGGGGGAGCGTACGTGTGAGGGCGCGGGTTAGTGTCAGCGTAAGGGTTAGGATTAGGGGACGGGTGAGGGTCAGGCTTCGGGGAAGGGTTAGGGTTAGGGTTCGGGCTAGGGTTAGGGTTAGGGGATGGGGACGGTTTAAGGT
This sequence comes from Grampus griseus, assembly GCF_964374135.1. Classification (NCBI taxonomy): domain Eukaryota; kingdom Metazoa; phylum Chordata; class Mammalia; order Artiodactyla; family Delphinidae; genus Grampus; species Grampus griseus. The sequence goes on from NW_028133135.1 coordinate 271,759, forward strand.
CCAGGTGAGGGTACGACCACGCTTTAGGGGGAGCGTACGTGTGAGGGCGCGGGTTAGTGTCAGCGTACGGCTTAGGATTAGGGGACGGGTGAGGGTCAGGCTTCGGGGAAGGGTTAGGGTTAGGGTTTGGGCTAGGGTTAGGGTTAGGGGACGGGGACGGTTTAGGGTCCAGGTGAGGGTACGACCACGCTTTAGGGGGAGCGTACGTGTGAGGGCGCGGGTTAGTGTCAGCGTACGGGTTAGGATTAGGGGACGGGTGAGGGTCAGGCTTCGGGGAAGGGTTAGGGTTAGGGTTCGGGCTAGGGTTAGGGTTAGGGGACGGGGACGGTTTAGGGTCCAGGTGAGGGTACGACCATGCTTTAGGGGGAGCGTACGTGTGAGGGCGCGGGTTAGTGTCAGCGTACGGGTTAGGATTAGGGGACGGGTGAGGGTCAGGCTTCGGGGAAGGGTTAGGGTTAGGGTTCTGGCTAGGGTTAGGGTTAGGGGACGGGGACGGTTTAGGGTCCAGGTGAGGGTACGACCACGCTTTAGGGGGAGCGTACGTGTGAGGGCGCGGGTTAATGTCAGCGTACGGGTTAGGATTAGGGGACGGGTGAGGGTCAGGCTTCGGGGAAGGGTTAGGGTTAGGGTTCGGGCTAGGGTTAGGGTTAGGGGACGGGGACGGTTTAGGGTCCAGGTGAGGGTACGACCACGCTTTAGGGGGAGCGTACGTGTGAGGGCGCGGGTTAGTGTCAGCGTACGGGTTAGGATTAGGGGACGGGTGAGGGTCAGGCTTCGGGGAAGGGTTAGGGTTAGGGTTCGGGCTAGGGTTAGGGTTAGGGGACGGAGACGGTTTAGGGTCCAGGTGAGGGTACGACCACGCTTTAGGGGGAGCGTACGTGTGAGGGCGCGGGTTAGTGTCAGCGTACGGGTTAGGATTAGGGGACGGGTGAGGGTCAGGCTTCGGGGAAGGGTTAGGGTTAGGGTTCGGGCTAGGGTTAGGGTTACGGGACGGGGACGGTTTAGGGTCCAGGTGAGGGTACGACCACGCTTTAGGGGGAGCGTACGTGTGAGGGCGCGGGTTAGTGTCAGCGTACGGGTTAGGAGTAGGGGACGGGTGAGGGTCAGGCTTCGGGGAAGGGTTAGGGTTAGGGTTCGGGCTAGGGTTAGGGGTAGGGGACGGGGACGGTTTAGGGTCCAGGTGAGGGTACGACCACGCTTTAGGGGGAGCGTACGTGTGAGGGCGCGGGTTAGTGTCAGCGTATGGGTTAGGATTAGGGGACGGGTGAGGGTCAGGCTTCGGGGAAGGGTTAGGGTTAGGGTTCGGGCTAGGGTTAGGGTTAGGGGACGGGGACGGTTTAGGGTCCAGGTGAGGGTACGACCACGCTTTAGGGGGAGCGTACGTGTGAGGGTGTGGGTTAGTGTCAGCGTACGGGTTAGGATTAGGGGACGCGTGAGGGTCAGGCTTCGGGGAAGGGTTAGGGTTAGGGTTAGGGCTAGGGTTAGGGTTAGGGGACGGGGACGGTTTAGGGTCCAGGTGAGGGTACGACCACGCTTTAGGGGGAGCGTACGTGTGAGGGCGCGGGTTAGTGTCAGCGTACGGCTTAGGATTAGGGGACGGGTGAGGGTCAGGCTTCGGGGAAGGGTTAGGGTTAGGGTTCGGGCTAGGGTTAGGGTTAGGGGACGGGGACGGTTTAGGGTCCAGGTGAGGGTACGACCACGCTTTAGGGGGAGCGTACGTGTGAGGGCGCGGGTTAGTGTCAGCGTACGGGTTAGGATTAGGGGACGGGTGAGGGTCAGGCTTCGGGGAAGGGTTAGGGTTAGGGTTCGGGCTAGGGTTAGGGTTAGGGGACGGGGACGGTTTAGGGTCCAGGTGAGGGTACGACCACGCTTTAGGGGGAGCGTACGTGTGAGGGCGCGGGTTAGTGTCAGCCTACAGGTTAGGCTTCGGGGAAGGGTTAGGGTTAGGGTTCGGGGAAGGGTTAGGGTTAGGGTTCGGGCTAGGGTTAGGGTTAGGGGACGGGGACGGTTTAGGGTCCAGGTGAGGGTACGACCACGCTTTAGGGGGAGCGTACGTGTGAGGGCGCGGGTTAGTGTCAGCGTACGGGTTAGGATTAGGGGATGTGTGAGGGTCAGGCTTCGGGGAAGGGTTAGGGTTAGGGTTCGGGCTAGGGTTAGGGTTAGGGGACGGGGACGGTTTAGGGTCCAGGTGAGGGTACGACCACGCTTTAGGGGGAGCGTACGTGTGAGGGCGCGGGTTAGTGTCAGCGTACGGGTTAGGATTAGGGGACGGGTGAGGGTCAGGCTTCGGGGAAGGGTTAGGGTTAGGGTTCGGGCTAGGGTTAGGGTTAGGGGACGGGGACGGTTTAGGGTCCAGGTGAGGGTACGACCACGCTTTAGGGGGAGCGTACGTGTGAGGGCACGGGTTAGTGTCAGCGTACGGGTTAGGATTAGGGGACGGGTGAGGGTCAGGCTTCGGGGAAGGGTTAGGGTTAGGGTTCGGGCTAGGGTTAGGGTTAGGGGACGGGGACGGTTTAGGGTGCAGGTGAGGGTACGACCACGCTTTAGGGGGAGTGTACGTGTGAGGGCGCGGGTTAGTGTCAGCGTACGGGTTAGGATTAGGGGACGGGTGAGGGTCAGGCTTCGGGGAAGGGTTAGGGTTAGGGTTCGGGCTAGGGTTAGGGTTAGGGGACGGGGACGGTTTAGAGTCCAGGTGAGGGTACGACCACGCTTTAGGGGGAGCGTACGTGTGAGGGCGCGGGTTAGTGTCAGCGTACGGGTTAGGATTAGGGGACGGGTGAGGGTCAGGCTTCGGGGAAGGGTTAGGGTTAGGGTTCGGGCTAGGGTTAGGGTTAGGGGACGGGGACGGTTTAGGGTCCAGGTGAGGGTATGACCACACTTTAGGGGGAGCGTACGTGTGAGGGCGCGGGTTAGTGTCAGCGTACGGCTTAGGATTAGGGGACGGGTGAGGGTCAGGCTTCGGGGAAGGGTTAGGGTTAGGGTTCGGGCTAGAGTTAGGGTTAGGGGACGGGGACGGTTTAGGGTCCAGGTGAGGGTAGGACCACGCTTTAGGGGGAGCGTACGTGTGCGGGCGCGGGTTAGTGTCATCGTACGGGTTAGGATTAGGGGACGGGTGAGGGTCAGGCTTCGGGGAAGTGTTAGGGTTAGGGTTCGGGCTAGGGTTAGGGTTAGGGGACAGGGACGGTTTAGGGTCCAGGTGAGGGTACGATCACGCTTTAGGGGGAGCGTACGTGTGAGGGCGCGGGTTAGTGTCAGCGTACGGGTTAGGATTAGGGGACGGGTGAGGGTCAGGCTTCGGGGAAGGGTTAGGGTTAGGGTTCGGGCTAGGGTTAGGGTTAGGGGACGGGGACGGTTTAGGGTCCAGGTGAGGGTACGACCACGCTTTAGGGGGAGCGTACGTGTGAGGGCGCGGGTTAGTGTCAGCGTACGGGTTAGCATTAGGGGACGGGTGAGGGTCAGGCTTCGGGGAAGGGTTAGGGTTAGGGTTCGGGCTAGGGTTAGGGTTAGGGGACGGGGACGGTTTAGGGTCCAGGTGAGGGTACGACCACGCTTTAGGGGGAGTGTACGTGTGAGGGCGCGGGTTAGTGTCAGCGTACGGGTTAGGATTAGGGGACGGGTGAGGGTCAGGCTTCGGGGAAGTATTAGGTTTAGGGTTCGGGCTGGGGTTAGGGTTAGGGGACGGGGATGGTTTAGGGTCCAGGTGAGGGTACGACCACGCTTTAGGGGGAGCGTACGTGTGAGGGCGCGGGTTAGTGTCAGCGTACGGTTTAGGATTAGGGGACGGGTGAGGGTCAGGCTTCGGGGAAGGGTTAGGGTTAGGGTTCAGGCTAGGGTTAGGGTTAGGGGACGGGGATGGTTTAGGGTCCAGGTGAGGGTACGACCACGCTTTAGGGGAGCGTACGTGTGAGGGCGCGGGTTAGTGTCAGCGTACGGGTTAGGATTAGGGGACGGGTGAGGGTCAGGCTTCGGGGAAGGGTTAGGGTTAGGGTTCGGGCTAGGGTTAGGGTTAGGGGACGGGGACGGTTTAGGGTCCAGGTGAGGGTACGACCACGCTTTAGGGGGAGCGTACGTGTGAGGGCGCGGGTTAGTGTCAGCGTACGGGTTAGGATTAGGGGACGGGTGAGGGTCAGGCTTCGGGGAAGGGTTAGGGTTAGGGTTCGGGCTAGGGTTAGGGTTAGGGGACGGGGACGGTTTAGGGTCCAGGTGAGGGTACGACCACGCTTTAGGGGGAGCGTACGTGTGAGGGCGCGGGTTAGTGTCAGCGTACAGGTTAGGATTAGGGGACGGGTGAGGGTCAGGCTTCGGGGAAGGGTTAGGGTTAGGGTTCGGGCTAGGGTTAGGGTTAGGGGACGGGGACGATTTAGGGTCCAGGTGAGGGTACGACCACGCTTTAGGGGGAGCGTATGTGTGAGGGCGCGGGTTAGTGTCAGCGTACGGGTTAGGATTAGGGGACGGGTGAGGGTCAGGCTTCGGGGAAGGGTTAGGGTTAGGGTTCGGGCTAGGGTTAGGGTTAGGAGACGGGGACGGTTTAGGGTCCAGGTGAGGGTACGACCACGCTTTAGGGGGAGCGTACGTGTGAGGGCGCGGATTAGTGTCAGCGTACGGGTTAGGATTAGGGGACGCGTGAGGGTCAGGCTTCGGGGAAGGGTTAGGGTTAGGGTTCGGGCTAGGGTTAGGGTTAGGGGACGGGGACGGTTTAGGGTCCAGGTGAGGGTACGACCACGCTTTAGGGGGAGCGTACGTGTGAGGGCGCGGGTTAGTGTCAGCGTACGGTTTAGGATTAGGGGACGGGTGAGGGTCAGGCTTCGGGTAAGGGTTAGGGTTAGGGTTCGGGCTAGGGTTAGGGTTAGGGGACGGGGACGGTTTAGGGTCCAGGTGAGGGTACGACCACGCTTTAGGGGGAGCATACGTGTGAGGGCGCGGTTTAGTGTCAGCGTACGGGTTAGGATTAGGGGACGCGTGAGGGTCAGGCTTCGGGGAAGGGTTAGGGTTACGGTTCGGGCTAGGGTTAGGGTTAGGGGACGGGGACGGTTTAGGGTCCAGGTGAGGGTACGACCACGCTTTAGGGGGAGCGTACGTGTGAGGGCGCGGGTTAGTGTCAGCGTACGGGTTAGGATTAGGGGACGGGTGAGGGTCAGGCTTCGGGGAAGGGTTAGGGTTAGGGTTCGGGCTAGGGTTAGGGTTAGGGGACGGGGACGGTTTAGAGTCCAGGTGAGGGTACGACCACGCTTTAGGGGGAGCGTACGTGTGAGGGCGCGGGTTAGTGTCAGCGTACGGGTTAGGATTAGGGGACGGGTGAGGGTCAGGCTTCGGGGAAGGGTTAGGGTTAGGGTTCGGGCTAGGGTTAGGGTTAGGGGACGGGGACGGTTTAGGTTCCAGGTGAGGGTATGACCACACTTTAGGGGGAGCGTACGTGTGAGGGCGCGGGTTAGTGTCAGCGTACGGCTTAGGATTAGGGGACGGGTGAGGGTCAGGCTTCGGGGAAGGGTTAGGGTTAGGGTTCGGGCTAGGGTTAGGGTTAGGGGACGGGGACGGTTTAGGGTCCAGGTGAGGGTAGGACCACGCTTTAGGGGGAGCGTACGTGTGCGGGCGCGGGTTAGTGTCATCGTACGGGTTAGGATTAGGGGACGGGTGAGGGTCAGGCTTCGGGGAAGTGTTAGGGTTAGGGTTCGGGCTAGGGTTAGGGTTAGGGGACAGGGACGGTTTAGGGTCCAGGTGAGGGTACGACCACGCTTTAGGGGGAGTGTACGTGTGAGGGCGCGGGTTAGTGTCAGCGTACGGGTTAGGATTAGGGGACGGGTGAGGGTCAGGCTTCGGGGAAGGGTTAGGGTTAGGGTTCGGGCTAGGGTTAGGGTTAGGGGACGGGGACGGTTTAGGGTCCAGGTGAGGGTACGACCACGCTTTAGGGGGAGCGTACGTGTGAGGGCGCGGGTTAGTGTCAGCGTACGGGTTAGGATTAGGGGACGGGTGAGGGTCAGGCTTCGGGTAAGGGTTAGGGTTAGGGTTCGGGCTAGGGTTAGGGTTAGGGGACGGGGACGGTTTAGGGTCCAGGTGAGGGTACGACCACGCTTTAGGGGGAGTGTACGTGTGAGGGCTCGGGTTAGTGTCAGCGTACGGCTTAGGATTAGGGGACGGGTGAGGGTCAGGCTTCGGGGAAGGGTTAGGGTTAGGGTTCGGGCTAGGGTTAGGGTTAGGGGACGGGGACGGTTTAGGGTCCAGGTGAGGGTATGACCACGCTTTAGGGGGAGCGTACGTGTGAGGGTGCGGGTTAGTGTCAGCGTACGGGTTAGGATTAGGGGACGGGTGAGGGTCAGGCTTCGGGGAAGGGTTAGGGTTAGGGTTCGGGCTAGGGTTAGGGTTAGGGGACGGGGACGGTTTAGGGTCCAGGTGAGGGTACGACCACGCTTTAGGGGGAGTGTACGTGTGAGGGCGCGGGTTAGTGTCAGCGTACGGGTTAGGATTAGGGGACGGGTGAGGGTCAGGCTTCGGGGAAGTATTAGGTTTAGGGTTCGGGCTAGGGTTAGGGTTAGGGGACGGGGATGGTTTAGGGTCCAGGTGAGGGTACGACCACGCTTTAGGCGGAGCGTACGTGTGAGGGCGCGGGTTAGTGTCAGCGTACGGTTTAGGATTAGGGGACGGGTGAGGGTCAGGCTTCGGGGAAGGGTTAGGGTTAGGGTTCAGGCTAGGGTTACGGTTAGGGGACGGGGATGGTTTAGGGTCCAGGTGAGGGTACGACCACGCTTTAGGGGGAGCGTACGTGTGAGGGCGCGGGTTAGTGTCAGCGTACGGGTTAGGATTAGGGGACGGGTGAGGGTCAGGCTTCGGGGAAGGGTTAGGGTTAGGGTTCGGGCTAGGGTTAGGGTTAGGGGACGGGGACGGTTTAGGGTCCAGGTGAGGGTACGACCACGCTTTAGGGGGAGCGTACGTGTGAGGGCGCGGGTTAGTGTCAGCGTAAGGGTTAGGATTAGGGGACGGGTGAGGGTCAGGCTTCGGGGAAGGGTTAGGGTTAGGGTTCGGGCTAGGGTTAGGGTTAGGGGATGGGGACGGTTTAAGGTCCAGGTGAGGGTACGACCACGCTTTAGGGGGAGCGTACGTGTGAGGGCGCGGGTTAGTGTCAGCGTACGGCTTAGGATTAGGGGACGGGTGAGGGTCAGGCTTCGGGGAAGGGTTAGGGTTAGGGTTCGGGCTAGGGTTAGGGTTAGGGGACGGGGACGGTTTAGGGTCCAGGTGAGGGTACGACCACGCTTTAGGGGGAGCGTACGTGTGAGGGCGCGGGTTAGTGTCAGCGTACGGGTTAGGATTAGGGGACGGGTGAGGGTCAGGCTTCGGGGAAGGGTTAGGGTTAGGGTTCGGGCTAGGGTTAGGGTTAGGGGACGGGGACGGTTTAGGGTCCAGGTGAGGGTACGACCATGCTTTAGGGGGAGCGTACGTGTGAGGGCGCGGGTTAGTGTCAGCGTACGGGTTAGGATTAGGGGACGGGTGAGGGTCAGGCTTCGGGGAAGGGTTAGGGTTAGGGTTCACGCTAGGGTTAGGGTTAGGGGACGGGGACGGTTTAGGGTCCAGGTGAGGGTACGACCACGCTTTAGGGGGAGCGTACGTGTGAGGGCGCGGGTTAGTGTCAGCGTACGGGTTAGGATTAGGGGACGGGTGAGGGTCAGGCTTCGGGGAAGGGTTAGGGTTAGGGTTCGGGCTAGGGTTAGGGTTAGGGGACGGGGACGGTTTAGGGTCCAGGTGAGGGTACGACCACGCTTTAGGGGGAGCGTACGTGTGCGGGCGCGGGTTACTGTCATCGTCCGGGTTAGGATTAGGGGACGGGTGAGGGTCAGGCTTCGGGGAAGTGTTAGGGTTAGTGTTCGGGCTAGGGTTAGGGTTAGGGGACGGGGACGGTTTAGGGTCCAGGTGAGGGTACGACCACGCTTTAGGGGGAGCGTACGTGTGCGGGCGCGGGTTAGTGTCATCGTACGGGTTAGGATTAGGGGACGGGTGAGGGTCAGGCTTCGGGGAAGTGTTAGGGTTAGGGTTCGGGCTAGGGTTAGGGTTAGGGGACGGGGACGGTTTAGGGTCCAGGTGAGGGTACGACCACGCTTTAGGGGGAGCGTACGTGTGAGAGCGCGGGTTAGTGTCAGCGTACGGGTTAGGATTAGGGGACGGGTGAGGGTCAGGCTTCGGGGAAGGGTTAGGGTTAGGGTTCTGGCTAGGGTTAGGGTTAGGGGACGGGGACGGTTTAGGGTCCAGGTGAGGGTATGACCACGCTTTAGGGGGAGCGTACGTGTGAGGGTGCGGGTTAGTGTCAGCGTACGGGTTAGGATTAGGGGACAGGTGAGGGTCAGGCTTCGGGGAAGGGTTAGGGTTAGGGTTCGGGCTAGGGTTAGGGTTAGGGGACGGGGACGGTTTAGGGTCCAGGTGAGGGTACGACCACGCTTTAGGGGGAGTGTACGTGTGAGGGCGCGGGTTAGTGTCAGCGTACGGGTTAGGATTAGGGGACGGGTGAGGGTCAGGCTTCGGGGAAGTATTAGGTTTAGGGTTCGGGCTGGGGTTAGGGTTAGGGGACGGGGATGGTTTAGGGTCCAGGTGAGGGTACGACCACGCTTTAGGGGGAGCGTACGTGTGAGGGCGCGGGTTAGTGTCAGCGTACGGTTTAGGATTAGGGGACGGGTGAGGGTCAGGCTTCGGGGAAGGGTTAGGGTTAGGGTTCAGGCTAGGGTTAGGGTTAGGGGACGGGGATGGTTTAGGGTCCAGGTGAGGGTACGACCACGCTTTAGGGGAGCGTACGTGTGAGGGCGCGGGTTAGTGTCAGCGTACGGGTTAGGATTAGGGGACGGGTGAGGGTCAGGCTTCGGGGAAGGTTTAGGGTTAGGGTTCGGGCTAGGGTTAGGGTTAGGGGACGGGGACGGTTTAGGGTACAGGTGAGGGTACGACCACGCTTTAGGGGGAGCGTACGTGTGAGGGCGCGGGTTAGTGTCAGCGTAAGGGTTAGGATTAGGGGACGGGTGAGGGTCAGGCTTCGGGGAAGGGTTAGGGTTAGGGTTCGGGCTAGGGTTAGGGTTAGGGGATGGGGACGGTTTAAGGTCCAGGTGAGGGTACGACCACGCTTTAGGGGGAGCGTACGTGTGAGGGCGCGGGTTAGTGTCAGCGTACGGCTTAGGATTAGGGGACGGGTGAGGGTCAGGCTTCGGGGAAGGGTTAGGGTTAGGGTTCGGGCTAGGGTTAGGGTTAGGGGACGGGGACGGTTTAGGGTCCAGGTGAGGGTACGACCACGCTTTAGGGGGAGCGTACGTGTGAGGGCGCGGGTTAGTGTCAGCGTACGGGTTAGGATTAGGGGACGGGTGAGGGTCAGGCTTCGGGGAAGGGTTAGTGTTAGGGTTCGGGCTAGGGTTAGGGTTAGGGGACGGGGACGGTTTAGGGTCCAGGTGAGGGTACGACCACGATTTAGGGGGAGCGTACGTGTGAGGGCGCGGGTTAGTGTCAGCGTACGGGTTAGGATTAGGGGACGGGTGAGGGTCAGGCTTCGGGGAAGGGCTAGGGTTAGGGTTTGGGCTAGGGTTAGGGTTAGGGGACAGAGACGGTTTAGGGTCCAGGTGAGGGTACGACCACGCTTTAGGGGGAGCGTACGTGTGAGGGCGTGGGTTAGTGTCAGCGTACGGGTTAGGATTAGGGGACGGGTGAGGGTCAGGCTTCGGGGAAGGGTTAGGGTTAGGGTTCGGGCTAGGGTTAGGGTTACGGGACGGGGACGGTTTAGGGTCCAGGTGAGGGTACGACCACGCTTTAGGGGGAGCGTACGTGTGAGGGCGCGGGTTAGTGTCAGCGTACGGGTTAGGAGTAGGGGACGGGTGAGGGTCAGGCTTCGGGGAAGGGTTAGGGTTAGGGTTCGGGCTAGGGTTAGGGTTAGGGGACGGGGACGGTTTAGGGTCCAGGTGAGGGTACGACCACGCTTTAGGGGGAGCGTACGTGTGAGGGCGCGGGTTAGTGTCAGCGTATGGGTTAGGATTAGGGGACGGGTGAGGGTCAGGCTTCGGGGAAGGGTTAGGGTTAGGGTTCGGGCTAGGGTTAGGGTTAGGGGACGGGGACGGTTTAGGGTCCAGGTGAGGGTACGACCACGCTTTAGGGGGAGCGTACGTGTGAGGGTGTGGGTTAGTGTCAGCGTACGGGTTAGGATTAGGGGACGCGTGAGGGTCAGGCTTCGGGGAAGGGTTAGGGTTAGGGTTAGGGCTAGGGTTAGGGTTAGGGGACGGGGACGGTTTAGGGTCCAGGTGAGGGTACGACCACGCTTTAGGGGGAGCGTACGTGTGAGGGCGCGGGTTAGTGTCAGCGTACGGGTTAGGATTAGGGGACGGGTGAGGGTCAGGCTTCGGGGAAGGGTTAGGGTTAGGGTTCGGGCTAGGGTTAGGGTTAGGGGACGGGGACGGTTTAGGGTCCAGGTGAGGGTACGACCACGCTTTAGGGGGAGCGTACGTGTGAGGGCGCGGGTTAGTGTCAGCGTACGGCTTAGGATTAGGGGACGCGTGAGGGTCAGGCTTCGGGGAAGGGTTAGGGTTAGGGTTCGGGCTAGGGTTAGGGTTAGGGGACGGGGACGGTTTAGGGTCCAGGTGAGGGTACGACCACGCTTTAGGGGGAGCGTACGTGTGAGGGCGCGGGTTAGTGTCAGCGTACGGGTTAGGATTAGGGGACGGGTGAGGGTCAGGCTTCGGGGAAGGGTTAGGGTTAGGGTTCGGGCTAGGGTTAGGGTTAGGGGACGGGGACGGTTTAGGGTCCAGGTGAGGGTACGACCACGCTTTAGGAGGAGCGTACGTGTGAGGGCGCGGGTTAGTGTCAGCGTACGGGTTAGGATTAGGGGACGGGTGAGGGTCAGGCTTCGGGGAAGGGTTAGGGTTAGGGTTCGGGCTAGAGTTAGGGTTAGGGGACGGGGACGGTTTAGGGTCCAGGTGAGGGTACGACCACGCTTTAGGGGGAGCGTACGTGTGAGGGCGCGGGTTAGTGTCAGCGTACGGGTTAGGATTAGGGGACGGGTGAGGGTCAGGCTTCGGGGAAGGGTTAGGGTTAGGGTTCGGGCTAGGGTTAGGGTTAGGGGACGGGGACGGTTTAGGGTCCAGGTGAGGGTACGACCACGCTTTAGGGGGAGCGTATGTGTGAGGGCGCGGGTTAGTGTCAGCGTACGGGTTAGGATTAGGGGACGGGTGAGGGTCAGGCTTCGGGGAAGGGTTAGGGTTAGGGTTCGGGCTAGGGTTAGGGTTAGGAGACGGGGACGGTTTAGGGTCCAGGTGAGGGTACGACCACGCTTTAGGGGGAGCGTACGTGTGAGGGCGCGGATTAGTGTCAGCGTACGGGTTAGGATTAGGGGACGCGTGAGGGTCAGGCTTCGGGGAAGGGTTAGGGTTAGGGTTCGGGCTAGGGTTAGGGTTAGGGGACGGGGACGGTTTAGGGTCCAGGTGAGGGTACGACCACGCTTTAGGGGGAGCGTACGTGTGAGGGCGCGGGTTAGTGTCAGCGTACGGTTTAGGATTAGGGGACGGGTGAGGGTCAGGCTTCGGGTAAGGGTTAGGGTTAGGGTTCGGGCTAGGGTTAGGGTTAGGGGACGGGGACGGTTTAGGGTCCAGGTGAGGGTACGACCACGCTTTAGGGGGAGCATACGTGTGAGGGCGCGGGTTAGTGTCAGCGTACGGGTTAGGATTAGGGGACGCGTGAGGGTCAGGCTTCGGGGAAGGGTTAGGGTTAGGGTTCGGGCTAGGGTTAGGGTTAGGGGACGGGGACGGTTTAGGGTCCAGGTGAGGGTACGACCACGCTTTAGGGGGAGCGTACGTGTGAGGGCGCGGGTTAGTGTCAGCGTACGGGTTAGGATTAGGGGACGGGTGAGGGTCAGGCTTCGGGGAAGGGTTAGGATTAGGGTTCGGGCTAGGGTTAGGGTTAGGGGACGGGGACGGTTTAGAGTCCAGGTGAGGGTACGACCACGCTTTAGGGGGAGCGTACGTGTGAGGGCGCGGGTTAGTGTCAGCGTACGGCTTAGGATTAGGGGACGGTTGAGGGTCAGGCTTCGGGGAAGGGTTAGGGTTAGGGTTCGGGCTAGGGTTAGGGTTAGGGGACGGGGACGGTTTAGGGTCCAGGTGAGGGTAGGACCACGCTTTAGGGGGAGCGTACGTGTGCGGGCGCGGGTTAGTGTCATCGTACGGGTTAGGATTAGGGGACGGGTGAGGGTCAGGCTTCGGGGAAGTGTTAGGGTTAGGGTTCGGGCTAGGGTTAGGGTTAGGGGACGGGGACGGTTTAGGGTCCAGGTGAGGGTACGACCACGCTTTAGGGGGAGCGTACGTGTGAGGGCGCGGGTTAGTGTCAGCGTACGGGTTAGGATTAGGGGACGGGTGAGGGTCAGGCTTCGGGGAAGGGTTAGGGTTAGGGTTCGGGCTAGGGTTAGGGTTAGGGGACGGGGACGGTTTAGGGTCCAGGTGAGGGTACGACCACGCTTTAGGGGGAGCGTACGTGTGAGGGCGCGGGTTAGTGTCAGCGTACGGGTTAGGATTAGGGGACGCGTGAGGGTCAGGCTTCGGGGAAGGGTTAGGGTTAGGGTTCGGGCTAGGGTTAGGGTTAGGGGACGGGGACGGTTTAGGGTCCAGGTGAGGGTACGACCACGCTTTAGGGGGAGCGTACGTGTGAGGGCACGGGTTAGTGTCAGCGTACGGGTTAGGATTAGGGGACGCGTGAGGGTCAGGCTTCGGGGAAGTGTTAGGGTTAGGGTTCGGGCTAGGGTTAGGGTTAGGGGACGGGGACGGTTTAGGGTCCAGGTGAGGGTACGACCACGCTTTAGGGGGATCGTACGTGTGAGGGCGCGGGTTAGTGTCAGCGTACGGCTTAGGATTAGGGGACGGGTGAGGGTCAGGCTTCGGGGAAGGGTTAGGGTTAGGCTTCGGGCTAGGGTTAGGGTTAGGGGACGGGGACGGTTTAGGGTCCAGGTGAGGGTACGACCACGCTTTAGGGGGAGCGTACGTGTGAGGGCGCGGGTTAGTGTCAGCGTACGGGTTAGGATTAGGGGACGGGTGAGGGTCAGGCTTCGGGGAAGGGTTAGGGTTAGGGTTCGGGCTAGGGTTAGGGTTAGGGGACGGGGACGGTTTAGGGTCCAGGTGAGGGTACGACCACGCTTTAGGGGGAGCGTACGTGTGAGGGCGCGGGTTAGTGTCAGCGTACGGGTTAGGATTAGGGGACGGGTGAGGGTCAGGCTTCCGGGAAGGGTTAGGGTTAGGGTTCGGGCTAGGGTTAGGGTTAGGGGACGGGGACGGTTTAGGGTCCAGGTGAGGGTACGACCACGCTTTAGGGGGAGCGTACGTGTGAGGGCGCGGGTTAGTGTCAGCGTACGGGTTAGGATTAGGGGACGGGTGAGGGTCAGGCTTCGGGGAAGGGTTAGGGTTAGGGTTCGGGCTAGGGTTAGGGTTAGGGGAAGGGGACGGTTTAGGGTCCAGGTGAGGGTACGACCACGCTTTAGGGGGAGCGTACGTGTGAGGGCGCGGGTTAGTGTCAGCGTACGGGTTAGGATTAGGGGACGCGTGAGGGTCAGGCTTCGGGGAAGGGTTAGGGTTAGGGTTCGGGCTAGGGTTAGGGTTAGGGGACGGGGACGGTTTAGGGTCCAGGTGAGGGTACGACCACGCTTTAGGGGGAGCGTACGTGTGAGGGCGCGGGTTAGTGTCAGCGTACGGCTTAGGATTAGGGGACGGGTGAGGGTCAGGCTTCGGGGGAGGGTTAGGGTTAGGGTTCGGGCTAGGGTTAGGGTTAGGGGACGGGGACGGTTTAGGGTCCAGGTGAGGGTACGACCACGCTTTAGGGGGAGCGTACGTGTGAGGGCGCGGGTTAGTGTCAGCGTACGGGTTAGGATTAGTGGACGGGTGAGGGTCAGGCTTCGGGGAAGGGTTAGGGTTAGGGTTCGGGCTAGGGTTAGGGTTAGGGGACGGGGACGGTTTAGGGTCCAGGTGAGGGTACGACCACGCTTTAGGGGGAGCGTACGTGTGAGGGCGCGGGTTAGTGTCAGCGTACAGGTTAGGCTTCGGGGAAGGGTTAGGGTTAGGGTTCGGGGAAGGGTTAGGGTTAGGGTTCGGGCTAGGGTTAGGGTTAGGGGACGGGGACGGTTTAGGGTCCAGGTGAGGGTACGACCACGCTTTAGGGGGAGCGTACGTGTGAGGGCGCGGGTTAGTGTCAGCGTACGGGTTAGGATTAGGGGATGCGTGAGGGTCAGGCTTCGGGGAAGGGTTAGGGTTAGGGTTTGGGCTAGGGTTAGGGTTAGGGGACGGGGACGGTTTAGGGTCCAGGTGAGGGTACGACCACGCTTTAGGGGGAGCGTACGTGTGAGGGCGCGGGTTAGTGTCAGCGTACGGGTTAGGGTTAGGGGACGAGTGAGGGTCAGGCTTCGGGGAAGGGTTAGGGTTAGGGTTCGGGCTAGGGTTAGGGTTAGGGGACGGGGACGGTTTAGGGTCCAGGTGAGGGTACGACCACGCTTTAGGGGGAGCGTACGTGTGAGGGCGTGGGTTAGTGTCAGCGTACGGGTTAGGATTAGGGGACGGGTGAGGGTCAGGCTTCGGGGAAGGGTTAGGGTTAGGGTTCGGGCTAGGGTTAGGGTTAGGGGACGGGGACGGTTTAGAGTCCAGGTGAGGGTACGACCACGCTTTAGGGGGAGCGTACGTGTGAGGGCGCGGGTTAGTGTCAGCGTACGGGTTAGGATTAGGGGACGGGTGAGGGTCAGGCTTCGGGGAAGGGTTAGGGTTAGGGTTCGGGCTAGGGTTAGGGTTAGGGGACGGGGACGGTTTAGGGTCCAGGTGAGGGTATGACCACACTTTAGGGGGAGCGTACGTGTGAGGGCGCGGGTTAGTGTCAGCGTACGGCTTAGGATTAGGGGACGGGTGAGGGTCAGGCTTCGGGGAAGGGTTAGGGTTAGGGTTCGGGCTAGGGTTAGGGTTAGGGGACGGGGACGGTTTAGGGTCCAGGTGAGGGTAGGACCACGCTTTAGGGGGAGCGTACGTGTGCGGGCGCGGGTTAGTGTCATCGTACGGGTTAGGATTAGGGGACGGGTGAGGGTCAGGCTTCGGGGAAGGGTTAGGGTTAGGGTTCGGGCTAGGGTTAGGGTTAGGGGACAGGGACGGTTTAGGGTCCAGGTGAGGGTACGACCACGCTTTAGGGGGAGCGTACGTGTGAGGGCGCGGGTTAGTGTCAGCGTACGGGTTAGGATTAGGGGACGGGTGAGGGTCAGGCTTCGGGGAAGGGTTAGGGTTAGGGTTCGGGCTAGGGTTAGGGTTAGGGGACGGGGACGGTTTAGGGTCCAGGTGAGGGTACGACCACGCTTTAGGGGGAGCGTACGTGTGAGGGCGCGGGTTAGTGTCAGCGTACGGGTTAGGATTAGGGGACGGGTGAGGGTCAGGCTTCGGGGAAGGGTTAGGGTTAGGGTTCGGGCTAGGGTTAGGGTTAGGGGACGGGGACGGTTTAGGGTCCAGGTGAGGGTACGACCACGCTTTAGGGGGAGTGTACGTGTGAGGGCGCGGGTTAGTGTCAGCGTACGGGTTAGGATTAGGGGACGGGTGAGGGTCAGGCTTCGGGGAAGTATTAGGTTTAGGGTTCGGGCTGGGGTTAGGGTTAGGGGACGGGGATGGTTTAGGGTCCAGGTGAGGGTACGACCACGCTTTAGGAGGAGCGTACGTGTGAGGTCACGGGTTAGTGTCAGCGTACGGTTTAGGATTAGGGGACGGGTGAGGGTCAGGCTTCGGGGAAGGGTTAGGGTTAGGGTTCAGGCTAGGGTTAGGGTTAGGGGACGGGGATGGTTTAGGGTCCAGGTGAGGGTACGACCACGCTTTAGGGGAGCGTACGTGTGAGGGCGCGGGTTAGTGTCAGCGTACGGGTTAGGATTAGGGGACGGGTGAGGGTCAGGCTTCGGGGAAGGGTTAGGGTTAGGGTTCGGGCTAGGGTTAGGGTTAGGGGACGGGGACGGTTTAGGGTCCAGGTGAGGGTACGACCACGCTTTAGGGGGAGCGTACGTGTGAGGGCGCGGGTTAGTGTCAGCGTAAGGGTTAGGATTAGGGGACGGGTGAGGGTCAGGCTTCGGGGAAGGGTTAGGGTTAGGGTTCGGGCTAGGGTTAGGGTTAGGGGATGGGGACGGTTTAAGGTCCAGGTGAGGGTACGACCACGCTTTAGGGGGAGCGTACGTGTGAGGGCGCGGGTTAGTGTCAGCGTACGGCTTAGGATTAGGGGACGGGTGAGGGTCAGGCTTCGGGGAAGGGTTAGGGTTAGGGTTCGGGCTAGGGTTAGGGTTAGGGGACGGGGACGGTTTAGGGTCCAGGTGAGGGTACGACCACGCTTTAGGGGGAGCGTACGTGTGAGGGCGCGGGTTAGTGTCAGCGTACGGGTTAGGATTAGGGGACGGGTGAGGGTCAGGCTTCGGGGAAGGGTTAGGGTTAGGGTTCGGGCTAGGGTTAGGGTTAGGGGACGGGGACGGTTTAGGGTCCAGGTGAGGGTACGACCATGCTTTAGGGGGAGCGTACGTGTGAGGGCGCGGGTTAGTGTCAGCGTACGGGTTAGGATTAGGGGACGGGTGAGGGTCAGGCTTCGGGGAAGGGTTAGGGTTAGGGTTCTGGCTAGGGTTAGGGTTAGGGGACGGGGACGGTTTAGGGTCCAGGTGAGGGTACGACCACGCTTTAGGGGGAGCGTACGTGTGAGGGCGCGGGTTAGTGTCAGCGTACGGGTTAGGATTAGGGGACGGGTGAGGGTCTGGCTTCGGGGAAGGGTTAGGGTTAGGGTTCGGGCTAGGGTTAGGGTTAGGGGACGGGGACGGTTTAGGGTCCAGGTGAGGGTACGACCACGCTTTAGGGGGAGCGTACGTGTGAGGGCGCGGGTTAGTGTCAGCGTACGGGTTAGGATTAGGGGACGGGTGAGGGTCAGGCTTCGGGGAAGGGTTAGGGTTAGGGTTCAGGCTAGGGTTAGGGTTAGGGGACGGAGACGGTTTAGGGTCCAGGTGAGGGTACGACCACGCTTTAGGGGGAGCGTACGTGTGAGGGCGCGGGTTAGTGTCAGCGTACGGGTTAGGATTAGGGGACGGGTGAGGGTCAGGCTTCGGGGAAGGGTTAGGGTTAGGGTTCGGGCTAGGGTTAGGGTTAGGGGACGGGGACGGTTTAGGGTCCAGGTGAGGGTACGACCACGCTTTAGGGGGAGCGTACGTGTGAGGGCGTGGGTTAGTGTCAGCGTACGGGTTAGGAGTAGGGGACGGGTGAGGGTCAGGCTTCGGGGAAGGGTTAGGGTTAGGGTTCGGGCTAGGGTTAGGGTTAGGGGACGGGGACGGTTTAGGGTCCAGGTGAGGGTACGACCACGCTTTAGGGGGAGCGTACGTGTGAGGGCGCGGGTTAGTGTCAGCGTATGGGTTAGGATTAGGGGACGGGTGAGGGTCAGGCTTCGGGGAAGGGTTAGGGTTAGGGTTCGGGCTAGGGTTAGGGTTAGGGGACGGGGACGGTTTAGGGTCCAGGTGAGGGTACGACCACGCTTTAGGGGGAGCGTACGTGTGAGGGTGTGGGTTAGTGTCAGCGTACGGGTTAGGATTAGGGGACGCGTGAGGGTCAGGCTTCGGGGAAGGGTTAGGGTTAGGGTTAGGGCTAGGGTTAGGGTTAGGGGACGGGGACGGTTTAGGGTCCAGGTGAGGGTACGACCACGCTTTAGGGGGAGCGTACGTGTGAGGGCGCGGGTTAGTGTCAGCGTACGGGTTAGGATTAGGGGACGGGTGAGGGTCAGGCTTCGGGGAAGGGTTAGGGTTAGGGTTCGGGCTAGGGTTAGGGTTAGGGGACGGGGACGGTTTAGGGTCCAGGTGAGGGTACGACCACGCTTTAGGGGGAGCGTACGTGTGAGGGCGCGGGTTAGTGTCAGCGTACGGCTTAGGATTAGGGGATGGGTGAGGGTCAGGCTTCGGGGAAGGGTTAGGGTTAGGGTTCGGGCTAGGGTTAGGGTTAGGGGACGGGGACGGTTTAGGGTCCAGGTGAGGGTACGACCACGCTTTAGGGGGAGCGTACGTGTGAGGGCGCGGGTTAGTGTCAGCGTACGGGTTAGGATTAGGGGACGGGTGAGGGTCAGGCTTCGGGGAAGGGTTAGGGTTAGGGTTCGGGCTAGGGTTAGGGTTAGGGGACGGGGACGGTTTAGGGTCCAGGTGAGGGTACGACCACGCTTTAGGGGGAGCGTACGTGTGAGGGCGCGGGTTAGTGTCAGCGTACGGGTTAGGATTAGGGGACGGGTGAGGGTCAGGATTCGGGGAAGAGTTAGGGTTAGGGTTCGGGCTAGGGTTAGGGTTAGGGGACGGGGACGGTTTAGGGTCCAGGTGAGGGTACGACCACGCTTTAGGGGGAGCGTACGTGTGAGGGCGCGGGTTAGTGTCAGCGTACAGGTTAGGATTAGGGGACGGGTGAGGGTCAGGCTTCGGGGAAGGGTTAGGGTTAGGGTTCGGGCTAGGGTTAGGGTTAGGGGACGGGGACGGTTTAGGGTCCAGGTGAGGGTACGACCACGCTTTAGGGGGAGCGTACGTGTGAGGGCGTGGGTTAGTGTCAGCGTACGGCTTAGGATTAGGGGACGGGTGAGGGTCAGGCTTCGGGGAAGGGTTAGGGTTAGGGTTCGGGCTAGGGTTAGGGTTAGGGGACGGGGACGGTTTAGGGTCCAGGTGAGGGTACGACCACGCTTTAGGGGGAGCGTACGTGTGAGGGCGCGGGTTAGTGTCAGCGTATGGGTTAGGATTAGGGGACGGGTGAGGGTCAGGCTTCGGGGAAGGGTTAGGGTTAGGGTTCGGGCTAGGGTTAGGGTTAGGGGACGGGGACGGTTTAGGGTCCAGGTGAGGGTACGACCACGCTTTAGGGGGAGCGTACGTGTGAGGGTGTGGGTTAGTGTCAGCGTACGGGTTAGGATTAGGGGACGCGTGAGGGTCAGGCTTCGGGGAAGGGTTAGGGTTAGGGTTAGGGCTAGGGTTAGGGTTAGGGGACGGGGACGGTTTAGGGTCCAGGTGAGGGTACGACCACGCTTTAGGGGGAGCGTACGTGTGAGGGCGCGGGTTAGTGTCAGCGTACGGGTTAGGATTAGGGGACGGGTGAGGGTCAGGCTTCGGGGAAGGGTTAGGGTTAGGGTTCGGGCTAGGGTTAGGGTTAGGGGACGGGGACGGTTTAGGGTCCAGGTGAGGGTACGACCACGCTTTAGGGGGAGCGTACGTGTGAGGGCGCGGGTTAGTGTCAGCGTACGGCTTAGGATTAGGGGATGGGTGAGGGTCAGGCTTCGGGGAAGGGTTAGGGTTAGGGTTCGGGCTAGGGTTAGGGTTAGGGGACGGGGACGGTTTAGGGTCCAGGTGAGGGTACGACCACGCTTTAGGGGGAGCGTACGTGTGAGGGCGCGGGTTAGTGTCAGCGTACGGGTTAGGATTAGGGGACGGGTGAGGGTCAGGCTTCGGGGAAGGGTTAGGGTTAGGGTTCGGGCTAGGGTTAGGGTTAGGGGACGGGGACGGTTTAGGGTCCAGGTGAGGGTACGACCACGCTTTAGGGGGAGCGTACGTGTGAGGGCGCGGGTTAGTGTCAGCGTACGGGTTAGGATTAGGGGACGGGTGAGGGTCAGGCTTCGGGGAAGGGTTAGGGTTAGGGTTCGGGCTAGGGTTAGGGTTAGGGGACGGGGACGGTTTAGGGTCCAGGTGAGGGTACGACCACGCTTTAGGGGGAGCGTACGTGTGAGGGCGCGGGTTAGTGTCAGCGTACAGGTTAGGATTAGGGGACGGGTGAGGGTCAGGCTTCGGGGAAGGGTTAGGGTTAGGGTTCGGGCTAGGGTTAGGGTTAGGGGACGGGGACGGTTTAGGGTCCAGGTGAGGGTACGACCACGCTTTAGGGGGAGCGTACGTGTGAGGGCGCGGGTTAGTGTCAGCGTACGGGTTAGGATTAGGGGACGGGTGAGGGTCAGGCTTCGGGGAAGGGTTAGGGTTAGGGTTCGGGCTAGGGTTAGGGTTAGGAGACGGGGACGGTTTAGGGTCCAGGTGAGGGTACGACCACGCTTTAGGGGGAGCGTACGTGTGAGGGCGCGGATTAGTGTCAGCGTACGGGTTAGGATTAGGGGACGCGTGAGGGTCAGGCTTCGGGGAAGGGTTAGGGTTAGGGTTCGGGCTAGGGTTAGGGTTAGGGGACGGGGACGGTTTAGGGTCCAGGTGAGGGTACGACCACGCTTTAGGGGGAGCGTACGTGTGAGGGCGCGGGTTAGTGTCAGCGTACGGTTTAGGATTAGGGGACGGGTGAGGGTCAGGCTTCGGGTAAGGGTTAGGGTTAGGGTTCGGGCTAGGGTTAGGGTTAGGGGACGGGGACGGTTTAGGGTCCAGGTGAGGGTACGACCACGCTTTAGGGGGAGCATACGTGTGAGGGCGCGGGTTAGTGTCAGCGTACGGGTTAGGATTAGGGGACGCGTGAGGGTCAGGCTTCGGGGAAGGGTTAGGGTTAGGGTTCGGGCTAGGGTTAGGGTTAGGGGACGGGGACGGTTTAGGGTCCAGGTGAGGGTACGACCACGCTTTAGGGGGAGCGTACGTGTGAGGGCGCGGGTTAGTGTCAGCGTACGGGTTAGGATTAGGGGACGGGTGAGGGTCAGGCTTCGGGGAAGGGTTAGGATTAGGGTTCGGGCTAGGGTTAGGGTTAGGGGACGGGGACGGTTTAGAGTCCAGGTGAGGGTACGACCACGCTTTAGGGGGAGCGTACGTGTGAGGGCGCGGGTTAGTGTCAGCGTACGGGTTAGGATTAGGGGACGGGTGAGGGTCAGGCTTCGGGGAAGGGTTAGGGTTAGGGTTCGGGCTAGGGTTAGGGTTAGGGGACGGGGACGGTTTAGGTTCCAGGTGAGGGTATGACCACACTTTAGGGGGAGCGTACGTGTGAGGGCGCGGGTTAGTGTCAGCGTACGGCTTAGGATTAGGGGACGGGTGAGGGTCAGGCTTCGGGGAAGGGTTAGGGTTAGGGTTCGGGCTAGGGTTAGGGTTAGGGGACGGGGACGGTTTAGGGTCCAGGTGAGGGTAGGACCACGCTTTAGGGGGAGCGTACGTGTGCGGGCGCGGGTTAGTGTCATCGTACGGGTTAGGATTAGGGGACGGGTGAGGGTCAGGCTTCGGGGAAGTGTTAGGGTTAGGGTTCGGGCTAGGGTTAGGGTTAGGGGACAGGGACGGTTTAGGGTCCAGGTGAGGGTACGACCACGCTTTAGGGGGAGCGTACGTGTGAGGGCGCGGGTTAGTGTCAGCGTACGGGTTAGGATTAGGGGACGGGTGAGGGTCAGGCTTCGGGGAAGGGTTAGGGTTAGGGTTCGGGCTAGGGTTAGGGTTAGGGGACGGGGACGGTTTAGGGTCCAGGTGAGGGTACGACCACGCTTTAGGGGGAGCGTACGTGTGAGGGCGCGGGTTAGTGTCAGCGTACGGGTTAGGATTAGGGGACGGGTGAGGGTCAGGCTTCGGGGAAGGGTTAGGGTTAGGGTTCGGGCTAGGGTTAGGGTTAGGGGACGGGGACGGTTTAGGGTCCAGGTGAGGGTACGACCACACTTTAGGGGGAGCGTACGTGTGAGGGCGCGGGTTAGTGTCAGCGTACGGGTTAGGATTAGGGGACGGGTGAGGGTCAGGCTTCGGGGAAGGGTTAGGGTTAGGCTTCGGGCTAGGGTTAGGGTTAGGGGACGGGGACGGTTTAGGGTCCAGGTGAGGGTACGACCACGCTTTAGGGGGAGCGTACGTGTGCGGGCGCGGGTTAGTGTCATCGTACGGGTTAGGATTAGGGGACGGGTGAGGGTCAGTCTTCGGGGAAGTGTTAGGGTTAGGGTTCGGGCTAGGGTTAGGGTTAGGGGACGGGGACGGTTTAGGGTCCAGGTGAGGGTACGACCACGCTTTAGGGGGAGCGTACGTGTGAGGGCGCGGGTTAGTGTCAGCGTACGGGTTAGGATTAGGGGACGGGTGAGGGTCAGGCTTCGGGGAAGGGTTAGGGTTAGGGTTCGGGCTAGGGTTAGGGTTAGGGGACGGGGACGGTTTAGGGTCCAGGTGAGGGTACGACCACGCTTTAGGGGGAGCGTACGTGTGAGGGCGCGGGTTAGTGTCAGCGTACGGGTTAGGATTAGGGGACGCGTGAGGGTCAGGCTTCGGGGAAGGGTTAGGGTTAGGGTTCGGGCTAGGGTTAGGGTTAGGGGACGGGGACGGTTTAGGGTCCAGGTGAGGGTACGACCACGCTTTAGGGGGAGCGTACGTGTGAGGGCACGGGTTAGTGTCAGCGTACGGGTTAGGATTAGGGGACGCGTGAGGGTCAGGCTTCGGGGAAGTGTTAGGGTTAGGGTTCGGGCTAGGGTTAGGGTTAGGGGACGGGGACGGTTTAGGGTCCAGGTGAGGGTACGACCACGCTTTAGGGGGATCGTACGTGTGAGGGCGCGGGTTAGTGTCAGCGTACGGCTTAGGATTAGGGGACGGGTGAGGGTCAGGCTTCGGGGAAGGGTTAGGGTTAGGCTTCGGGCTAGGGTTAGGGTTAGGGGACGGGGACGGTTTAGGGTCCAGGTGAGGGTACGACCACGCTTTAGGGGGAGCGTACGTGTGAGGGCGCGGGTTAGTGTCAGCGTACGGGTTAGGATTAGGGGACGGGTGAGGGTCAGGCTTCGGGGAAGGGTTAGGGTTAGGGTTCGGGCTAGGGTTAGGGTTAGGGGACGGGGACGGTTTAGGGTCCAGGTGAGGGTACGACCACGCTTTAGGGGGAGCGTACGTGTGAGGGCGCGGGTTAGTGTCAGCG
Organism: Grampus griseus; assembly: GCF_964374135.1. Lineage (NCBI taxonomy): Eukaryota > Metazoa > Chordata > Mammalia > Artiodactyla > Delphinidae > Grampus > Grampus griseus. Next base: position 294,501 of record NW_028133135.1, read on the forward strand.
TACGGGTTAGGATTAGGGGACGGGTGAGGGTCAGGCTTCCGGGAAGGGTTAGGGTTAGGGTTCGGGCTAGGGTTAGGGTTAGGGGACGGGGACGGTTTAGGGTCCAGGTGAGGGTACGACCACGCTTTAGGGGGAGCGTACGTGTGAGGGCGCGGGTTAGTGTCAGCGTACGGGTTAGGATTAGGGGACGGGTGAGGGTCAGGCTTCGGGGAAGGGTTAGGGTTAGGGTTCGGGCTAGGGTTAGGGTTAGGGGAAGGGGACGGTTTAGGGTCCAGGTGAGGGTACGACCACGCTTTAGGGTGAGCGTACGTGTGAGGGCGCGGGTTAGTGTCAGCGTACGGGTTAGGATTAGGGGACGCGTGAGGGTCAGGCTTCGGGGAAGGGTTAGGGTTAGGGTTCGGGCTAGGGTTAGGGTTAGGGGACGGGGACGGTTTAGGGTCCAGGTGAGGGTACGACCACGCTTTAGGGGGAGCGTACGTGTGAGGGCGTGGGTTAGTGTCAGCGTACGGCTTAGGATTAGGGGACGGGTGAGGGTCAGGCTTCGGGGAAGGGTTAGGGTTAGGGTTCGGGCTAGGGTTAGGGTTAGGGGACGGGGACGGTTTAGGGTCCAGGTGAGGGTACGACCACGCTTTAGGGGGAGCGTACGTGTGAGGGCGCGGGTTAGTGTCAGCGTACGGGTTAGGATTAGTGGACGGGTGAGGGTCAGGCTTCGGGGAAGGGTTAGGGTTAGGGTTCGGGCTAGGGTTAGGGTTAGGGGACGGGGACGGTTTAGGGTCCAGGTGAGGGTACGACCACGCTTTAGGGGGAGCGTACGTGTGAGGGCGCGGGTTAGTGTCAGCGTACAGGTTAGGCTTCGAGGAAGGGTTAGGGTTAGGGTTCGGGGAAGGGTTAGGGTTAGGGTTCGGGCTAGGGTTAGGGTTAGGGGACGGGGACGGTTTAGGGTCCAGGTGAGGGTACGACCACGCTTTAGGGGGAGCGTACGTGTGAGGGCGCGGGTTAGTGTCAGCGTACGGGTTAGGATTAGGGGATGCGTGAGGGTCAGGCTTCGGGGAAGGGTTAGGGTTAGGGTTTGGGCTAGGGTTAGGGTTAGGGGACGGGGACGGTTTAGGGTCCAGGTGAGGGTACGACCACGCTTTAGGGGGAGCGTACGTGTGAGGGCGCGGGTTAGTGTCAGCGTACGGGTTAGGGTTAGGGGACGAGTGAGGGTCAGGCTTCGGGGAAGGGTTAGGGTTAGGGTTCGGGCTAGGGTTAGGGTTAGGGGACGGGGACGGTTTAGGGTCCAGGTGAGGGTACGACCACGCTTTAGGGGGAGCGTACGTGTGAGGGCGTGGGTTAGTGTCAGCGTACGGGTTAGGATTAGGGGACGGGTGAGGGTCAGGCTTCGGGGAAGGGTTAGGGTTAGGGTTCGGGCTAGGGTTAGGGTTAGGGGACGGGGACGGTTTAGAGTCCAGGTGAGGGTACGACCACGCTTTAGGGGGAGCGTACGTGTGAGGGCGCGGGTTAGTGTCAGCGTACGGGTTAGGATTAGGGGACGGGTGAGGGTCAGGCTTCGGGGAAGGGTTAGGGTTAGGGTTCGGGCTAGGGTTAGGGTTAGGGGACGGGGACGGTTTAGGGTCCAGGTGAGGGTATGACCACACTTTAGGGGGAGCGTACGTGTGAGGGCGCGGGTTAGTGTCAGCGTACGGCTTAGGATTAGGGGACGGGTGAGGGTCAGGCTTCGGGGAAGGGTTAGGGTTAGGGTTCGGGCTAGGGTTAGGGTTAGGGGACGGGGACGGTTTAGGGTCCAGGTGAGGGTAGGACCACGCTTTAGGGGGAGCGTACGTGTGCGGGCGCGGGTTAGTGTCATCGTACGGGTTAGGATTAGGGGACGGGTGAGGGTCAGGCTTCGGGGAAGTGTTAGGGTTAGGGTTCGGGCTAGGGTTAGGGTTAGGGGACAGGGACGGTTTAGGGTCCAGGTGAGGGTACGACCACGCTTTAGGGGGAGCGTACGTGTGAGGGCGCGGGTTAGTGTCAGCGTACGGGTTAGGATTAGGGGACGGGTGAGGGTCAGGCTTCGGGGAAGGGTTAGGGTTAGGGTTCGGGCTAGGGTTAGGGTTAGGGGACGGGGACGGTTTAGGGTCCAGGTGAGGGTACGACCACGCTTTAGGGGGAGCGTACGTGTGAGGGCGCGGGTTAGTGTCAGCGTACGGGTTAGGATTAGGGGACGGGTGAGGGTCAGGCTTCGGGGAAGGGTTAGGGTTAGGGTTCGGGCTAGGGTTAGGGTTAGGGGACGGGGACGGTTTAGGGTCCAGGTGAGGGTACGACCACGCTTTAGGGGGAGTGTACGTGTGAGGGCGCGGGTTAGTGTCAGCGTACGGGTTAGGATTAGGGGACGGGTGAGGGTCAGGCTTCGGGGAAGTATTAGGTTTAGGGTTCGGGCTGGGGTTAGGGTTAGGGGACGGGGATGGTTTAGGGTCCAGGTGAGGGTACGACCACGCTTTAGGAGGAGCGTACGTGTGAGGGCACGGGTTAGTGTCAGCGTACGGTTTAGGATTAGGGGACGGGTGAGGGTCAGGCTTCGGGGAAGGGTTAGGGTTAGGGTTCAGGCTAGGGTTAGGGTTAGGGGACGGGGATGGTTTAGGGTCCAGGTGAGGGTACGACCACGCTTTAGGGGAGCGTACGTGTGAGGGCGCGGGTTAGTGTCAGCGTACGGGTTAGGATTAGGGGACGGGTGAGGGTCAGGCTTCGGGGAAGGGTTAGGGTTAGGGTTCGGGCTAGGGTTAGGGTTAGGGGACGGGGACGGTTTAGGGTCCAGGTGAGGGTACGACCACGCTTTAGGGGGAGCGTACGTGTGAGGGCGCGGGTTAGTGTCAGCGTAAGGGTTAGGATTAGGGGACGGGTGAGGGTCAGGCTTCTGGGAAGGGTTAGGGTTAGGGTTCGGGCTAGGGTTAGGGTTAGGGGACGGGGACGGTTTAAGGTCCAGGTGAGGGTACGACCACGCTTTAGGGGGAGCGTACGTGTGAGGGCGCGGGTTAGTGTCAGCGTACGGCTTAGGATTAGGGGACGGGTGAGGGTCAGGCTTCGGGGAAGGGTTAGGGTTAGGGTTCGGGCTAGGGTTAGGGTTAGGGGACGGGGACGGTTTAGGGTCCAGGTGAGGGTACGACCACGCTTTAGGGGAAGCGTACGTGTGAGGGCGCGGGTTAGTGTCAGCGTACGGCTTAGGATTAGGGGACGGGTGAGGGTCAGGCTTCGGGGAAGGGTTAGGGTTAGGGTTCGGGCTAGGGTTAGGGTTAGGGGACGGGGACGGTTTAGGGTCCAGGTGAGGGTACGACCACGCTTTAGGGGGATCGTACGTGTGAGGGCGCGGGTTAGTGTCAGCGTACGGCTTAGGATTAGGGGACGGGTGAGGGTCAGGCTTCGGGGAAGGGTTAGGGTTAGGCTTCGGGCTAGGGTTAGGGTTAGGGGACGGGGACGGTTTAGGGTCCAGGTGAGGGTACGACCACGCTTTAGGGGGAGCGTACGTGTGAGGGCGCGGGTTAGTGTCAGCGTACGGGTTAGGATTAGGGGACGGGTGAGGGTCAGGCTTCGGGGAAGGGTTAGGGTTAGGGTTCGGGCTAGGGTTAGGGTTAGGGGACGGGGACGGTTTAGGGTCCAGGTGAGGGTACGACCACGCTTTAGGGGGAGCGTACGTGTGAGGGCGCGGGTTGGTGTCAGCGTACGGGTTAGGATTAGGGGACGGGTGAGGGTCAGGCTTCCGGGAAGGGTTAGGGTTAGGGTTCGGGCTAGGGTTAGGGTTAGGGGACGGGGACGGTTTAGGGTCCAGGTGAGGGTACGACCACGCTTTAGGGGGAGCGTACGTGTGAGGGCGCGGGTTAGTGTCAGCGTACGGGTTAGGATTAGGGGACGGGTGAGGGTCAGGCTTCGGGGAAGGGTTAGGGTTAGGGTTCGGGCTAGGGTTAGGGTTAGGGGAAGGGGACGGTTTAGGGTCCAGGTGAGGGTACGACCACGCTTTAGGGGGAGCGTACGTGTGAGGGCGCGGGTTAGTGTCAGCGTACGGGTTAGGATTAGGGGACGCGTGAGGGTCAGGCTTCGGGGAAGGGTTAGGGTTAGGGTTCGGGCTAGGGTTAGGGTTAGGGGACGGGGACGGTTTAGGGTCCAGGTGAGGGTACGACCACGCTTTAGGGGGAGCGTACGTGTGAGGGCGCGGGTTAGTGTCAGCGTACGGCTTAGGATTAGGGGACGGGTGAGGGTCAGGCTTCGGGGAAGGGTTAGGGTTAGGGTTCGGGCTAGGGTTAGGGTTAGGGGACGGGGACGGTTTAGGGTCCAGGTGAGGGTACGACCACGCTTTAGGGGGAGCGTACGTGTGAGGGCGCGGGTTAGTGTCAGCGTACGGGTTAGGATTAGTGGACGGGTGAGGGTCAGGCTTCGGGGAAGGGTTAGGGTTAGGGTTCGGGCTAGGGTTAGGGTTAGGGGACGGGGACGGTTTAGGGTCCAGGTGAGGGTACGACCACGCTTTAGGGGGAGCGTACGTGTGAGGGCGCGGGTTAGTGTCAGCGTACAGGTTAGGCTTCGAGGAAGGGTTAGGGTTAGGGTTCGGGGAAGGGTTAGGGTTAGGGTTCGGGCTAGGGTTAGGGTTAGGGGACGGGGACGGTTTAGGGTCCAGGTGAGGGTACGACCACGCTTTAGGGGGAGCGTACGTGTGAGGGCGCGGGTTAGTGTCAGCGTACGGGTTAGGATTAGGGGATGCGTGAGGGTCAGGCTTCGGGGAAGGGTTAGGGTTAGGGTTTGGGCTAGGGTTAGGGTTAGGGGACGGGGACGGTTTAGGGTCCAGGTGAGGGTACGACCACGCTTTAGGGGGAGCGTACGTGTGAGGGCGCGGGTTAGTGTCAGCGTACGGGTTAGGGTTAGGGGACGAGTGAGGGTCAGGCTTCGGGGAAGGGTTAGGGTTAGGGTTCGGGCTAGGGTTAGGGTTAGGGGACGGGGACGGTTTAGGGTCCAGGTGAGGGTACGACCACGCTTTAGGGGGAGCGTACGTGTGAGGGCGTGGGTTAGTGTCAGCGTACGGGTTAGGATTAGGGGACGGGTGAGGGTCAGGCTTCGGGGAAGGGTTAGGGTTAGGGTTCGGGCTAGGGTTAGGGTTAGGGGACGGGGACGGTTTAGAGTCCAGGTGAGGGTACGACCACGCTTTAGGGGGAGCGTACGTGTGAGGGCGCGGGTTAGTGTCAGCGTACGGGTTAGGATTAGGGGACGGGTGAGGGTCAGGCTTCGGGGAAGGGTTAGGGTTAGGGTTCGGGCTAGGGTTAGGGTTAGGGGACGGGGACGGTTTAGGGTCCAGGTGAGGGTATGACCACACTTTAGGGGGAGCGTACGTGTGAGGGCGCGGGTTAGTGTCAGCGTACGGCTTAGGATTAGGGGACGGGTGAGGGTCAGGCTTCGGGGAAGGGTTAGGGTTAGGGTTCGGGCTAGGGTTAGGGTTAGGGGACGGGGACGGTTTAGGGTCCAGGTGAGGGTAGGACCACGCTTTAGGGGGAGCGTACGTGTGCGGGCGCGGGTTAGTGTCATCGTACGGGTTAGGATTAGGGGACGGGTGAGGGTCAGGCTTCGGGGAAGTGTTAGGGTTAGGGTTCGGGCTAGGGTTAGGGTTAGGGGACAGGGACGGTTTAGGGTCCAGGTGAGGGTACGACCACGCTTTAGGGGGAGCGTACGTGTGAGGGCGCGGGTTAGTGTCAGCGTACGGGTTAGGATTAGGGGACGGGTGAGGGTCAGGCTTCGGGGAAGGGTTAGGGTTAGGGTTCGGGCTAGGGTTAGGGTTAGGGGACGGGGACGGTTTAGGGTCCAGGTGAGGGTACGACCACGCTTTAGGGGGAGCGTACGTGTGAGGGCGCGGGTTAGTGTCAGCGTACGGGTTAGGATTAGGGGACGGGTGAGGGTCAGGCTTCGGGGAAGGGTTAGGGTTAGGGTTCGGGCTAGGGTTAGGGTTAGGGGACGGGGACGGTTTAGGGTCCAGGTGAGGGTACGACCACGCTTTAGGGGGAGTGTACGTGTGAGGGCGCGGGTTAGTGTCAGCGTACGGGTTAGGATTAGGGGACGGGTGAGGGTCAGGCTTCGGGGAAGTATTAGGTTTAGGGTTCGGGCTGGGGTTAGGGTTAGGGGACGGGGATGGTTTAGGGTCCAGGTGAGGGTACGACCACGCTTTAGGAGGAGCGTACGTGTGAGGGCACGGGTTAGTGTCAGCGTACGGTTTAGGATTAGGGGACGGGTGAGGGTCAGGCTTCGGGGAAGGGTTAGGGTTAGGGTTCAGGCTAGGGTTAGGGTTAGGGGACGGGGATGGTTTAGGGTCCAGGTGAGGGTACGACCACGCTTTAGGGGAGCGTACGTGTGAGGGCGCGGGTTAGTGTCAGCGTACGGGTTAGGATTAGGGGACGGGTGAGGGTCAGGCTTCGGGGAAGGGTTAGGGTTAGGGTTCGGGCTAGGGTTAGGGTTAGGGGACGGGGACGGTTTAGGGTCCAGGTGAGGGTACGACCACGCTTTAGGGGGAGCGTACGTGTGAGGGCGCGGGTTAGTGTCAGCGTAAGGGTTAGGATTAGGGGACGGGTGAGGGTCAGGCTTCTGGGAAGGGTTAGGGTTAGGGTTCGGGCTAGGGTTAGGGTTAGGGGATGGGGACGGTTTAAGGTCCAGGTGAGGGTACGACCACGCTTTAGGGGGAGCGTACGTGTGAGGGCGCGGGTTAGTGTCAGCGTACGGCTTAGGATTAGGGGACGGGTGAGGGTCAGGCTTCGGGGAAGGGTTAGGGTTAGGGTTCGGGCTAGGGTTAGGGTTAGGGGACGGGGACGGTTTAGGGTCCAGGTGAGGGTACGACCACGCTTTAGGGGAAGCGTACGTGTGAGGGCGCGGGTTAGTGTCAGCGTACGGCTTAGGATTAGGGGACGGGTGAGGGTCAGGCTTCGGGGAAGGGTTAGGGTTAGGCTTCGGGCTAGGGTTAGGGTTAGGGGACGGGGACGGTTTAGGGTCCAGGTGAGGGTACGACCATGCTTTAGGGGGAGCGTACGTGTGAGGGCGCGGGTTAGTGTCAGCGTACGGGTTAGGATTAGGGGACGGGTGAGGGTCAGGCTTCGGGGAAGGGTTAGGGTTAGGGTTCTGGCTAGGGTTAGGGTTAGGGGACGGGGACGGTTTAGGGTCCAGGTGAGGGTACGACCACGCTTTAGGGGGAGCGTACGTGTGAGGGCGCGGGTTAGTGTCAGCGTACGGGTTAGGATTAGGGGACGGGTGAGGGTCAGGCTTCGGGGAAGTGTTAGGGTTAGGGTTCGGGCTAGGGTTAGGGTTAGGGGACGGGGACGGTTTAGGGTCCAGGTGAGGGTACGACCACGCTTTAGGGGGAGCGTACGTGTGAGGGCGCGGGTTAGTGTCAGCGTACGGGTTAGGATTAGGGGACGGGTGAGGGTCAGGCTTCGGGGAAGGGTTAGGGTTAGGGTTCAGGCTAGGGTTAGGGTTAGGGGACGGAGACGGTTTAGGGTCCAGGTGAGGGTACGACCACGCTTTAGGGGGAGCGTACGTGTGAGGGCGCGGGTTAGTGTCAGCGTACGGGTTAGGATTAGGGGACGGGTGAGGGTCAGGCTTCGGGGAAGGGTTAGGGTTAGGGTTCGGGCTAGGGTTAGGGTTAGGGGACGGGGACGGTTTAGGGTCCAGGTGAGGGTACGACCACGCTTTAGGGGGAGCGTACGTGTGAGGGCGTGGGTTAGTGTCAGCGTACGGGTTAGGAGTAGGGGACGGGTGAGGGTCAGGCTTCGGGGAAGGGTTAGGGTTAGGGTTCGGGCTAGGGTTAGGGTTAGGGGACGGGGACGGTTTAGGGTCCAGGTGAGGGTACGACCACGCTTTAGGGGGAGCGTACGTGTGAGGGCGCGGGTTAGTGTCAGCGTATGGGTTAGGATTAGGGGACGGGTGAGGGTCAGGCTTCGGGGAAGGGTTAGGGTTAGGGTTCGGGCTAGGGTTAGGGTTAGGGGACGGGGACGGTTTAGGGTCCAGGTGAGGGTACGACCACGCTTTAGGGGGAGCGTACGTGTGAGGGTGTGGGTTAGTGTCAGCGTACGGGTTAGGATTAGGGGACGCGTGAGGGTCAGGCTTCGGGGAAGGGTTAGGGTTAGGGTTAGGGCTAGGGTTAGGGTTAGGGGACGGGGACGGTTTAGGGTCCAGGTGAGGGTACGACCACGCTTTAGGGGGAGCGTACGTGTGAGGGCGCGGGTTAGTGTCAGCGTACGGGTTAGGATTAGGGGACGGGTGAGGGTCAGGCTTCGGGGAAGGGTTAGGGTTAGGGTTCGGGCTAGGGTTAGGGTTAGGGGACGGGGACGGTTTAGGGTCCAGGTGAGGGTACGACCACGCTTTAGGGGGAGCGTACGTGTGAGGGCGCGGGTTAGTGTCAGCGTACGGCTTAGGATTAGGGGATGGGTGAGGGTCAGGCTTCGGGGAAGGGTTAGGGTTAGGGTTCGGGCTAGGGTTAGGGTTAGGGGACGGGGACGGTTTAGGGTCCAGGTGAGGGTACGACCACGCTTTAGGGGGAGCGTACGTGTGAGGGCGCGGGTTAGTGTCAGCGTACGGGTTAGGATTAGGGGACGGGTGAGGGTCAGGCTTCGGGGAAGGGTTAGGGTTAGGGTTCGGGCTAGGGTTAGGGTTAGGGGACGGGGACGGTTTAGGGTCCAGGTGAGGGTACGACCACGCTTTAGGGGGAGCGTACGTGTGAGGGCGCGGGTTAGTGTCAGCGTACGGGTTAGGATTAGGGGACGGGTGAGGGTCAGGATTCGGGGAAGGGTTAGGGTTAGGGTTCGGGCTAGGGTTAGGGTTAGGGGACGGGGACGGTTTAGGGTCCAGGTGAGGGTACGACCACGCTTTAGGGGGAGCGTACGTGTGAGGGCGCGGGTTAGTGTCAGCGTACAGGTTAGGATTAGGGGACGGGTGAGGGTCAGGCTTCGGGGAAGGGTTAGGGTTAGGGTTCGGGCTAGGGTTAGGGTTAGGGGACGGGGACGGTTTAGGGTCCAGGTGAGGGTACGACCACGCTTTAGGGGGAGCGTACGTGTGAGGGCGTGGGTTAGTGTCAGCGTACGGCTTAGGATTAGGGGACGGGTGAGGGTCAGGCTTCGGGGAAGGGTTAGGGTTAGGGTTCGGGCTAGGGTTAGGGTTAGGGGACGGGGACGGTTTAGGGTCCAGGTGAGGGTACGACCACGCTTTAGGGGGAGCGTACGTGTGAGGGCGCGGGTTAGTGTCAGCGTATGGGTTAGGATTAGGGGACGGGTGAGGGTCAGGCTTCGGGGAAGGGTTAGGGTTAGGGTTCGGGCTAGGGTTAGGGTTAGGGGACGGGGACGGTTTAGGGTCCAGGTGAGGGTACGACCACGCTTTAGGGGGAGCGTACGTGTGAGGGTGTGGGTTAGTGTCAGCGTACGGGTTAGGATTAGGGGACGCGTGAGGGTCAGGCTTCGGGGAAGGGTTAGGGTTAGGGTTAGGGCTAGGGTTAGGGTTAGGGGACGGGGACGGTTTAGGGTCCAGGTGAGGGTACGACCACGCTTTAGGGGGAGCGTACGTGTGAGGGCGCGGGTTAGTGTCAGCGTACGGGTTAGGATTAGGGGACGGGTGAGGGTCAGGCTTCGGGGAAGGGTTAGGGTTAGGGTTCGGGCTAGGGTTAGGGTTAGGGGACGGGGACGGTTTAGGGTCCAGGTGAGGGTACGACCACGCTTTAGGGGGAGCGTACGTGTGAGGGCGCGGGTTAGTGTCAGCGTACGGCTTAGGATTAGGGGATGGGTGAGGGTCAGGCTTCGGGGAAGGGTTAGGGTTAGGGTTCGGGCTAGGGTTAGGGTTAGGGGACGGGGACGGTTTAGGGTCCAGGTGAGGGTACGACCACGCTTTAGGGGGAGCGTACGTGTGAGGGCGCGGGTTAGTGTCAGCGTACGGGTTAGGATTAGGGGACGGGTGAGGGTCAGGCTTCGGGGAAGGGTTAGGGTTAGGGTTCGGGCTAGGGTTTGGGTTAGGGGACGGGGACGGTTTAGGGTCCAGGTGAGGGTACGACCACGCTTTAGGGGGAGCGTACGTGTGAGGGCGCGGGTTAGTGTCAGCGTACGGGTTAGGATTAGGGGACGGGTGAGGGTCAGGATTCGGGGAAGGGTTAGGGTTAGGGTTCGGGCTAGGGTTAGGGTTAGGGGACGGGGACGGTTTAGGGTCCAGGTGAGGGTACGACCACGCTTTAGGGGGAGCGTACGTGTGAGGGCGCGGGTTAGTGTCAGCGTACAGGTTAGGATTAGGGGACGGGTGAGGGTCAGGCTTCGGGGAAGGGTTAGGGTTAGGGTTCGGGCTAGGGTTAGGGTTAGGGGACGGGGACGGTTTAGGGTCCAGGTGAGGGTACGACCACGCTTTAGGGGGAGCGTATGTGTGAGGGCGCGGGTTAGTGTCAGCGTACGGGTTAGGATTAGGGGACGGGTGAGGGTCAGGCTTCGGGGAAGGGTTAGGGTTAGGGTTCGGGCTAGGGTTAGGGTTAGGAGACGGGGACGGTTTAGGGTCCAGGTGAGGGTACGACCACGCTTTAGGGGGAGCGTACGTGTGAGGGCGCGGATTAGTGTCAGCGTACGGGTTAGGATTAGGGGACGCGTGAGGGTCAGGCTTCGGGGAAAGGTTAGGGTTAGGGTTCGGGCTAGGGTTAGGGTTAGGGGACGGGGACGGTTTAGGGTCCAGGTGAGGGTACGACCACGCTTTAGGGGGAGCGTACGTGTGAGGGCGCGGGTTAGTGTCAGCGTACGGTTTAGGATTAGGGGACGGGTGAGGGTCAGGCTTCGGGTAAGGGTTAGGGTTAGGGTTCGGGCTAGGGTTAGGGTTAGGGGACGGGGACAGTTTAGGGTCCAGGTGAGGGTACGACCACGCTTTAGGGGGAGCATACGTGTGAGGGCGCGGTTTAGTGTCAGCGTACGGGTTAGGATTAGGGGACGCGTGAGGGTCAGGCTTCGGGGAAGGGTTAGGGTTAGGGTTCGGGCTAGGGTTAGGGTTAGGGGACGGGGACGGTTTAGGGTCCAGGTGAGGGTACGACCACGCTTTAGGGGGAGCATACGTGTGAGGGCGCGGGTTAGTGTCAGCGTACGGGTTAGGATTAGGGGACGGGTGAGGGTCAGGCTTCGGGGAAGGGTTAGGGTTAGGGTTCGGGCTAGGGTTAGGGTTAGGGGACGGGGACGGTTTAGAGTCCAGGTGAGGGTACGACCACGCTTTAGGGGGAGCGTACGTGTGAGGGCGCGGGTTAGTGTCAGCGTACGGGTTAGGATTAGGGGACGGGTGAGGGTCAGGCTTCGGGGAAGGGTTAGGGTTAGGGTTCGGGCTAGGGTTAGGGTTAGGGGACGGGGACGGTTTAGGTTCCAGGTGAGGGTATGACCACACTTTAGGGGGAGCGTACGTGTGAGGGCGCGGGTTAGTGTCAGCGTACGGCTTAGGATTAGGGGACGGGTGAGGGTCAGGCTTCGGGGAAGGGTTAGGGTTAGGGTTCGGGCTAGGGTTAGGGTTAGGGGACGGGGACGGTTTAGGGTCCAGGTGAGGGTACGACCACGCTTTAGGGGGAGCGTACGTGTGCGGGCGCGGGTTAGTGTCATCGTACGGGTTAGGATTAGGGGACGGGTGAGGGTCAGGCTTCGGGGAAGTGTTAGGGTTAGGGTTCGGGCTAGGGTTAGGGTTAGGGGACAGGGACGGTTTAGGGTCCAGGTGAGGGTACGACCACGCTTTAGGGGGAGCGTACGTGTGAGGGCGCGGGTTAGTGTCAGCGTACGGGTTAGGATTAGGGGACGGGTGAGGGTCAGGCTTCGGGGAAGGGTTAGGGTTAGGGTTCGGGCTAGGGTTAGGGTTAGGGGACGGGGACGGTTTAGGGTCCAGGTGAGGGTACGACCACGCTTTAGGGGGAGCGTACGTGTGAGGGCGCGGGTTAGTGTCAGCGTACGGGTTAGGATTAGGGGACGGGTGAGGGTCAGGCTTCGGGGAAGGGTTAGGGTTAGGGTTCGGGCTAGGGTTAGGGTTAGGGGACGGGGACGGTTTAGGGTCCAGGTGAGGGTACGACCACGCTTTAGGGGGAGCGTACGTGTGAGGGCGCGGGTTAGTGTCAGCGTACGGGTTAGGATTAGGGGACGGGTGAGGGTCAGGCTTCGGGGAAGGGTTAGGGTTAGGCTTCGGGCTAGGGTTAGGGTTAGGGGACGGGGACGGTTTAGGGTCCAGGTGAGGGTACGACCACGCTTTAGGGGGAGCATACGTGTGCGGGCGCGGGTTAGTGTCATCGTACGGGTTAGGATTAGGGGACGGGTGAGGGTCAGGCTTCGGGGAAGTGTTAGGGTTAGAGTTCGGGCTAGGGTTAGGGTTAGGGGACGGGGACGGTTTAGGGTCCAGGTGAGGGTACGACCACGCTTTAGGGGGAGCGTACGTGTGAGGGCGCGGGTTAGTGTCAGCGTACGGGTTAGGATTAGGGGACGGGTGAGGGTCAGGCTTCGGGGAAGGGTTAGGGTTAGGGTTCGGGCTAGGGTTAGGGTTAGGGGACGGGGACGGTTTAGGGTCCAGGTGAGGGTACGACCACGCTTTAGGGGGAGCGTACGTGTGAGGGCGCGGGTTAGTGTCAGCGTACGGGTTAGGATTAGGGGACGCGTGAGGGTCAGGCTTCGGGGAAGGGTTAGGGTTAGGGTTCGGGCTAGGGTTAGGGTTAGGGGACGGGGACGGTTTAGGGTCCAGGTGAGGGTACGACCACGCTTTAGGGGGAGCGTACGTGTGAGGGCGCGGGTTAGTGTCAGCGTACGGGTTAGGATTCGGGGACGCGTGAGGGTCAGGCTTCGGGGAAGGGTTAGGGTTAGGGTTCGGGCTAGGGTTAGGGTTAGGGGACGGGGACGGTTTAGGGTCCAGGTGAGGGTACGACCACGCTTTAGGGGGAGCGTACGTGTGAGGGCGTGGGTTAGTGTCAGCGTACGGCTTAGGATTAGGGGACGGGTGAGGGTCAGGCTTCGGGGAAGGGTTAGGGTTAGGCTTCGGGCTAGGGTTAGGGTTAGGGGACGGGGACGGTTTAGGGTCCAGGTGAGGGTACGACCACGCTTTAGGGGGAGCGTACGTGTGAGGGCGCGGGTTAGTGTCAGCGTACGGGTTAGGATTAGGGGACGGGTGAGGGTCAGGCTTCGGGGAAGGGTTAGGGTTAGGGTTCGGGCTAGGGTTAGGGTTAGGGGACGGGGACGGTTTAGGGTCCAGGTGAGGGTACGACCACGCTTTAGGGGGAGCGTACGTGTGAGGGCGCGGGTTAGTGTCAGCGTACGGGTTAGGATTAGGGGACGGGTGAGGGTCAGGCTTCCGGGAAGGGTTAGGGTTAGGGTTCGGGCTAGGGTTAGGGTTAGGGGACGGGGACGGTTTAGGGTCCAGGTGAGGGTACGACCACGCTTTAGGGGGAGCGTACGTGTGAGGGCGCGGGTTAGTGTCAGCGTACGGGTTAGGATTAGGGGACGGGTGAGGGTCAGGCTTCGGGGAAGGGTTAGGGTTAGGGTTCGGGCTAGGGTTAGGGTTAGGGGAAGGGGACGGTTTAGGGTCCAGGTGAGGGTACGACCACGCTTTTGGGGGAGCGTACGTGTGAGGGCGCGGGTTAGTGTCAGCGTACGGGTTAGGATTAGGGGACGCGTGAGGGTCAGGCTTCGGGGAAGGGTTAGGGTTAGGGTTCGGGCTAGGGTTAGGGTTAGGGGACGGGGACGGTTTAGGGTCCAGGTGAGGGTACGACCACGCTTTAGGGGGAGCGTACGTGTGAGGGCGCGGGTTAGTGTCAGCGTACGGCTTACGATTAGGGGACGGGTGAGGGTCAGGCTTCGGGGAAGGGTTAGGGTTAGGGTTCGGGCTAGGGTTAGGGTTAGGGGACGGGGACGGTTTAGGGTCCAGGTGAGGGTACGACCACGCTTTAGGGGGAGCGTACGTGTGAGGGCGCGGGTTAGTGTCAGCGTACGGGTTAGGATTAGGGGACGGGTGAGGGTCAGGCTTCGGGGAAGGGTTAGGGTTAGGGTTCGGGCTAGGGTTAGGGTTAGGGGACGGGGACGGTTTAGGGTGCAGGTGAGGGTACGACCACGCTTTAGGGGGAGCGTACGTGTGAGGGCGCGGGTTAGTGTCAGCGTACGGGTTAGGATTAGGGGACGAGTGAGGGTCAGGCTTCGGGGAAGGGTTAGGGTTAGGGTTCGGGCTAGGGTTAGGGTTAGGGGACGGGGACGGTTTAGGGTCCAGGTGAGGGTACGACCACGCTTTAGGGGGAGCGTACGTGTGAGGGCGCGGGTTAGTGTCAGCGTACGGGTTAGGATTAGGGGACGGGTGAGGGTCAGGCTTCGGGGAAGGGTTAGGGTTAGGGTTCAGGCTAGGGTTAGGGTTAGGGGACGGGGATGGTTTAGGGTCCAGGTGAGGGTACGACCACGCTTTAGGGGAGCGTACGTGTGAGGGCGCGGGTTAGTGTCAGCGTACGGGTTAGGATTAGGGGACGGGTGAGGGTCAGGCTTCGGGGAAGGGTTAGGGTTAGGGTTCGGGCTAGGGTTAGGGTTAGGGGACGGGGACGGTTTAGGGTCCAGGTGAGGGTACGACCACGCTTTAGGGGGAGCGTACGTGTGAGGGCGCGGGTTAGTGTCAGCGTAAGGGTTAGGATTAGGGGACGGGTGAGGGTCAGGCTTCGGGGAAGGGTTAGGGTTAGGGTTCGGGCTAGGGTTAGGGTTAGGGGATGGGGACGGTTTAAGGTCCAGGTGAGGGTACGACCACGCTTTAGGGGGAGCGTACGTGTGAGGGCGCGGGTTAGTGTCAGCGTACGGCTTAGGATTAGGGGACGGGTGAGGGTCAGGCTTCGGGGAAGGGTTAGGGTTAGGGTTCGGGCTAGGGTTAGGGTTAGGGGACGGGGACGGTTTAGGGTCCAGGTGAGGGTACGACCACGCTTTAGGGGGAGCGTACGTGTGAGGGCGCGGGTTAGTGTCAGCGTACGGGTTAGGATTAGGGGACGGGTGAGGGTCAGGCTTCGGGGAAGGGTTAGGGTTAGGGTTCGGGCTAGGGTTAGGGTTAGGGGACGGGGACGGTTTAGGGTCCAGGTGAGGGTACGACCATGCTTTAGGGGGAGCGTACGTGTGAGGGCGCGGGTTAGTGTCAGCGTACGGGTTAGGATTAGGGGACGGGTGAGGGTCAGGCTTCGGGGAAGGGTTAGGGTTAGGGTTCTGGCTAGGGTTAGGGTTAGGGGACGGGGACGGTTTAGGGTCCAGGTGAGGGTACGACCACGCTTTAGGGGGAGCGTACGTGTGAGGGCGCGGGTTAGTGTCAGCGTACGGGTTAGGATTAGGGGACGGGTGAGGGTCAGGCTTCGGGGAAGGGTTAGGGTTAGGGTTCGGGCTAGGGTTAGGGTTAGGGGACGGGGACGGTTTAGGGTCCAGGTGAGGGTACGACCACGCTTTAGGGGGAGCGTACGTGTGAGGGCGCGGGTTAGTGTCAGCGTACGGGTTAGGATTAGGGGACGGGTGAGGGTCAGGCTTCGGGGAAGGGTTAGGGTTAGGGTTCAGGCTAGGGTTAGGGTTAGGGGACGGAGACGGTTTAGGGTCCAGGTGAGGGTACGACCACGCTTTAGGGGGAGCGTACGTGTGAGGGCGCGGGTTAGTGTCAGCGTACGGGTTAGGATTAGGGGACGGGTGAGGGTCAGGCTTCGGGGAAGGGTTAGGGTTAGGGTTCGGGCTAGTGTTAGGGTTACGGGACGGGGACGGTTTAGGGTCCAGGTGAGGGTACGACCACGCTTTAGGGGGAGCGTACGTGTGAGGGCGTGGGTTAGTGTCAGCGTACGGGTTAGGAGTAGGGGACGGGTGAGGGTCAGGCTTCGGGGAAGGGTTAGGGTTAGGGTTCGGACTAGGGTTAGGGTTAGGGGACGGGGACGGTTTAGGGTCCAGGTGAGGGTACGACCACGCTTTAGGGGGAGCGTACGTGTGAGGGCGCGGGTTAGTGTCAGCGTATGGGTTAGGATTAGGGGACGGGTGAGGGTCAGGCTTCGGGGAAGGGTTAGGGTTAGGGTTCGGGCTAGGGTTAGGGTTAGGGGACGGGGACGGTTTAGGGTCCAGGTGAGGGTACGACCACGCTTTAGGGGGAGCGTACGTGTGAGGGTGTGGGTTAGTGTCAGCGTACGGGTTAGGATTAGGGGACGGGTGAGGGTCAGGCTTCGGGGAAGGGTTAGGGTTAGGGTTAGGGCTAGGGTTAGGGTTAGGGGACGGGGACGGTTTAGGGTCCAGGTGAGGGTACGACCACGCTTTAGGGGGAGCGTACGTGTGAGGGCGCGGGTTAGTGTCAGCGTACGGGTTAGGATTAGGGGACGGGTGAGGGTCAGGCTTCGGGGAAGGGTTAGGGTTAGGGTTCGGGCTAGGGTTAGGGTTAGGGGACGGGGACGGTTTAGGGTCCAGGTGAGGGTACGACCACGCTTTAGGGGGAGCGTACGTGTGAGGGCGCTGGTTAGTGTCAGCGTACGGCTTAGGATTAGGGGATGGGTGAGGGTCAGGCTTCGGGGAAGGGTTAGGGTTAGGGTTCGGGCTAGGGTTAGGGTTAGGGGACGGGGACGGTTTAGGGTCCAGGTGAGGGTACGACCACGCTTTAGGGGGAGCGTACGTGTGAGGGCGCGGGTTAGTGTCAGCGTACGGGTTAGGATTAGGGGACGGGTGAGGGTCAGGCTTCGGGGAAGGGTTAGGGTTAGGGTTCGGGCTAGGGTTAGGGTTAGGGGACGGGGACGGTTTAGGGTCCAGGTGAGGGTACGACCACGCTTTAGGGGGAGCGTACGTGTGAGGGCGCGGGTTAGTGTCAGCGTACGGGTTAGGATTAGGGGACGGGTGAGGGTCAGGATTCGGGGAAGGGTTAGGGTTAGGGTTCGGGCTAGGGTTAGGGTTAGGGGACGGGGACGGTTTAGGGTCCAGGTGAGGGTACGACCACGCTTTAGGGGGAGCGTACGTGTGAGGGCGCGGGTTAGTGTCAGCGTACAGGTTAGGATTAGGGGACGGGTGAGGGTCAGGCTTCGGGGAAGGGTTAGGGTTAGGGTTCGGGCTAGGGTTAGGGTTAGGGGACGGGGACGGTTTAGGGTCCAGGTGAGGGTACGACCACGCTTTAGGGGGAGCGTATGTGTGAGGGCGCGGGTTAGTGTCAGCGTACGGGTTAGGATTAGGGGACGGGTGAGGGTCAGGCTTCGGGGAAGGGTTAGGGTTAGGGTTCGGGCTAGGGTTAGGGTTAGGAGACGGGGACGGTTTAAGGTCCAGGTGAGGGTACGACCACGCTTTAGGGGGAGCGTACGTGTGAGGGCGCGGATTAGTGTCAGCGTACGGGTTAGGATTAGGGGACGCGTGAGGGTCAGGCTTCGGGGAAGGGTTAGGGTTAGGGTTCGGGCTAGGGTTAGGGTTAGGGGACGGGGACGGTTTAGGGTCCAGGTGAGGGTACGACCACGCTTTAGGGGGAGCGTACGTGTGAGGGCGCGGGTTAGTGTCAGCGTACGGTTTAGGATTAGGGGACGGGTGAGGGTCAGGCTTCGGGTAAGGGTTAGGGTTAGGGTTCGGGCTAGGGTTAGGGTTAGGGGACGGGGACGGTTTAGGGTCCAGGTGAGGGTACGACCACGCTTTAGGGGGAGCATACGTGTGAGGGCGCGGTTTAGTGTCAGCGTACGGGTTAGGATTAGGGGACGGGTGAGGGTCAGGCTTCGGGGAAGGGTTAGGGTTAGGGTTCGGGCTAGGGTTAGGGTTAGGGGACGGGGACGGTTTAGGGTCCAGGTGAGGGTACGACCACGCTTTAGGGGGAGCGTACGTGTGAGGGCGCGGGTTAGTGTCAGCGTACGGGTTAGGATTAGGGGACGGGTGAGGGTCAGGCTTCGGGGAAGGGTTAGGGTTAGGGTTCGGGCTAGGGTTAGGGTTAGGGGACGGGGACGGTTTAGAGTCCAGGTGAGGGTACGACCACGCTTTAGGGGGAGCGTACGTGTGAGGGCGCGGGTTAGTGTCAGCGTACGGGTTAGGATTAGGGGACGGGTGAGGGTCAGGCTTCGGGGAAGGGTTAGGGTTAGGGTTCGGGCTAGGGTTAGGGTTAGGGGACGGGGACGGTTTAGGGTCCAGGTGAGGGTACGACCACGCTTTAGGGGGAGCGTACGTGTGAGGGCGCGGGTTAGTGTCAGCGTACGGGTTAGGATTAGGGGACGGGTGAGGGTCAGGCTTCGGGGAAGGGTTAGGGTTAGGGTTCGGGCTAGGGTTAGGGTTAGGGGACGGGGACGGTTTAGGGTCCAGGTGAGGGTACGACCACGCTTTAGGGGGAGTGTACGTGTGAGGGCGCGGGTTAGTGTCAGCGTACGGGTTAGGATTAGGGGACGGGTGAGGGTCAGGCTTCGGGGAAGTATTAGGTTTAGGGTTCGGGCTGGGGTTAGGGTTAGGGGACGGGGATGGTTTAGGGTCCAGGTGAGGGTACGACCACGCTTTAGGAGGAGCGTACGTGTGAGGGCACGGGTTAGTGTCAGCGTACGGTTTAGGATTAGGGGACGGGTGAGGGTCAGGCTTCGGGGAAGGGTTAGGGTTAGGGTTCAGGCTAGGGTTAGGGTTAGGGGACGGGGATGGTTTAGGGTCCAGGTGAGGGTACGACCACGCTTTAGGGGAGCGTACGTGTGAGGGCGCGGGTTAGTGTCAGCGTACGGGTTAGGATTAGGGGACGGGTGAGGGTCAGGCTTCGGGGAAGGGTTAGGGTTAGGGTTCGGGCTAGGGTTAGGGTTAGGGGACGGGGACGGTTTAGGGTCCAGGTGAGGGTACGACCACGCTTTAGGGGGAGCGTACGTGTGAGGGCGCGGGTTAGTGTCAGCGTAAGGGTTAGGATTAGGGGACGGGTGAGGGTCAGGCTTCGGGGAAGGGTTAGGGTTAGGGTTCTGGCTAGGGTTAGGGTTAGGGGACGGGGACGGTTTAGGGTCCAGGTGAGGGTACGACCACGCTTTAGGGGGAGCGTACGTGTGAGGGCGCGGGTTAGTGTCAGCGTACGGGTTAGGATTAGGGGACGGGTGAGGGTCAGGCTTCGGGGAAGGGTTAGGGTTAGGGTTCGGGCTAGGGTTAGGGTTAGGGGACGGGGACGGTTTAGGGTCCAGGTGAGGGTACGACCACGCTTTAGGGGGAGCGTACGTGTGAGGGCGCGGGTTAGTGTCAGCGTACGGGTTAGGATTAGGGGACGGGTGAGGGTCAGGCTTCGGGGAAGGGTTAGGGTTAGGGTTCAGGCTAGGGTTAGGGTTAGGGGACGGAGACGGTTTAGGGTCCAGGTGAGGGTACGACCACGCTTTAGGGGGAGCGTACGTGTGAGGGCGCGGGTTAGTGTCAGCGTACGGGTTAGGATTAGGGGACGGGTGAGGGTCAGGCTTCGGGGAAGGGTTAGGGTTAGGGTTCGGGCTAGGGTTAGGGTTAGGGGACGGGGACGGTTTAGGGTCCAGGTG
Source organism: Grampus griseus (assembly GCF_964374135.1). Lineage (NCBI taxonomy): Eukaryota > Metazoa > Chordata > Mammalia > Artiodactyla > Delphinidae > Grampus > Grampus griseus. Next base: position 313,927 of record NW_028133135.1, read on the forward strand.
AGGGTACGACCACGCTTTAGGGGGAGCGTACGTGTGAGGGCGTGGGTTAGTGTCAGCGTACGGGTTAGGAGTAGGGGACGGGTGAGGGTCAGGCTTCGGGGAAGGGTTAGGGTTAGGGTTCGGGCTAGGGTTAGGGTTAGGGGACGGGGACGGTTTAGGGTCCAGGTGAGGGTACGACCACGCTTTAGGGGGAGCGTACGTGTGAGGGCGCGGGTTAGTGTCAGCGTATGGGTTAGGATTAGGGGACGGGTGAGGGTCAGGCTTCGGGGAAGGGTTAGGGTTAGGGTTCGGGCTAGGGTTAGGGTTAGGGGACGGGGACGGTTTAGGGTCCAGGTGAGGGTACGACCACGCTTTAGGGGGAGCGTACGTGTGAGGGTGTGGGTTAGTGTCAGCGTACGGGTTAGGATTAGGGGACGCGTGAGGGTCAGGCTTCGGGGAAGGGTTAGGGTTAGGGTTAGGGCTAGGGTTAGGGTTAGGGGACGGGGACGGTTTAGGGTCCAGGTGAGGGTACGACCACGCTTTAGGGGGAGCGTACGTGTGAGGGCGCGGGTTAGTGTCAGCGTACGGGTTAGGATTAGGGGACGGGTGAGGGTCAGGCTTCGGGGAAGGGTTAGGGTTAGGGTTCGGGCTAGGGTTAGGGTTAGGGGACGGGGACGGTTTAGGGTCCAGGTGAGGGTACGACCACGCTTTAGGGGGAGCGTACGTGTGAGGGCGCGGGTTAGTGTCAGCGTACGGCTTAGGATTAGGGGATGGGTGAGGGTCAGGCTTCGGGGAAGGGTTAGGGTTAGGGTTCGGGCTAGGGTTAGGGTTAGGGGACGGGGACGGTTTAGGGTCCAGGTGAGGGTACGACCACGCTTTAGGGGGAGCGTACGTGTGAGGGCGCGGGTTAGTGTCAGCGTACGGGTTAGGATTAGGGGACGGGTGAGGGTCAGGCTTCGGGGAAGGGTTAGGGTTAGGGTTCGGGCTAGGGTTAGGGTTAGGGGACGGGGACGGTTTAGGGTCCAGGTGAGGGTACGACCACGCTTTAGGGGGAGCGTACGTGTGAGGGCGCGGGTTAGTGTCAGCGTACGGGTTAGGATTAGGGGACGGGTGAGGGTCAGGATTCGGGGAAGGGTTAGGGTTAGGGTTCGGGCTAGGGTTAGGGTTAGGGGACGGGGACGGTTTAGGGTCCAGGTGAGGGTACGACCACGCTTTAGGGGGAGCGTACGTGTGAGGGCGCGGGTTAGTGTCAGCGTACAGGTTAGGATTAGGGGACGGGTGAGGGTCAGGCTTCGGGGAAGGGTTAGGGTTAGGGTTCGGGCTAGGGTTAGGGTTAGGGGACGGGGACGGTTTAGGGTCCAGGTGAGGGTACGACCACGCTTTAGGGGGAGCGTACGTGTGAGGGCGTGGGTTAGTGTCAGCGTACGGCTTAGGATTAGGGGACGGGTGAGGGTCAGGCTTCGGGGAAGGGTTAGGGTTAGGGTTCGGGCTAGGGTTAGGGTTAGGGGACGGGGACGGTTTAGGGTCCAGGTGAGGGTACGACCACGCTTTAGGGGGAGCGTACGTGTGAGGGCGCGGGTTAGTGTCAGCGTATGGGTTAGGATTAGGGGACGGGTGAGGGTCAGGCTTCGGGGAAGGGTTAGGGTTAGGGTTCGGGCTAGGGTTAGGGTTAGGGGACGGGGACGGTTTAGGGTCCAGGTGAGGGTACGACCACGCTTTAGGGGGAGCGTACGTGTGAGGGTGTGGGTTAGTGTCAGCGTACGGGTTAGGATTAGGGGACGCGTGAGGGTCAGGCTTCGGGGAAGGGTTAGGGTTAGGGTTAGGGCTAGGGTTAGGGTTAGGGGACGGGGACGGTTTAGGGTCCAGGTGAGGGTACGACCACGCTTTAGGGGGAGCGTACGTGTGAGGGCGCGGGTTAGTGTCAGCGTACGGGTTAGGATTAGGGGACGGGTGAGGGTCAGGCTTCGGGGAAGGGTTAGGGTTAGGGTTCGGGCTAGGGTTAGGGTTAGGGGACGGGGACGGTTTAGGGTCCAGGTGAGGGTACGACCACGCTTTAGGGGGAGCGTACGTGTGAGGGCGCGGGTTAGTGTCAGCGTACGGCTTAGGATTAGGGGATGGGTGAGGGTCAGGCTTCGGGGAAGGGTTAGGGTTAGGGTTCGGGCTAGGGTTAGGGTTAGGGGACGGGGACGGTTTAGGGTCCAGGTGAGGGTACGACCACGCTTTAGGGGGAGCGTACGTGTGAGGGCGCGGGTTAGTGTCAGCGTACGGGTTAGGATTAGGGGACGGGTGAGGGTCAGGCTTCGGGGAAGGGTTAGGGTTAGGGTTCGGGCTAGGGTTTGGGTTAGGGGACGGGGACGGTTTAGGGTCCAGGTGAGGGTACGACCACGCTTTAGGGGGAGCGTACGTGTGAGGGCGCGGGTTAGTGTCAGCGTACGGGTTAGGATTAGGGGACGGGTGAGGGTCAGGATTCGGGGAAGGGTTAGGGTTAGGGTTCGGGCTAGGGTTAGGGTTAGGGGACGGGGACGGTTTAGGGTCCAGGTGAGGGTACGACCACGCTTTAGGGGGAGCGTACGTGTGAGGGCGCGGGTTAGTGTCAGCGTACAGGTTAGGATTAGGGGACGGGTGAGGGTCAGGCTTCGGGGAAGGGTTAGGGTTAGGGTTCGGGCTAGGGTTAGGGTTAGGGGACGGGGACGGTTTAGGGTCCAGGTGAGGGTACGACCACGCTTTAGGGGGAGCGTATGTGTGAGGGCGCGGGTTAGTGTCAGCGTACGGGTTAGGATTAGGGGACGGGTGAGGGTCAGGCTTCGGGGAAGGGTTAGGGTTAGGGTTCGGGCTAGGGTTAGGGTTAGGAGACGGGGACGGTTTAGGGTCCAGGTGAGGGTACGACCACGCTTTAGGGGGAGCGTACGTGTGAGGGCGCGGATTAGTGTCAGCGTACGGGTTAGGATTAGGGGACGCGTGAGGGTCAGGCTTCGGGGAAAGGTTAGGGTTAGGGTTCGGGCTAGGGTTAGGGTTAGGGGACGGGGACGGTTTAGGGTCCAGGTGAGGGTACGACCACGCTTTAGGGGGAGCGTACGTGTGAGGGCGCGGGTTAGTGTCAGCGTACGGTTTAGGATTAGGGGACGGGTGAGGGTCAGGCTTCGGGTAAGGGTTAGGGTTAGGGTTCGGGCTAGGGTTAGGGTTAGGGGACGGGGACAGTTTAGGGTCCAGGTGAGGGTACGACCACGCTTTAGGGGGAGCATACGTGTGAGGGCGCGGTTTAGTGTCAGCGTACGGGTTAGGATTAGGGGACGCGTGAGGGTCAGGCTTCGGGGAAGGGTTAGGGTTAGGGTTCGGGCTAGGGTTAGGGTTAGGGGACGGGGACGGTTTAGGGTCCAGGTGAGGGTACGACCACGCTTTAGGGGGAGCATACGTGTGAGGGCGCGGGTTAGTGTCAGCGTACGGGTTAGGATTAGGGGACGGGTGAGGGTCAGGCTTCGGGGAAGGGTTAGGGTTAGGGTTCGGGCTAGGGTTAGGGTTAGGGGACGGGGACGGTTTAGAGTCCAGGTGAGGGTACGACCACGCTTTAGGGGGAGCGTACGTGTGAGGGCGCGGGTTAGTGTCAGCGTACGGGTTAGGATTAGGGGACGGGTGAGGGTCAGGCTTCGGGGAAGGGTTAGGGTTAGGGTTCGGGCTAGGGTTAGGGTTAGGGGACGGGGACGGTTTAGGTTCCAGGTGAGGGTATGACCACACTTTAGGGGGAGCGTACGTGTGAGGGCGCGGGTTAGTGTCAGCGTACGGCTTAGGATTAGGGGACGGGTGAGGGTCAGGCTTCGGGGAAGGGTTAGGGTTAGGGTTCGGGCTAGGGTTAGGGTTAGGGGACGGGGACGGTTTAGGGTCCAGGTGAGGGTACGACCACGCTTTAGGGGGAGCGTACGTGTGCGGGCGCGGGTTAGTGTCATCGTACGGGTTAGGATTAGGGGACGGGTGAGGGTCAGGCTTCGGGGAAGTGTTAGGGTTAGGGTTCGGGCTAGGGTTAGGGTTAGGGGACAGGGACGGTTTAGGGTCCAGGTGAGGGTACGACCACGCTTTAGGGGGAGCGTACGTGTGAGGGCGCGGGTTAGTGTCAGCGTACGGGTTAGGATTAGGGGACGGGTGAGGGTCAGGCTTCGGGGAAGGGTTAGGGTTAGGGTTCGGGCTAGGGTTAGGGTTAGGGGACGGGGACGGTTTAGGGTCCAGGTGAGGGTACGACCACGCTTTAGGGGGAGCGTACGTGTGAGGGCGCGGGTTAGTGTCAGCGTACGGGTTAGGATTAGGGGACGGGTGAGGGTCAGGCTTCGGGGAAGGGTTAGGGTTAGGGTTCGGGCTAGGGTTAGGGTTAGGGGACGGGGACGGTTTAGGGTCCAGGTGAGGGTACGACCACGCTTTAGGGGGAGCGTACGTGTGAGGGCGCGGGTTAGTGTCAGCGTACGGGTTAGGATTAGGGGACGGGTGAGGGTCAGGCTTCGGGGAAGGGTTAGGGTTAGGCTTCGGGCTAGGGTTAGGGTTAGGGGACGGGGACGGTTTAGGGTCCAGGTGAGGGTACGACCACGCTTTAGGGGGAGCATACGTGTGCGGGCGCGGGTTAGTGTCATCGTACGGGTTAGGATTAGGGGACGGGTGAGGGTCAGGCTTCGGGGAAGTGTTAGGGTTAGAGTTCGGGCTAGGGTTAGGGTTAGGGGACGGGGACGGTTTAGGGTCCAGGTGAGGGTACGACCACGCTTTAGGGGGAGCGTACGTGTGAGGGCGCGGGTTAGTGTCAGCGTACGGGTTAGGATTAGGGGACGGGTGAGGGTCAGGCTTCGGGGAAGGGTTAGGGTTAGGGTTCGGGCTAGGGTTAGGGTTAGGGGACGGGGACGGTTTAGGGTCCAGGTGAGGGTACGACCACGCTTTAGGGGGAGCGTACGTGTGAGGGCGCGGGTTAGTGTCAGCGTACGGGTTAGGATTAGGGGACGCGTGAGGGTCAGGCTTCGGGGAAGGGTTAGGGTTAGGGTTCGGGCTAGGGTTAGGGTTAGGGGACGGGGACGGTTTAGGGTCCAGGTGAGGGTACGACCACGCTTTAGGGGGAGCGTACGTGTGAGGGCGCGGGTTAGTGTCAGCGTACGGGTTAGGATTCGGGGACGCGTGAGGGTCAGGCTTCGGGGAAGGGTTAGGGTTAGGGTTCGGGCTAGGGTTAGGGTTAGGGGACGGGGACGGTTTAGGGTCCAGGTGAGGGTACGACCACGCTTTAGGGGGAGCGTACGTGTGAGGGCGTGGGTTAGTGTCAGCGTACGGCTTAGGATTAGGGGACGGGTGAGGGTCAGGCTTCGGGGAAGGGTTAGGGTTAGGCTTCGGGCTAGGGTTAGGGTTAGGGGACGGGGACGGTTTAGGGTCCAGGTGAGGGTACGACCACGCTTTAGGGGGAGCGTACGTGTGAGGGCGCGGGTTAGTGTCAGCGTACGGGTTAGGATTAGGGGACGGGTGAGGGTCAGGCTTCGGGGAAGGGTTAGGGTTAGGGTTCGGGCTAGGGTTAGGGTTAGGGGACGGGGACGGTTTAGGGTCCAGGTGAGGGTACGACCACGCTTTAGGGGGAGCGTACGTGTGAGGGCGCGGGTTAGTGTCAGCGTACGGGTTAGGATTAGGGGACGGGTGAGGGTCAGGCTTCCGGGAAGGGTTAGGGTTAGGGTTCGGGCTAGGGTTAGGGTTAGGGGACGGGGACGGTTTAGGGTCCAGGTGAGGGTACGACCACGCTTTAGGGGGAGCGTACGTGTGAGGGCGCGGGTTAGTGTCAGCGTACGGGTTAGGATTAGGGGACGGGTGAGGGTCAGGCTTCGGGGAAGGGTTAGGGTTAGGGTTCGGGCTAGGGTTAGGGTTAGGGGAAGGGGACGGTTTAGGGTCCAGGTGAGGGTACGACCACGCTTTAGGGGGAGCGTACGTGTGAGGGCGCGGGTTAGTGTCAGCGTACGGGTTAGGATTAGGGGACGCGTGAGGGTCAGGCTTCGGGGAAGGGTTAGGGTTAGGGTTCGGGCTAGGGTTAGGGTTAGGGGACGGGGACGGTTTAGGGTCCAGGTGAGGGTACGACCACGCTTTAGGGGGAGCGTACGTGTGAGGGCGCGGGTTAGTGTCAGCGTACGGCTTACGATTAGGGGACGGGTGAGGGTCAGGCTTCGGGGAAGGGTTAGGGTTAGGGTTCGGGCTAGGGTTAGGGTTAGGGGACGGGGACGGTTTAGGGTCCAGGTGAGGGTACGACCACGCTTTAGGGGGAGCGTACGTGTGAGGGCGCGGGTTAGTGTCAGCGTACGGGTTAGGATTAGGGGACGGGTGAGGGTCAGGCTTCGGGGAAGGGTTAGGGTTAGGGTTCGGGCTAGGGTTAGGGTTAGGGGACGGGGACGGTTTAGGGTGCAGGTGAGGGTACGACCACGCTTTAGGGGGAGCGTACGTGTGAGGGCGCGGGTTAGTGTCAGCGTACGGGTTAGGATTAGGGGACGAGTGAGGGTCAGGCTTCGGGGAAGGGTTAGGGTTAGGGTTCGGGCTAGGGTTAGGGTTAGGGGACGGGGACGGTTTAGGGTCCAGGTGAGGGTACGACCACGCTTTAGGGGGAGCGTACGTGTGAGGGCGCGGGTTAGTGTCAGCGTACGGGTTAGGATTAGGGGACGGGTGAGGGTCAGGCTTCGGGGAAGGGTTAGGGTTAGGGTTCAGGCTAGGGTTAGGGTTAGGGGACGGGGATGGTTTAGGGTCCAGGTGAGGGTACGACCACGCTTTAGGGGAGCGTACGTGTGAGGGCGCGGGTTAGTGTCAGCGTACGGGTTAGGATTAGGGGACGGGTGAGGGTCAGGCTTCGGGGAAGGGTTAGGGTTAGGGTTCGGGCTAGGGTTAGGGTTAGGGGACGGGGACGGTTTAGGGTCCAGGTGAGGGTACGACCACGCTTTAGGGGGAGCGTACGTGTGAGGGCGCGGGTTAGTGTCAGCGTAAGGGTTAGGATTAGGGGACGGGTGAGGGTCAGGCTTCGGGGAAGGGTTAGGGTTAGGGTTCGGGCTAGGGTTAGGGTTAGGGGATGGGGACGGTTTAAGGTCCAGGTGAGGGTACGACCACGCTTTAGGGGGAGCGTACGTGTGAGGGCGCGGGTTAGTGTCAGCGTACGGCTTAGGATTAGGGGACGGGTGAGGGTCAGGCTTCGGGGAAGGGTTAGGGTTAGGGTTCGGGCTAGGGTTAGGGTTAGGGGACGGGGACGGTTTAGGGTCCAGGTGAGGGTACGACCACGCTTTAGGGGGAGCGTACGTGTGAGGGCGCGGGTTAGTGTCAGCGTACGGGTTAGGATTAGGGGACGGGTGAGGGTCAGGCTTCGGGGAAGGGTTAGGGTTAGGGTTCGGGCTAGGGTTAGGGTTAGGGGACGGGGACGGTTTAGGGTCCAGGTGAGGGTACGACCATGCTTTAGGGGGAGCGTACGTGTGAGGGCGCGGGTTAGTGTCAGCGTACGGGTTAGGATTAGGGGACGGGTGAGGGTCAGGCTTCGGGGAAGGGTTAGGGTTAGGGTTCTGGCTAGGGTTAGGGTTAGGGGACGGGGACGGTTTAGGGTCCAGGTGAGGGTACGACCACGCTTTAGGGGGAGCGTACGTGTGAGGGCGCGGGTTAGTGTCAGCGTACGGGTTAGGATTAGGGGACGGGTGAGGGTCAGGCTTCGGGGAAGGGTTAGGGTTAGGGTTCGGGCTAGGGTTAGGGTTAGGGGACGGGGACGGTTTAGGGTCCAGGTGAGGGTACGACCACGCTTTAGGGGGAGCGTACGTGTGAGGGCGCGGGTTAGTGTCAGCGTACGGGTTAGGATTAGGGGACGGGTGAGGGTCAGGCTTCGGGGAAGGGTTAGGGTTAGGGTTCAGGCTAGGGTTAGGGTTAGGGGACGGAGACGGTTTAGGGTCCAGGTGAGGGTACGACCACGCTTTAGGGGGAGCGTACGTGTGAGGGCGCGGGTTAGTGTCAGCGTACGGGTTAGGATTAGGGGACGGGTGAGGGTCAGGCTTCGGGGAAGGGTTAGGGTTAGGGTTCGGGCTAGTGTTAGGGTTACGGGACGGGGACGGTTTAGGGTCCAGGTGAGGGTACGACCACGCTTTAGGGGGAGCGTACGTGTGAGGGCGTGGGTTAGTGTCAGCGTACGGGTTAGGAGTAGGGGACGGGTGAGGGTCAGGCTTCGGGGAAGGGTTAGGGTTAGGGTTCGGACTAGGGTTAGGGTTAGGGGACGGGGACGGTTTAGGGTCCAGGTGAGGGTACGACCACGCTTTAGGGGGAGCGTACGTGTGAGGGCGCGGGTTAGTGTCAGCGTATGGGTTAGGATTAGGGGACGGGTGAGGGTCAGGCTTCGGGGAAGGGTTAGGGTTAGGGTTCGGGCTAGGGTTAGGGTTAGGGGACGGGGACGGTTTAGGGTCCAGGTGAGGGTACGACCACGCTTTAGGGGGAGCGTACGTGTGAGGGTGTGGGTTAGTGTCAGCGTACGGGTTAGGATTAGGGGACGGGTGAGGGTCAGGCTTCGGGGAAGGGTTAGGGTTAGGGTTAGGGCTAGGGTTAGGGTTAGGGGACGGGGACGGTTTAGGGTCCAGGTGAGGGTACGACCACGCTTTAGGGGGAGCGTACGTGTGAGGGCGCGGGTTAGTGTCAGCGTACGGGTTAGGATTAGGGGACGGGTGAGGGTCAGGCTTCGGGGAAGGGTTAGGGTTAGGGTTCGGGCTAGGGTTAGGGTTAGGGGACGGGGACGGTTTAGGGTCCAGGTGAGGGTACGACCACGCTTTAGGGGGAGCGTACGTGTGAGGGCGCTGGTTAGTGTCAGCGTACGGCTTAGGATTAGGGGATGGGTGAGGGTCAGGCTTCGGGGAAGGGTTAGGGTTAGGGTTCGGGCTAGGGTTAGGGTTAGGGGACGGGGACGGTTTAGGGTCCAGGTGAGGGTACGACCACGCTTTAGGGGGAGCGTACGTGTGAGGGCGCGGGTTAGTGTCAGCGTACGGGTTAGGATTAGGGGACGGGTGAGGGTCAGGCTTCGGGGAAGGGTTAGGGTTAGGGTTCGGGCTAGGGTTAGGGTTAGGGGACGGGGACGGTTTAGGGTCCAGGTGAGGGTACGACCACGCTTTAGGGGGAGCGTACGTGTGAGGGCGCGGGTTAGTGTCAGCGTACGGGTTAGGATTAGGGGACGGGTGAGGGTCAGGATTCGGGGAAGGGTTAGGGTTAGGGTTCGGGCTAGGGTTAGGGTTAGGGGACGGGGACGGTTTAGGGTCCAGGTGAGGGTACGACCACGCTTTAGGGGGAGCGTACGTGTGAGGGCGCGGGTTAGTGTCAGCGTACAGGTTAGGATTAGGGGACGGGTGAGGGTCAGGCTTCGGGGAAGGGTTAGGGTTAGGGTTCGGGCTAGGGTTAGGGTTAGGGGACGGGGACGGTTTAGGGTCCAGGTGAGGGTACGACCACGCTTTAGGGGGAGCGTATGTGTGAGGGCGCGGGTTAGTGTCAGCGTACGGGTTAGGATTAGGGGACGGGTGAGGGTCAGGCTTCGGGGAAGGGTTAGGGTTAGGGTTCGGGCTAGGGTTAGGGTTAGGAGACGGGGACGGTTTAAGGTCCAGGTGAGGGTACGACCACGCTTTAGGGGGAGCGTACGTGTGAGGGCGCGGATTAGTGTCAGCGTACGGGTTAGGATTAGGGGACGCGTGAGGGTCAGGCTTCGGGGAAGGGTTAGGGTTAGGGTTCGGGCTAGGGTTAGGGTTAGGGGACGGGGACGGTTTAGGGTCCAGGTGAGGGTACGACCACGCTTTAGGGGGAGCGTACGTGTGAGGGCGCGGGTTAGTGTCAGCGTACGGTTTAGGATTAGGGGACGGGTGAGGGTCAGGCTTCGGGTAAGGGTTAGGGTTAGGGTTCGGGCTAGGGTTAGGGTTAGGGGACGGGGACGGTTTAGGGTCCAGGTGAGGGTACGACCACGCTTTAGGGGGAGCATACGTGTGAGGGCGCGGTTTAGTGTCAGCGTACGGGTTAGGATTAGGGGACGGGTGAGGGTCAGGCTTCGGGGAAGGGTTAGGGTTAGGGTTCGGGCTAGGGTTAGGGTTAGGGGACGGGGACGGTTTAGGGTCCAGGTGAGGGTACGACCACGCTTTAGGGGGAGCGTACGTGTGAGGGCGCGGGTTAGTGTCAGCGTACGGGTTAGGATTAGGGGACGGGTGAGGGTCAGGCTTCGGGGAAGGGTTAGGGTTAGGGTTCGGGCTAGGGTTAGGGTTAGGGGACGGGGACGGTTTAGAGTCCAGGTGAGGGTACGACCACGCTTTAGGGGGAGCGTACGTGTGAGGGCGCGGGTTAGTGTCAGCGTACGGGTTAGGATTAGGGGACGGGTGAGGGTCAGGCTTCGGGGAAGGGTTAGGGTTAGGGTTCGGGCTAGGGTTAGGGTTAGGGGACGGGGACGGTTTAGGTTCCAGGTGAGGGTATGACCACACTTTAGGGGGAGCGTACGTGTGAGGGCGCGGGTTAGTGTCAGCGTACGGCTTAGGATTAGGGGACGGGTGAGGGTCAGGCTTCGGGGAAGGGTTAGGGTTAGGGTTCGGGCTAGGGTTAGGGTTAGGGGACGGGGACGGTTTAGGGTCCAGGTGAGGGTAGGACCACGCTTTAGGGGGAGCGTACGTGTGCGGGCGCGGGTTAGTGTCATCGTACGGGTTAGGATTAGGGGACGGGTGAGGGTCAGGCTTCGGGGAAGTGTTAGGGTTAGGGTTCGGGCTAGGGTTAGGGTTAGGGGACAGGGACGGTTTAGGGTCCAGGTGAGGGTACGACCACGCTTTAGGGGGAGCGTACGTGTGAGGGCGCGGGTTAGTGTCAGCGTACGGGTTAGGATTAGGGGACGGGTGAGGGTCAGGCTTCGGGGAAGTGTTAGGGTTAGGGTTCGGGCTAGGGTTAGGGTTAGGGGACGGGGACGGTTTAGGGTCCAGGTGAGGGTACGACCACGCTTTAGGGGGAGCGTACGTGTGAGGGCGCGGGTTAGTGTCAGCGTACGGGTTAGGATTAGGGGACGGGTGAGGGTCAGGCTTCGGGGAAGGGTTAGGGTTAGGGTTCGGGCTAGGGTTAGGGTTAGGGGACGGGGACGGTTTAGGGTCCAGGTGAGGGTACGACCACGCTTTAGGGGGAGCGTACGTGTGAGGGCGCGGGTTAGTGTCAGCGTACGGGTTAGGATTAGGGGACGGGTGAGGGTCAGGCTTCGGGGAAGGGTTAGGGTTAGGCTTCGGGCTAGGGTTAGGGTTAGGGGACGGGGACGGTTTAGGGTCCAGGTGAGGGTACGACCACGCTTTAGGGGGAGCGTACGTGTGCGGGCGCGGGTTAGTGTCATCTTACGGGTTAGGATTAGGGGACGGGTGAGGGTCAGGCTTCGGGGAAGTGTTAGGGTTAGGGTTCGGGCTAGGGTTAGGGTTAGGGGACGGGGACGGTTTAGGGTCCAGGTGAGGGTACGACCACGCTTTAGGGGGAGCGTACGTGTGAGGGCGCGGGTTAGTGTCAGCGTACGGGTTAGGATTAGGGGACGGGTGAGGGTCAGGCTTCGGGGAAGGGTTAGGGTTAGGGTTCGGGCTAGGGTTAGGGTTAGGGGACGGGGACGGTTTAGGGTCCAGGTGAGGGTACGACCACGCTTTAGGGGGAGCGTACGTGTTAGGGCGCGGGTTAGTGTCAGCGTACGGGTTAGGATTAGGGGACGCGTGAGGGTCAGGCTTCGGGGAAGGGTTAGGGTTAGGGTTCGGGCTAGGGTTAGGGTTAGGGGACGGGGACGGTTTAGGGTCCAGGTGAGGGTACGACCACGCTTTAGGGGGAGCGTACGTGTGAGGGCGCGGGTTAGTGTCAGCGTACGGGTTAGGATTCGGGGACGCGTGAGGGTCAGGCTTCGGGGAAGGGTTAGGGTTAGGGTTCGGGCTAGGGTTAGGGTTAGGGGACGGGGACGGTTTAGGGTCCAGGTGAGGGTACGACCACGCTTTAGGGGGAGCGTACGTGTGAGGGCGGGGGTTAGTGTCAGCGTACGGCTTAGGATTAGGGGACGGGTGAGGGTCAGGCTTCGGGGAAGGGTTAGGGTTAGGGTTCGGGCTAGGGTTAGGGTTAGGGGACGGGGACGGTTTAGGGTCCAGGTGAGGGTACGACCACGCTTTAGGGGGAGCGTACGTGTGAGGGCGCGGGTTAGTGTCAGCGTACGGGTTAGGATTAGGGGACGGGTGAGGGTCAGGCTTCGGGGAAGGGTTAGGGTTAGGGTTCGGGCTAGGGTTAGGGTTAGGGGACGGGGACGGTTTAGGGTCCAGGTGAGGGTACGACCACGCTTTAGGGGGAGCGTACGTGTGAGGGCGCGGGTTAGTGTCAGCGTACGGGTTAGGATTAGGGGACGGGTGAGGGTCAGGCTTCCGGGAAGGGTTAGGGTTAGGGTTCGGGCTAGGGTTAGGGTTAGGGGACGGGGACGGTTTAGGGTCCAGGTGAGGGTACGACCACGCTTTAGGGGGAGCGTACGTGTGAGGGCGCGGGTTAGTGTCAGCGTACGGGTTAGGATTAGGGGACGGGTGAGGGTCAGGCTTCGGGGAAGGGTTAGGGTTAGGGTTCGGGCTAGGGTTAGGGTTAGGGGAAGGGGACGGTTTAGGGTCCAGGTGAGGGTACGACCACGCTTTAGGGGGAGCGTACGTGTGAGGGCGCGGGTTAGTGTCAGCGTACGGGTTAGGATTAGGGGACGCGTGAGGGTCAGGCTTCGGGGAAGGGTTAGGGTTAGGGTTCGGGCTAGGGTTAGGGTTAGGGGACGGGGACGGTTTAGGGTCCAGGTGAGGGTACGACCACGCTTTAGGGGGAGCGTACGTGTGAGGGCGCGGGTTAGTGTCAGCGTACGGCTTAGGATTAGGGGACGGGTGAGGGTCAGGCTTCGGGGAAGGGTTAGGGTTAGGGTTCGGGCTAGGGTTAGGGTTAGGGGACGGGGACGGTTTAGGGTCCAGGTGAGGGTACGACCACGCTTTAGGGGGAGCGTACGTGTGAGGGCGCGGGTTAGTGTCAGCGTACGGGTTAGGATTAGGGGACGGGTGAGGGTCAGGCTTCGGGGAAGGGTTAGGGTTAGGGTTCGGGCTAGGGTTAGGGTTAGGGGACGGGGACGGTTTAGGGTCCAGGTGAGGGTACGACCACGCTTTAGGGGGAGCGTACGTGTGAGGGCGCGGGTTAGTGTCAGCGTACAGGTTAGGCTTCGGGGAAGGGTTAGGGTTAGGGTTCGGGGAAGGGTTAGGGTTAGGGTTCGGGCTAGGGTTAGGGTTAGGGGACGGGGACGGTTTAGGGTCCAGGTGAGGGTACGACCACGCTTTAGGGGGAGCGTACGTGTGAGGGCGCGGGTTAGTGTCAGCGTACGGGTTAGGATTAGGGGATGCGTGAGGGTCAGGCTTCGGGGAAGGGTTAGGGTTAGGGTTCGGGCTAGGGTTAGGGTTAGGGGACGGGGACGGTTTAGGGTCCAGGTGAGGGTACGACCACGCTTTAGGGGGAGCGTACGTGTGAGGGCGCGGGTTAGTGTCAGCGTACGGGTTAGGATTAGGGGACGGGTGAGGGTCAGGCTTCGGGGAAGGGTTAGGGTTAGGGTTCGGGCTAGGGTTAGGGTTAGGGGACGGGGACGGTTTAGGGTCCAGGTGAGGGTACAACCACGCTTTAGGGGGAGCGTACGTGTGAGGGCACGGGTTAGTGTCAGCGTACGGGTTAGGATTAGGGGACGGGTGAGGGTCAGGCTTCGGGGAAGGGTTAGGGTTAGGGTTCGGGCTAGGGTTAGGGTTAGGGGACGGGGACGGTTTAGGGTGCAGGTGAGGGTACGACCACGCTTTAGGGGGAGCGTACGTGTGAGGGCGCGGGTTAGTGTCAGCGTACGGGTTAGGATTAGGGGACGAGTGAGGGTCAGGCTTCGGGGAAGGGTTAGGGTTAGGGTTCGGGCTAGGGTTAGGGTTAGGGGACGGGGACGGTTTAGGGTCCAGGTGAGGGTACGACCACGCTTTAGGGGGAGCGTACGTGTGAGGGCGCGGGTTAGTGTCAGCGTACGGGTTAGGTTTAGGGGACGGGTGAGGGTCAGGCTTCGGGGAAGGGTTAGGGTTAGGGTTCGGGCTAGGGTTAGGGTTAGGGGACGGGGACGGTTTAGAGTCCAGGTGAGGGTACGACCACGCTTTAGGGGGAGCGTACGTGTGAGGGCGCGGGTTAGTGTCAGCGTACGGGTTAGGATTAGGGGACGGGTGAGGGTCAGGCTTCGGGGAAGGGTTAGGGTTAGGGTTCGGGCTAGGGTTAGGGTTAGGGGACGGGGACGGTTTAGGGTCCAGGTGACGGTATGACCACACTTTAGGGGGAGCGTACGTGTGAGGGCGCGGGTTAGTGTCAGCGTACGGCTTAGGATTAGGGGACGGGTGAGGGTCAGGCTTCGGGGAAGGGTTAGGGTTAGGGTTCGGGCTAGGGTTAGGGTTAGGGGACGGGGACGGTTTAGGGTCCAGGTGAGGGTAGGACCACGCTTTAGGGGGAGCGTACGTGTGCGGGCGCGGGTTAGTGTCATCGTACGGGTTAGGATTAGGGGACGGGTGAGGGTCAGGCTTCGGGGAAGTGTTAGGGTTAGGGTTCGGGCTAGGGTTAGGGTTAGGGGACAGGGACGGTTTAGCGTCCAGGTGAGGGTACGACCACGCTTTAGGGGGAGCGTACGTGTGAGGGCGCGGGTTAGTGTCAGCGTACGGGTTAGGATTAGCGGACGGGTGAGGGTCAGGCTTCGGGGAAGGGTTAGGGTTAGGGTTCGGGCTAGGGTTAGGGTTAGGGGACGGGGACGGTTTAGGGTCCAGGTGAGGGTACGACCACGCTTTAGGGGGAGCGTACGTGTGAGGGCGCAGGTTAGTGTCAGCGTACGGGTTAGGATTAGGGGACGGGTGAGGGTCAGGCTTCGGGGAAGGGTTAGGGTTAGGGTTCGGGCTAGGGTTAGGGTTAGGGGACGGGGACGGTTTAGGGTCCAGGTGAGGGTACGACCACGCTTTAGGGGGAGCGTACGTGTGAGGGCGCGGGTTAGTTTCAGCGTACGGGTTAGGATTATGGGACGGGTGAGGGTCAGGCTTCGGGGAAGTGTTAGGGTTAGGCTTCGGGCTAGGGTTAGGGTTAGGGGACGGGGACGGTTTAGGGTCCAGGTGAGGGTACGACCACGCTTTAGGGGGAGCGTACGTGTGCGGGCGCGGGTTAGTGTCATCGTACGGGTTAGGATTAGGGGACGGGTGAGGGTCAGGCTTCGGGGAAGTGTTAGGGTTAGGGTTCGGGCTAGGGTTAGGGTTAGGGGACGGGGACGGTTTAGGGTCCAGGTGAGGGTACGACCACGCTTTAGGGGGAGCGTACGTGTGAGGGCGCGGGTTAGTGTCAGCGTACGGGTTAGGATTAGGGGACGGGTGAGGGTCAGGCTTCGGGGAAGGGTTAGGGTTAGGGTTCGGGCTAGGGTTAGGGTTAGGGGACGGGGACGGTTTAGGGTCCAGGTGAGGGTACGACCACGCTTTAGGGGGAGCGTACGTGTGAGGGCGCGGGTTAGTGTCAGCGTACAGGTTAGGCTTCGGGGAAGGGTTAGGGTTAGGGTTCGGGGAAGGGTTAGGGTTAGGGTTCGGTCTAGGGTTAGGGTTAGGGGACGGGGACGGTTTAGGGTCCAGGTGAGGGTACGACCACGCTTTAGGGGGAGCGTACGTGTGAGGGCGCGTGTTAGTGTCAGCGTACGGGTTAGGATTAGGGGACGCGTGAGGGTCAGGCTTCGGGGAAGGGTTAGGGTTAGGGTTCGGGCTAGGGTTAGGGTTAGGGGACGGGGACGGTTTAGGGTCCAGGTGAGGGTACGACCACGCTTTAGGGGGAGCGTACGTGTGAGGGCGCGGGTTAGTGTCAGCGTACGGGTTAGGATTAGGGGACGGGTGAGGGTCAGGCTTCGGGGAAGGGTTAGGGTTAGGGTTCGGGCTAGGGTTAGGGTTAGGGGACGGGGACGGTTTAGGGTCCAGGTGAGGGTACGACCACGCTTTAGGGGGAGCGTACGTGTGAGGGCGCGGGTTAGTGTCAGCGTACGGGTTAGGATTAGGGGACGGGTGAGGGTCAGGCTTCGGGGAAGGGTTAGGGTTAGGGTTCGGGCTAGGGTTAGGGTTAGGGGACGGGGACGGTTTAGGGTCCAGGTGAGGGTACGACCACGCTTTAGGGGGAGCGTACGTGTGATTGCGCGGGTTAGTGTCAGCGTACGGGTTAGGATTAGGGGACGAGTGAGGGTCAGGCTTCGGGGAAGGGTTAGGGTTAGGGTTCGGGCTAGGGTTAGGGTTAGGGGACGGGGACGGTTTAGGGTCCAGGTGAGGGTACGACCACGCTTTAGGGGGAGCGTACGTGTGAGGGCGCGGGTTAGTGTCAGCGTACGGCTTAGGATTAGGGGACGGGTGAGGGTCAGGCTTCGGGGAAGGGTTAGGGTTAGGGTTCGGGCTAGGGTTAGGGTTAGGGAACGGGGACGGTTTAGGGTCCAGGTGAGGGTACGACCACGCTTTAGGGGGAGCGTACGTGTGAGGGCGCGGGTTAGTGTCAGCGTACGGGTTAGGATTAGGGGACGCGTGAGGGTCAGGCTTCGGGGAAGGGTTAGGGTTAGGGTTCGGGCTAGGGTTAGGGTTAGGGGACGGGGACGGTTTAGGGTCCAGGTGAGGGTACGACCACGCTTTAGGGGGAGCGTACGTGTGAGGGCGCTGGTTAGTGTCAGCGTACGGCTTAGGATTAGGGGACGGGTGAGGGTCAGGCTTCGGGGAAGGGTTAGGGTTAGGGTTCGGGCTAGGGTTAGGGTTAGGGGACGGGGACGGTTTAGGGTCCAGGTGAGGGTACGACCACGCTTTAGGGGGAGCGTACGTGTGAGGGCGCGGGTTAGTGTCAGCGTACGGGTTAGGATTAGGGGACGGGTGAGGGTCAGGCTTCGGGGAAGCGTTAGGGTTAGGGTTCGGGCTAGGGTTAGGGTTAGGGGACGGGGACGGTTTAGGGTCCAGGTGAGGGTACGACCACGCTTTAGGGGGAGCGTACGTGTGAGGGCGCGGGTTAGTGTCAGCGTACAGGTTAGGCTTCGGGGAAGGGTTAGGGTTAGGGTTCGGGGAAGGGTTAGGGTTAGGGTTCGGGCTAGGGTTAGGGTTAGGGGACGGGGACGGTTTAGGGTCCAGGTGAGGGTACGACCACGCTTTAGGGGGAGCGTACGTGTGAGGGCGCGGGTTAGTGTCAGCGTACGGGTTAGGATTAGGGGATGCGTGAGGGTCAGGCTTCGGGGAAGGGTTAGGGTTAGGGTTCGGGCTAGGGTTAGGGTTAGGGGACGGGGACGGTTTAGGGTCCAGGTGAGGGTACGACCACGCTTTAGGGGGAGCGTACGTGTGAGGGCGCGGGTTAGTGTCAGCGTACGGGTTAGGATTAGGGGACGGGTGAGGGTCAGGCTTCGGGGAAGGGTTAGGGTTAGGGTTCGGGCTAGGGTTAGGGTTAGGGGACGGGGACGGTTTAGGGTCCAGGTGAGGGTACAACCACGCTTTAGGGGGAGCGTACGTGTGAGGGCACGGGTTAGTGTCAGCGTACGGGTTAGGATTAGGGGACGGGTGAGGGTCAGGCTTCGGGGAAGGGTTAGGGTTAGGGTTCGGGCTAGGGTTAGGGTTAGGGGACGGGGACGGTTTAGGGTGCAGGTGAGGGTATGACCACGCTTTAGGGGGAGCGTACGTGTGAGGGCGCGGGTTAGTGTCAGCGTACGGGTTAGGATTAGGGGACGAGTGAGGGTCAGGCTTCGGGGAAGGGTTAGGGTTAGGGTTCGGGCTAGGGTTAGGGTTAGGGGACGGGGACGGTTTAGGGTCCAGGTGAGGGTACGACCACGCTTTAGGGGGAGCGTACGTGTGAGGGCGCGGGTTAGTGTCAGCGTACGGGTTAGGATTAGGGGACGGGTGAGGGTCAGGCTTCGGGGAAGGGTTAGGGTTACGGTTCGGGCTAGGGTTAGGGTTAGGGGACGGGGACGGTTTAGAGTCCAGGTGAGGGTACGACCACGCTTTAGGGGGAGCGTACGTGTGAGGGCGCGGGTTAGTGTCAGCGTACGGGTTAGGATTAGGGGACGGGTGAGGGTCAGGCTTCGGGGAAGGGTTAGGGTTAGGGTTCGGGCTAGGGTTAGGGTTAGGTGACGGGGACGGTTTAGGGTCCAGGTGAGGGTATGACCACACTTTAGGGGGAGCGTACGTGTGAGGGCGCGGGTTAGTGTCAGCGTACGGCTTAGGATTAGGGGACGGGTGAGGGTCAGGCTTCGGGGAAGGGTTAGGGTTAGGGTTCGGGCTAGGGTTAGGGTTAGGGGACGGGGACGGTTTAGGGTCCAGGTGAGGGTAGGACCACGCTTTAGGGGGAGCGTACGTGTGCGGGCGCGGGTTAGTGTCATCGTACGGGTTAGGATTAGGGGACGGGTGAGGGTCAGGCTTCGGGGAAGTGTTAGGGTTAGGGTTCGGGCTAGGGTTAGGGTTAGGGGACAGGGACGATTTAGGGTCCAGGTGAGGGTACGACCACGCTTTAGGGGGAGCGTACGTGTGAGGGCGCGGGTTAGTGTCAGCGTACGGGTTAGGATTAGGGGACGGGTGAGGGTCAGGCTTCGGGGAAGGGTTAGGGTTAGGGTTCGGGCTAGGGTTAGGGTTAGGGGACGGGGACGGTTTAGGGTCCAGGTGAGGGTACGACCACGCTTTAGGGGGAGCGTACGTGTGAGGGCGCAGGTTAGTGTCAGCGTACGGGTTAGGATTAGGGGACGGGTGAGGGTCAGGCTTCGGGGAAGGGTTAGGGTTAGGGTTCGGGCTAGGGTTAGGGTTAGGGGACGGGGACGGTTTAGGGTCCAGGTGAGGGTACGACCACGCTTTAGGGGGAGCGTACGTGTGAGGGCGCGGGTTAGTTTCAGCGTACGGGTTAGGATTATGGGACGGGTGAGGGTCAGGCTTCGGGGAAGGGTTAGGGTTAGGCTTCGGGCTAGGGTTAGGGTTAGGGGACGGGGACGGTTTAGGGTCCAGGTGAGGGTACGACCACGCTTTAGGGGGAGCGTACGTGTGCGGGCGCGGGTTAGTGTCATCGTACGGGTTAGGATTAGGGGACGGGTGAGGGTCAGGCTTCGGGGAAGTGTTAGGGTTAGGGTTCGGGCTAGGGTTAGGGTTAGGGGACGGGGACGGTTTAGGGTCCAGGTGAGGGTACGACCACGCTTTAGGGGGAGCGTACGTGTGAGGGCGCGGGTTAGTGTCAGCGTACGGGTTAGGATTAGGGGACGGGTGAGGGTCAGGCTTCGGGGAAGGGTTAGGGTTAGGGTTCGGGCTAGGGTTAGGGTTAGGGGACGGGGACGGTTTAGGGTCCAGGTGAGGGTACGACCACGCTTTAGGGGGAGCGTACGTGTGAGGGCGCGGGTTAGTGTCAGCGTACAGGTTAGGCTTCGGGGAAGGGTTAGGGTTAGGGTTCGGGGAAGGGTTAGGGTTAGGGTTCGGTCTAGGGTTAGGGTTAGGGGACGGGGACGGTTTAGGGTCCAGGTGAGGGTACGACCACGCTTTAGGGGGAGCGTACGTGTGAGGGCGCGTGTTAGTGTCAGCGTACGGGTTAGGATTAGGGGACGCGTGAGGGTCAGGCTTCGGGGAAGGGTTAGGGTTAGGGTTCGGGCTAGGGTTAGGGTTAGGGGACGGGGACGGTTTAGGGTCCAGGTGAGGGTACGACCACGCTTTAGGGGGAGCGTACGTGTGAGGGCGCGGGTTAGTGTCAGCGTACGGGTTAGGATTAGGGGACGGGTGAGGGTCAGGCTTCGGGGAAGGATTAGGATTAGGGTTCGGGCTAGGGTTAGGGTTAGGGGACGGGGACGGTTTAGGGTCCAGGTGAGGGTACGACCACGCTTTAGGGGGAGCGTACGTGTGAGGGCGCGGGTTAGTGTCAGCGTACGGGTTAGGATTAGGGGACGGGTGAGGGTCAGGCTTCGGGGAAGGGTTAGGGTTAGGGTTCGGGCTAGGGTTAGGGTTAGGGGACGGGGACGGTTTAGGGTCCAGGTGAGGGTACGACCACGCTTTAGGGGGAGCGTACGTGTGATTGCGCGGGTTAGTGTCAGCGTACGGGTTAGGATTAGGGGACGAGTGAGGGTCAGGCTTCGGGGAAGGGTTAGGGTTAGGGTTCGGGCTAGGGTTAGGGTTAGGGGACGGGGACGGTTTAGGGTCCAGGTGAGGGTACGACCACGCTTTAGGGGGAGCGTACGTGTGAGGGCGCGGGTTAGTGTCAGCGTACGGCTTAGGATTAGGGGACGGGTGAGGGTCAGGCTTCGGGGAAGGGTTAGGGTTAGGGTTCGGGCTAGGGTTAGGGTTAGGGGACGGGGACGGTTTAGGGTCCAGGTGAGGGTACGACCACGCTTTAGGGGGAGCGTACGTGTGAGGGCGCGGGTTAGTTTCAGCGTACGGGTTAGGATTATGGGACGGGTGAGGGTCAGGCTTCGGGGAAGGGTTAGGGTTAGGCTTCGGGCTAGGGTTAGGGTTAGGGGACGGGGACGGTTTAGGGTCCAGGTGAGGGTACGACCACGCTTTAGGGGGAGCGTACGTGTGCGGGCGC
Source organism: Grampus griseus (assembly GCF_964374135.1). NCBI lineage: Eukaryota > Metazoa > Chordata > Mammalia > Artiodactyla > Delphinidae > Grampus > Grampus griseus. The sequence continues at coordinate 334,465 of NW_028133135.1, forward strand.
GGGTTAGTGTCATCGTACGGGTTAGGATTAGGGGACGGGTGAGGGTCAGGCTTCGGGGAAGTGTTAGGGTTAGGGTTCGGGCTAGGGTTAGGGTTAGGGGACGGGGACGGTTTAGGGTCCAGGTGAGGGTATGACCACGCTTTAGGGGGAGCGTACGTGTGAGGGCGCGGGTTAGTGTCAGCGTACGGGTTAGGATTAGGGGACGGGTGAGGGTCAGGCTTCGGGGAAGGGTTAGGGTTAGGGTTCGGGCTAGGGTTAGGGTTAGGGGACGGGGACGGTTTAGGGTCCAGGTGAGGGTACGACCACGCTTTAGGGGGAGCGTACGTGTGAGGGCGCGGGTTAGTGTCAGCGTACAGGTTAGGCTTCGGGGAAGGGTTAGGGTTAGGGTTCGGGGAAGGGTTAGGGTTAGGGTTCGGTCTAGGGTTAGGGTTAGGGGACGGGGACGGTTTAGGGTCCAGGTGAGGGTACGACCACGCTTTAGGGGGAGCGTACGTGTGAGGGCGCGTGTTAGTGTCAGCGTACGGGTTAGGATTAGGGGACGCGTGAGGGTCAGGCTTCGGGGAAGGGTTAGGGTTAGGGTTCGGGCTAGGGTTAGGGTTAGGGGACGGGGACGGTTTAGGGTCCAGGTGAGGGTACGACCACGCTTTAGGGGGAGCGTACGTGTGAGGGCGCGGGTTAGTGTCAGCGTACGGGTTAGGATTAGGGGACGGGTGAGGGTCAGGCTTCGGGGAAGGATTAGGATTAGGGTTCGGGCTAGGGTTAGGGTTAGGGGACGGGGACGGTTTAGGGTCCAGGTGAGGGTACGACCACGCTTTAGGGGGAGCGTACGTGTGAGGGCGCGGGTTAGTGTCAGCGTACGGGTTAGGATTAGGGGACGGGTGAGGGTCAGGCTTCGGGGAAGGGTTAGGGTTAGGGTTCGGGCTAGGGTTAGGGTTAGGGGACGGGGACGGTTTAGGGTCCAGGTGAGGGTACGACCACGCTTTAGGGGGAGCGTACGTGTGATTGCGCGGGTTAGTGTCAGCGTACGGGTTAGGATTAGGGGACGAGTGAGGGTCAGGCTTCGGGGAAGGGTTAGGGTTAGGGTTCGGGCTAGGGTTAGGGTTAGGGGACGGGGTCGGTTTAGGGTCCAGGTGAGGGTACGACCACGCTTTAGGGGGAGCGTACGTGTGAGGGCGCGGGTTAGTGTCAGCGTACGGCTTAGGATTAGGGGACGGGTGAGGGTCAGGCTTCGGGGAAGGGTTAGGGTTAGGGTTCGGGCTAGGGTTAGGGTTAGGGGACGGGGACGGTTTAGGGTCCAGGTGAGGGTACGACCACGCTTTAGGGGGAGGGTACGTGTGAGGGCACGGGTTAGTGTCAGCGTACGGGTTAGGATTAGGGGACGGGTGAGGGTCAGGCTTCGGGGAAGGGTTAGGGTTAGGGTTCGGGCTAGGGTTAGGGTTAGGGGACGGGGACGGTTTAGGGTCCAGGTGAGGGTACGACCACGCTTTAGGGGGAGCGTACGTGTGAGGGCGCGGGTTAGTGTCAGCGTACGGGTTAGGATTAGGGGACGCGTGAGGGTCAGGCTTCGGGGAAGGGTTAGGGTTAGAGTTCGGGCTAGGGTTAGGGTTAGGGGACGGGGACGGTTTAGGGTCCAGGTGAGGGTACGACCACGCTTTAGGGGGAGCGTACGTGTGAGGGCGCGGGTTAGTGTCAGCGTACGGGATAGGATTAGGGGACGGGTGAGGGTCAGGCTTCGGGGAAGTGTTAGGGTTAGGGTTCGGGCTAGGGTTAGGGTTAGGGGACGGGGACGGTTTAGGGTCCAGGTGAGGGTACGACCACGCTTTAGGGGGAGCGTACGTGTGAGGGCGCGGGTTAGTGTCAGCGTACGGGTTAGGATTAGGGGACGGGTGAGGGTCAGGCTTCGGGGAAGGGTTAGGGTTAGGGTTCGGGCTAGGGTTAGGGTTAGGGGACGGGGACGGTTTAGGGTCCAGGTGAGGGTACGACCACGCTTTAGGGGGAGCGTACGTGTGAGGGCGCGGGTTAGTGTCAGCGTACGGCTTAGGATTAGGGGACGGGTGAGGGTCAGGCTTCGGGGAAGGGTTAGGGTTAGGGTTCGGGCTAGGGTTAGGGTTCGGGGACGGGGTCGGTTTAGGGTCCAGGTGAGGGTACGACCACGATTTAGGGGGAGCGTACGTGTCAGGGCGCGGGTTAGTGTCAGCGTACGGTTTAGGATTAGGGGACGGGTGAGGGTCAGGCTTCGGGGAAGGGTTAGGGTTAGGGTTCGGGCTAGGGTTAGGGTTAGGGGACGGGGACGGTTTAGGGTCCAGGTGAGGGTACGACCACGCTTTAGGGGGAGCGTACGTGTGAGAGCGCGGGTTAGTGTCAGCGTACGGGTTAGGATTAGGGGACGGGTGAGGGTCAGGCTTCGGGGAAGGGTTAGGGTTAGGGTTCGGGCTAGGGTTAGGGTTAGGGAACGGGGACGGTTTAGGGTCCAGGTGAGGGTACGACCACGCTTTAGGGGGAGCGTACGTGTGAGGGCGCGGGTTAGTGTCAGCGTACGGGTTAGGATTAGGGGACGCGTGAGGGTCAGGCTTCGGGGAAGGGTTAGGGTTAGGGTTCGGGCTAGGGTTAGGGTTAGGGGACGGGGACGGTTTAGGGTCCAGGTGAGGGTACGACCACGCTTTAGGGGGAGCGTACGTGTGAGGGCGCGGGTTAGTGTCAGCGTACGGGTTAGGATTAGGGGACGGGTGAGGGTCAGGCTTCGGGGAAGTGTTAGGGTTAGGGTTCGGGCTAGGGTTAGGGTTAGGGGACGGGGACGGTTTAGGGTCCAGGTGAGGGTACGACCACGCTTTAGGGGGAGCGTACGTGTGAGGGCGCGGGTTAGTGTCAGCGTACGGGTTAGGATTAGGGGACGGGTGAGGGTCAGGCTTCGGGGAAGGGTTAGGGTTAGGGTTCGGGCTAGGGTTAGGGTTAGGGGACGGGGACGGTTTAGGGTCCAGGTGAGGGTACGACCACGCTTTAGGGGGAGCGTACGTGTGAGGGCGCGGGTTAGTGTCAGCGTACGGCTTAGGATTAGGGGACGGGTGAGGGTCAGGCTTCGGGGAAGGGTTAGGGTTAGGGTTCGGGCTAGGGTTAGGGTTAGGGGACGAGGACGGTTTAGGGTCCAGGTGAGGGTACGACCACGCTTTAGGGGGAGCGTACGTGTGAGGGCGCGGGTTAGTGTCAGCGTACGGGTTAGGATTAGGGGACGGGTGAGGGTCAGGCTTCGGGGAAGGGTTAGGGTTAGGGTTCGGGCTAGGGTTAGGGTTAGGGGACGGGGACGGTTTAGGGTCCAGGTGAGGGTACGACCACGCTTTAGGGGGAGCGTACGTGTGAGGGCGCGGGTTAGTGTCAGCGTACGGGTTAGGATTAGGGGACGGGTGAGGGTCAGGCTTCGGGGAAGGGTTAGGGTTAGGGTTCGGGCTAGGGTTAGGGTTAGGGCACGGGGACGGTTTAGGGTCCAGGTGAGGGTACGACCACGCTTTAGGGGGAGCGTACGTGTGAGGGCGCGGGTTAGTGTCAGCGTACGGGTTAGGATTAGGGGACGGGTGAGGGTCAGGCTTCGGGGAAGGGTTAGGGTTAGGGTTCGGGCTAGGGTTAGGGTTAGGAGACGGGGACGGTTTAGGGTCCAGGTGAGGGTACGACCACGCTTTAGGGGGAGCGTACGTGTGAGGGCGCGGGTTAGTGTCAGCGTACGGCTTAGGATTAGGGAACGGGTGAGGATCAGGCTTCGGGGAAGGGTTAGGGTTAGGGTTCGGGCTAGGGTTAGGGTTACGGGACGGGGTCGGTTTAGGGTCCAGGTGAGGGTACGACCACACTTTAGGGGGAGCGTACGTGTCAGGGCGCGGGTTAGTGTCAGCGTACGGTTTAGGATTAGCGGACGGGTGAGGGTCAGGCTTCGGGGAAGGGTTAGGGTTAGGGTTCGGGCTAGGGTTAGGGTTAGGGGACGGGGACGGTTTAGGGTCCAGGTGAGGGTACGACCACGCTTTAGGGGGAGCGTACGTGTGAGGGCGCGGGTTAGTGTCAGCGTACGGGTTAGGATTAGGTGAAGGGTGAGGGTCAGGCTTCGGGGAAGGGTTAGGGTTAGGGTTCGGGCTAGGGTTAGGGTTAGGGGACGGGGACGGTTTAGGGTCCAGGTGAGCGTACGACCACGCTTTAGGGGGAGCGTACGTGTGAGGGCGCGGGTTAGTGTCAGCGTACGGCTTAGGATTAGGGGACGGGTGTGGGTCAGGCTTCGGGGAAGTGTTAGGGTTAGGGTTCGGGCTAGGGTTAGGGTTAGGGGACGGGGACGGTTTAGGGTCCAGGTGAGGGTACGACCACGCTTTAGGGGGAGCGTACGTGTGAGGGCGCGGGTTAGTGTCAGCGTTCGGGTTAGGATTAGGGGACGGGTGAGGGTCAGGCTTCGGGGAAGGGTTAGGGTTAGGGTTCGGGCTAGGGTTAGGGTTAGGGGACGGGGACGGTTTAGGGTCCAGGTGAGGGTACGACCACGCTTTAGGGGGAGCGTACGAGTGAGGGCGCGGGTTAGTGTCAGCGTACGGGTTAGGATTAGGGGACGGGTGAGGGTCAGGCTTCGGGGAAGGGTTAGGGTTAGGGTTCGGGCTAGGGTTAGGGTTAGGGGACGGGGACGGTTTAGGGTCCAGGTGAGGGTACGACCACGCTTTAGGGGGAGCGTACGTGTGAGGGCGCGGGTTAGTGTCAGCGTACGGGTTAGGATTAGGGGACGGGTGAGGGTCAGGCTTCGGGGAAGGGTTAGGGTTAGGGTTCGGGCTAGGGTTAGGGTTAGGGGACGGGGACGGTTTAGGGTCCAGGTGAGGGTACGACCACGCTTTAGGGGGAGCGTACGTGTGATTGCGCGGGTTAGTGTCAGCGTACGGGTTAGGATTAGGGGACGAGTGAGGGTCAGGCTTCGGGGAAGGGTTAGGGTTAGGGTTCGGGCTAGGGTTAGGGTTAGGGGACGGGGACGGTTTAGGGTCCAGGTGAGGGTACGACCACGCTTTAGGGGGAGCGTACGTGTGAGGGCGCGGGTTAGTGTCAGCGTACGGGTTAGGATTAGGGGACGGGTGAGGGTCAGGCTTCGGGGAAGGGTTAGGGTTAGGGTTCGGGCTAGGGTTAGGGTTAGGGGACGGGGACGGTTTAGGGTCCAGGTGAGGGTACGACCACGCTTTAGAGGGAGCGTACGTGTGAGGGCGCGGGTTAGTGTCAGCGTACGGGTTAGGATTAGGGGACGGGTGAGGGTCAGGCTTCGGGGAAGGGTTAGGGTTAGGGTTCGGGCTAGGGTTAGGGTTAGGGGACGGGGACGGTTTAGGGTCCAGGTGAGGGTACGACCACGCTTTAGGGGGAGCGTACGTGTGAGGGCGCGGGTTAGTGTCAGCGTACAGGTTAGGATTAGGGGACGCGTGAGGGTCAGGCTTCGGGGAAGGGTTAGGGTTAGGGTTCGGGCTAGGGTTAGGGTTAGGGGACGGGGACGGTTTAGGGTCCAGGTGAGGGTACGACCACGCTTTAGGGGGAGCGTACGTGT